>NC_141602.1:41401548-41764673 GCF_047967505.1 Dipteris shenzhenensis | reverse complement strand
TTGTTGATATCACTTATGCATAAAATAGAAAACAAGACTAAAGCATGCAGCTTGCTTGTCCCAATTCCATCCTTAATCGCTACAAAATAGTTAAGAATCAACTACAATCAAGTATCCTTCTAGGGCTAATTTTTTAGGTTTGATATGAATCACATGTCAAGCTAGGGCAGTAGAGCATTTTCCATGATGGTGAACATTATAATAAGAATCAACTACAATCAAGTTTCCTTCTAGAGCTAACTCTTTAGGTTTGATACAAATCACATGTCAAGGGAACTAGAGCATTTTCTATGATGGTGTTACAATAAGATGATAAGATGGTCTTAAAAGAAATTTTTTTGCCTGCAAATCAATGTGGAAAGCACTCCTCACAACATTCTTGCACACATATCAATCATGATATGCAACTTGTATCTATGGTTAAAAGGTGTATATACTTTAAAAGTTATTAGTCAAATAACAAAAGTTGAGCTAGGTTGGAATGAAGCTTAGCCAAATCATTGAGTGTGGTGGCCTACAATTATACACACTGGTCAGGTGTCCTTAAGATGTAACTCAAGACCTCCCAAAGAGACTCCAAACCATTTGGGCTACAACCATGTGGATAGGTGTCAAAATACTCTAAATCTATGAATGGCATGCTCTAAAGGGATTTTGAAATATAAAATGTAAGAGTAAGAACATAAGATTTAGTTTTTGGGCTTCAATGCAAAGGATCTATATCAATGCGCTAATGGCATGCATAAAGATATTATTAAGCCATGTTGCACGTTTATGACAAGATGTTTGATGAATCACCAGATTGACAATCAAGGAACCATGCAAGACCTTTTGGTGCAATGCTTGTACAAATTTTGTAAGCTACAACCACTAAAAGTCTTATATATGAAGTTCCAATGGACCCTAATTGACATTACTCTAATAAATACTCAAGAGCATGGATGCCTCATCTATCACAAGATAAGAAATTGCATTATTTGTATCTGTTCGAGACCCATTTTGGGTATAATATGCACCATTTTCAATGCTTTCCTCTCTATATGTATGTATCTTGATCAAACTCAATTCTCATAATTATTTGTAATATTAAAAAGTCTAGTTACATATAGGTCCTAGATTCGATTTTGTTAATAAATATTTAAATATTTTATTAATAAAATATTAAATATTTTTATTTCCACGATTGTTCGAGATTAAAAATTTCCTTCTTCTGAACCCACAACCTTTTGAACAATTATATATATTTCTCATATTAGCGGGTGCATCCCTAGGGAGACATTCTCAAATCTATATGTATGTATCTTTATCAATAATCTAGGTATTAGATTTTGAGTTTTGTTCTTTTGCTAAGAATTTGAACATGTTTTCCTTGAGTTTCTAGCATTCATGAGAAAAAAAAAATTTTCTTAGAAATATGCCCTCTTGCAACAAGCAAGAAGAAGAATACCTCTTGCTTTGTTATTTCTCCTTTGCTTTGTTCCTTTTCCTTGCTTTGTTGCTTCTCTCTTGCTTTGCTTTAATCCTTTGCCTTGCTTTCTTGTTTCTCATTGGTTCTTATAATGAAAATGGTATGTTTTTTCCTTTTGTAGGCATCCATCGGGTACCTTGATCTCCCTTTTTTCCCAGCATTCAAACTGTAGATAAGGGACACTACTCTTCCTCTCTATTTTTGTTCATGTTATATTTAATATTGCCCATTTACAATGCCTTAAGCATAGCAAATGAGATGGGCATAGGATTTTCCTTTTTCTCACTCCCTCTTTTCCTCTCCTCTTCTCTTTTTCCTTTGTACCTTTTTCTCCATCTTTCTTCTTCCCTCTTCCCCTCTCCTCTTTGACTCTTCTTCCTCTTTCCCTCTTTGCCTCTCCTCTTCCTCTTTGCCTCTTCTCTTTTTCTCTCACTTTTGTCCCTACCTCTTTTCCTTATCTTTTCTTCTCCTTTCCTTTTAAGACCATATTAGATAATTTGGGAAAATCCCAATTCCTAGCTTGGTAGTATTTTGATAAGTTCTAGCCTTCCTCCATGAAAAACTAGAGAAATAGGAGAAAGCAACTATATTATCATTCACAAAATCATGAAATTTTTACTATGTTCTCCCTTGATAATTACATCGTAACACAAATCATGCAATATTGTGCCAAAAAACTTAAACATTTCATCGTGAAATCAAACATCATTAAATTCTCACTTTGTAGTATTTCTGGGGAGAATCAAACCAAACCATTCCTCCATAATTGTTTGCACAGAGAAGTTTGTCATAGTCTTTAAAATAGCTTGGAATTTATGGAGTGAGAATCATCTCATGAACCTTGGTGGTGTTCATAAAGACCTTTAATCATAGCTCTTACATCCTAATCATGCAAAAAATGAACTATCCTAACCAAAAAAGCCTACATCTACTTATTGGAGTTCCACTTAGGTGTCGGTCATGATTGTACTGTGGAGTCTCAAAACTCTATATTGTACCTACACAAGGAAAATAAATCAAGACAAGAATTACAATTATCAAATCAAAATACTTTTGCAACTCATTACTCAGAATACTTACATATAGGAGCATGGATAAGATGCAAAAATTGATAGATGTAAGCTCCATTTTGCCCACAAAAAAATTCATGCCATCCTACATGCTCTTCATATCCCAAGAAGCACACAAAGATCCTGTGGTCCATAAGCACCCGCAACTCATCGAGGAACAATATGATAATATTCTTGGTACATGTATCCCCCAAAAACATAATCTCAAACTTGGAGTTCCAATAAAAAACTCAAACCAGGAATGAATCTATAAGAAAAAATAGAATCGACCTTATGCACTAATAGATAGCTGAAAGAAGTCTCAATTATTGCAAACAAAATAAAGTGACAAAAGGATAGTTTATTCACCCAAGGTAAGATGCCATCTCTAGCAAGTCGACTAATAGTTGTGGTGTCACTGGAGCTTGGACCTAACTATTTCTAAATGTCAACAAATATAACCAAGTTAGCATTTCATTACTAAACAAATATATACCACCTGTACATGTTAACATCCACAGAGTACAGCCACCAAATGCATGGTAATCAATGACTAAAGGTGACCAAGCCTTATGATCTTCTTCAACAGGACAAGCTCAAGGGAGTTTGATACCCAAATACACCAACATCAGTGATTACAAGCAATGTGCACAAGGAAGGAGTATAGCTCAAACTCAAGGATTTTGATCCCCAAATACTCAAACTACACCAAATTCCAAGGATTCAAGGATCCTAGGCACAGGCTGTATGTTCCAGCTACCACCACCCAGAACAAGGAGGTGCATACCAGGATCAAGGAAATGCACACTTCTGGGCCTTGCACTTTTCAACTCCACATCCATAGGAAATAGTGACACCAATGAAAATAGCCATGAAAGGAGTACAACTCAAACTCAGGGAGTTTGTCCCCCAAATATTCCAAAGAAAAGGCTTCCTGGCAACATTAAAGGTTGTCATGGGGTGTCTCGCAAAAGCCGTGAGCCTCATCACTCCAGGTTTTGAGCCTAGTCTTCAGGGTTCGAACCCGAAATAGGTGAAGGTGTGAGGGCACTCACGGAGTTTGAGCCCCAAATCACCTGATCCTAGGAGCGGCCAGGCTAACACAAGTGCTATTTGGGAACCAGTTAAGATCACCTCCTAATGTCAGGCTTTTCCCAAGTGCTCTAATATGGTTAACACAAGCACTATTTCCACTAGTAGGGAGAGTCAGTAAGAATAGCAATATGCCTTGGTGCCCTATGAGCCCAAGAGCCCATGGTTGTAAAGTGAGAGAGAGTGCTAAAAAGGAAAAGGGTTGGCCCTCCCTTCAAAAGGTGACGTGCATAAAAGACCGAATGGTTGACTTTGGTCTTCATTGTTGTTTGCACAGGTTTGAATACAAGCTCCCTCTTCTCTTCCAAGAGAGTGTTTTGGGTTTTCTCTTGTTTCCATTGTAGTGCCTTTGTGGTTGTCACTCTATCCCCCTTCACTCCCTTCTCCTTCTTCCCTTCCTACTCCCTCCTTCTCCCCTCCTTCTCCCTCTCCCCTCCCCTCTTCCTCTTCCCTCTTCCTTGTGTGAAACCACATTGCAACAATATGGAGGCCGCTTGAGTGACACTTGTGGATGGCTCGTCCTATGCATCGCTCCCACAATGAGTATCTAGGAGTGGAGGCTCCCTCGACATATCTTCAACTACCCCACGACACGTGAGTCACCACTGAGACCCACTACATTTTTGGCACCACTGTCAGGGATATTTTGCATTTGCACTTGTTTCCCTTAGATATATTCCAATTGCACAATTCTTCAAGCTTACCTTGGAGCTTCTTAGTGAAATTGTAGGAGAGAAGAGAGATGGAAGGTGAGAGATGGATGGAAATCTATTTTTTCATGTAGGAATGTCATTTGCGAGCATGGGAAGCTTGTTTTTTATGCTTTTTGGTTTTTCAAGTTGATAGAAACTTAGTAGGCTTAATTGCTAAGGTGTGTGTGTGGTCTAATCATCTCAAAAAACAACAAAGTATGGATTTTTGTCAAGTTTTGAAGTAGTTTTATGTTCTAGAACTCCTCTTTTCTAAGTTTTTGCATTTTGACTTCCAAAAAGTAATTGTCTTCAAGTTTTTTTCATTGAGAAGGTAGATTAGCTAGTGTAGCACACCCCCATCACAAAAAATCATAAACAAAAACTACAAAATTCTCAGAAATCATCAAATCTCAGTCAGCGAGACTGTGTATGACTATCCCATCGAGTCGGCATTGTAGCATATCACACAGATGTGTTTCCCCACCGACCGGTGCATTAGTCGGATATCTCCAATCAACCTATGTTGACCCAGCACTGTAGCACTTCCCCTCCCACCTAACCTTTGACTACAGTTTACCCTGTCACCCGAAGTTAATGCGTGTTAGAGTTACTTTCGCACAGACTTGACAAGCCATTGACCAGTGCTGTAGTGGTTTCCTGCCGACCGTTGCTATTCTACTACCCTGTCGCCAGTGCAGTGAACCCACCCCTCTGTTTGTGGTCATAATCATTCCCCTTCGCCGTCGCGTTACTCCATCACACTGCCCATCGCTATTCAATCCCGCCGTCTGGTGTTTTCCACTTACCCCACCATCGACGCTATATGCCTATCCCACTGATCATTGCCATTCTGATCCCCATGCCTGTTGCTATACTATCCCACTGATCGGCATGTTAGTAAGATCCCATCGATTCCCTATCCCGCCGCCCCTGCTATCCGGTATCCTTACGACTGTGGGGTTATTCCTTTTGACCGATCGCACTGACCACGTGGCAATCATTATCCCACTAATCATCGCGATACATTTATCACATCGACTAGTGCTATTTCCTTATTTCTCCCATTGTCATTGAAAGGCTACCACCGCCTGACGCCAAAACTGTATTTACACCACCCATTGCTATACCCATAGCCCACCGACCGGTGTTGTAGAGTTATCTTGCCGACCGGTGTGATACCTCTGGGGTAGCTAAGGAATTAACAAGAAATTCCAGAACCTCAGTTCAGCTTGGGTGTCCCCAACCAGAGGCATCCCACATGCACTTGAGGTTTGGAAGGATTTTGCCAAAGGGTCCTATGCCAAAAGAAAGCACTTCGAGCTATGCTCAGAGCCCACCCTCCGTCCTAGTTGGGAGTCTGGAAGCTCAATTCCAAGCCTCCACTCATTCGTAGGTCCCTGTCTAGAAACTCCATCTAGTTCAAACAAAACAGAGAGCCTTGAAGGAGTGATGCAAGACCCCTCAGGTCCAAGGGCCTCAGAAACCCCCTTCACAAGCGTAGCCTCTTCCAACTCACCTGCACCTTCAGTTGCATCCAGTTTTAGAGGTACGTTCTCTAACATGTTCAGCTGCTTAGGACGAACAGAATCGGTGGACATGGAAAACCCCTTTGTTAGCATGTCTGTCAGAAGGGAAGGCCAGCAGCAGATAGTTCCCTGAGCCCCAGATTGGGACAGAAA
The DNA here is from genome assembly GCF_047967505.1 of Dipteris shenzhenensis. Taxonomy (NCBI): domain Eukaryota; kingdom Viridiplantae; phylum Streptophyta; class Polypodiopsida; order Gleicheniales; family Dipteridaceae; genus Dipteris; species Dipteris shenzhenensis. The sequence continues at coordinate 41,758,693 of NC_141602.1, read as the reverse complement.
CTACCTTCGTTGATCTAGGTTCCTCCGCCTATGCCAGAGCCCCCCAATAGGAGAACATGGATGATGAAGATCCATGGATGAGGGAGCTCCATAGACAAGACCTGAGTTAAGGGGATACTAGGAACTTCTAAGGTGGAATGCCTTATGACCTCCTAATAGCCCCGGCCCCCCACCAGCCTTCGCCAACTATGGGGCACCATAGTTCCCACTCTACCGTCCATTGCATGGAACCAACATTACCATGCCCTAGGACCCACCACCTCCGGGAGTCCATCCCTTCCCGTCTATACCGGTTGCACCAATGAACATAGACATGGGTACTTCTGTCCCAATGCCGACACCAACAACTACATGGACACCACCACTTGGGCCAGGCCTAAGGCCAGCCCTATGACCCGTCAGGCCCACAGCAACACCACCTCTGCTAGCTACTCAAATGATGTTGACTGACGAGGAAATGCATATTTTGGTAAATGCCCTAGGAAGGGGTGCAACACCACCTCCACCCATCCCAATGTTCCTTGCAGGGCCTGTAGGGATGGGAAATCCCTCAAGAAGCAGTCCCATATCCATTTCCAAGCTAATGACCAAGTTCCTCAGAGAAGGAGACTCGATCTCCCACGTGGAACGGTTCGAGCTGCAAATTTGTGATGCCTTTGGTGTGCCAAAAGACCTCGAGATGGCCAATGCATTCGGCCTCAAACAGGATAACAAGGGGCCACTGGTATAGGGCTCTCACCTCATAGGAAAAGATCAACTGGGAGACATTGAGAAAGGCTTTTATCATGGGATTCTCGCCCCCAGCGGCCATAAATGGAGCCCAATCAACCAATTGTATGGGGTAAAACAAAATGACAAGGAGTCCTTGAGGGATTACATTGTGAGAATTAAGCACCTCAATGCTCGCTGTGAACCCTATGAGCAGATGCGCAACGAATGACTATTGCCTCGCTTCATTATCAGGTTAGCAGGCCCAAAGCTGCATGACCACCTCATGGTGATGAACCCCACCTCCTTTGATCTATGCAGCAAGGTGGCCATCCGTATATGTGACAATATGATGGACAAAGTGGATTCGGAAAAGGCCTCAGCCCCCTTCAAATAGCCCCATCGATTAGGTCCTTGAGTATAGAGTCAAGCAAGAAGGAGGCTAGCAAGCCTAAAAGCTTGGATGTGAATCAGCTCACCTCCAATCTATTGGAGCAGCTAGGTCAACAATGGGGAACCTCCAAAGAGGCACCCAACAAACCCCACTTGTTTCCACGAAGAGACAATGTCTGGTGTGGGGTATGCAATGGCAACCACCCCTCCAATGAGTGTCACACCTAAGGGCAAGGCCGGCACTCTACTGTGTACACTTCCATAGGTGGGGAAACCATGATACCTCCCAATGTCAATTTTCGAGGCCCTTTCCCCAACCCATGTATCAAATGCAACCCCCATTGGCCTTAACAGCCCCACCCAACCCCCAGATCCTAAAAGGTGGCTCTGTGCTAGCTCTACAATACCGAGCTCATCCAGCTCCATTGCCACCACCCATACTAGGTCCACAACCCCTGCTACCTTGCATCGCCCCAGTCAATCAAGTGCTGGTTGAAGAGTTACCCAACGACTGGGAGGAAATGGATCCTGATCATGGACCTCATGATTATTACCCCTATGAGGACGGGAGTGGAGCCCTGACTCACTACCTCCTGCCAGAGGATCAATAAGTCCCTATATTCCAAACTATCCCTGTAAATGCAAGAGCAAGAGATCTGAACTCAATTGCTCAAAGACCCCCCCTCTAATGGTATACCTGCCAAGGTCCCCATAGAGCAAGTGAATGCCCCTACCAAGGCACTTCAAACCCACTGGTGTCCTATTTCAAATGCCAGGACCCACACTTCCTAAAGGACTGCCCATACAGGGATCTAATGCCCACTGCCAACCACAACCAACCCCACACCTTTGTGTGCAAGATGTGGAACAGAGCATCTATTCTAGGACTATCCCATGAGAAGACCAACCACTCCACTCATCCTGCCAAAGAGAACCAACCTCAACCTACTTAGCATCGAACAAGTCCATGTGGCCGTAGTGCCACTACAAGTCATTGCAAGGATGCAGGCCAAGGCAATAGGCAAGGCCATGAGGAAGATCACAAGGAAGGGTAAGGTATCCCCATCGCCCGGTCTCAAGATTCCTCTATAGCCTCTAACTCGTTCCAAGAAGGCCATTCAAGTAGGTGACGGTTCCGACTAGGTGCTTATCCACCAAGACGGGTCCAATGAGGAGATGGCTACCCTTGCCACCTCCTCTGCTTTCAAACAGTCTTCCACCCAAGGTGACCCTGATGTAGCCCTGATTCCAAAAGTGAACAAACCAGTGCAGGCTCAGGTCCTGGCACCTGCACTCACCTATAAAGAGACCTACCTTGACCCGGTCTTAGAAAAGCAAACATAAAGGATGCCCAGAACTTGGTATGTGATTGCCAAGATAAGTTTGAGCATCGACTAAAGGCCAGTAGGGGGTCAGATACTACTAGCCCACTTGATGGGACACCGAGGAGCAAAATCGCTCAATTTCTATGAGTGAGTGGAGGAAGAGGGACACCTCAGCTTGGAGCAGTCCAAAGCTCCAGATCTAATGCAAAAGATGTTCCAAGAAGACCAAGTGTTGCATAACCTCCAAGATGAAGGAGACCTGTACGGCTTCAATGACATGTTTTCCATGGAGGAAGAAGCTTCACCAGAACCCTGCAATAGTGCTAGGCTGGCTACCTTCCTATTGATAGAGGTGAAAATGCCGATCGCGTCTCTGCTAAGAGAAAATCCCATCCTATGGCATAATGTGTCCAGTTGGATGAATAGGCTATTCCTGCCGCCAACCCCTGCCAGCCCTAAGCCCAACCAATCAATGGTAGAAAAGGGGCAGAACCTACCCAACACGGGGGATTCACTAGTAGTAATAAGGAGACGTCACCTGTGTGCAATAAATATATGAAAATTCCCCTTATCTACCCCTATTTATAGGACCTTACCTTATAAAATGTACCTTCCTTCCCTTACATAACCCCCCTCCCTTACACTCACGTGGTACCATACGATAAACCCTAGTGGACCCCCTGGGCTACCCAAGATTCCCATCAACAAGCTAGGCCAGTATTTCGAGGGTGATGACATGAACACCTTTATCCCCATAGTCTACCAAAACTAGAAGGTGGAAGCCATCCTAGATGGGGGAGCAAGAGTGAGTGTCTGCACCAAGGAATGCTAGGAGAAATGGGGAAAACCTGTCGAGCAGACCCATCTAGTAGTAAAGCTAGCCAATGGAGGAACCACTGAAACTCTAGGAGTGTTGACTGGCATAAACATTAAGGTGTTTGGATTCATGTACCCTGTCAGGTTCGTGGTCATGGACTTCACTCGATAGCCAGGATATGAAGCTATCCTAGGCAAGCCCTTCTTACAAATGTCCGGGCTCATGCATGACTGGCGTAATGATAATATCTACTTGCAGCACGAGGACCAAACCATGAGAGTGGACTTGCACACCTACAAGGCCCACCCATTGTCAAGACACCTCTTTGTCGCAAAGTCCCACACCACCTCTCGAACCACCTCCATAAAGCTATTCCAACCCTATGACAAGGAAGAGGATGATAAGGAGTCTAATGACTTCTGGTATGCACCTCTCCCCGAGCAAAAATTCTTGCAGAACTGGATGCACATCTTAGCCAACATAGATGTCCCAGAAAGAGTAGGGTTTCTAATCACCAACCCAAAGCTCGAGGGTCTAACCCTAGTGGTTCCACTAAGGATGTTCAACATGCTCAAACCGCGAGAGGTAAGCAAGGGAGCAATAAGGGTAAAATAAGATCTTCACTGGCTGACATACATAGGCACCACGATTGCCCACCATGAGTTCTCCTCTAATTGGGGAAACAGGGTAAGTAAGGTAACCACCCTTGTTGGCTCTATAAGTACAATGGAAGAGCCCCCTTTAGGTCCCAAATCCCCTGTATCCAAAGGCAAGGCTAAGGCCAAAAAGTCCAGTGCTTCGACAGAAAAAGAGAAGGAGATTGAGGATAAAGAAGACCTACGGTAGGTAGCAGCCCACAACAAGTCCTATACTATTCAGGATCATAAGATCCTATACCAACATGCCAAAAGATCTCAAGAGGATGGTTGTTCTCAAGGATATGATGGACCATAGGAAGTAAACCTAGCCATGAAAGGGCAGAACCCACAGCCCGTATTTGTTCCGATGACCTCACTCCCAGTGAGGAGAATGCCTTAATAGCTCTCCTACGAGAATATAAGGACTGCATGGCCTGGAAATACACAGACATGAAAGGAGTACCTGCCGCAGTAGTGCAGCATACAATCCCCATGATGGATGATGTCAAGCCAATACGGCATCACCCCTACCCTATGAATCCTAAATATGCACTCATAGTGAGGGAAGAAATCTAGAAACTCATAGATGCAAGATTCATCTATGAGATCGAGCATACAGACCGGGTATCACCCATTGTGATAGTCCTGAAGAAAAATGGAAAAATCAGACTATGCATGGATTTGAAGAAGGTTAATGCAGCCACGAGATGTGACCAATACCCCTTGCCATTCACGGAACATGTTCTAGAAAGGGTATCTAGAAAGGAAGCATATAGCTTCCTAGATGTATTTTCAGGTTACAACCAAGTCACAATTGCCCCCCAAGATCAACACAAGCCCGCCTTCACAACCGAATGGGGTGTATATGCAGCCAGGGTTATAATGTTCGGATTAACCAATGCCCTGACTACCTTTCAATGTATGATGATCATGATATTCAAGGAATACCTGAGGGACTTTGTGGAAGTCTTCTTGGATGATATCTTCATGAACTCGAAATGGCATGACCACCTGAAATATCTCGGGCTCATCGTCGACAAGTGCCACTTGTACTGCATATCCCTCAACCCCCTTAAAAAGCAGTTTTGGGTCAAATATGGTGTCATCCTGAGTCACATAGTGTCCTGAAATGGAATCTCTACGGAGCACAACAAAATCAAACTCATCTTGGATTTACTGCCTCCCACCAAAGCTAAGGGAGTCCAACGATTTACTGGCCATACGGGCTATTATCGAAGATTTATCTTGTTCTACACCAACATAGCCCGCCCGTTATACAAACTGATAGTATCCTTTGAGTGGACCGAAGAATTGCAAACATCCTTTGAAACGCTCTATCGAGAATCCCAAACAGTGAAGCTCCAAAGAGAGTAGAAGATGATGCTTCCCTCTTCTTCCTTGACGTCATTCCAGAATGGGCCGATGAAATCGGCCATTACTTGGCCAATGGACTACCCCTAGGCTAGGACCTCAAGAAGGATAGAGCCCATAAACTCATTAAGGACACAGCGCCATATCAACTGATAATATGCCAACTCTACTGTGTGGGTAAGGATGGCATACTATAAAGATGTATGAGTGAACACAAATATATCAAGGTGCTTGAAGAAGCCCACTCAAGAATCGTAGGAAGCTATTTTTTTGCTAATGTTACGGCATGTAAAGTGCTACAAGATGGTCTCTAGTGGCCAACACTCTTTGGAGACGTGGCCAAATTCATCGAATAATGTGATCCCTGCCAACGTATCCAAATCCCACATAGGGCAGACATGATGCCCCTGACCAGAATCCTGGCCGACCAACCCTTTGAGAAACGGGGCATCGATTTCATTGGTTCCATAAGCCCAGCTGCTAAGGGGACTGGGGCACGATACATCATCCTCGCCTGACTACTTCACTAAGTGGGTAGAAGGAAGAGCCATGATAAAGGCTGATGCACGATCCATTGCCAAGTTCTTATATGAACAAGTCATCATGCAGTTTGGATGCCTGTTGGAGTTAGTCAGTGATCGAGGAACTCACTTCCTCAATGAAACCATAGCAATCCTGATGATGAGCGATTCATGATCATTCATAGGAAGTCAATGCCATACTACCCTAGAGCAAATGGCTTGGCCGAAAGCTCGAGCAAGCCTTGCTCTAAGATTATCACTTGTATGGTAGAAGCTAGTCGCACCGATTGGGCGCACAAGCTCATAGTAGCGTTATGGACCTACAAGACCTCCCACAAAGTGGCAACACACTATGCCCCCTTCAAGTTAGCATTTGGGGTAGAGGTAGTAATGCCAATGGAGTATGTAGTGCCTAGCCTCCATCTTGCCATAAAAGAAAGACTCACAAAAAACATGCTAGCTAAAAGGCTACTCGACCTCAAAAAGTTAGAAGAGACAAGGTTGTGAGAAGCCTACTCCCTTCGAGTAGAAAAGGTCCGGCGTAAAAAGTGGTTCGACCGCAACCTCAAGAAAAAGGACCTAGCGGAAGGAGACTTGGCACTCCTGTACAGTGTCTGCAACACCAAATGTAAGCTTAAGTATCGAGGTATGGGTCCTTACCACATAGTTGAGATCACTCCTCAAGGGTCATTTCGAATAGCCACCCTTGATGGAATAGAAATGGATGGCTACCTAAACAGAAGCAAATTGAAAAGATACTACGGACCACTCACTATCTCCACCCTTCAAGCCATGGATCTAGAGAAAATGAACTCAAGGTAGAGGTGACCAGAATGAAGCACCAGGCCATCGAGGAAGCCAGAATTCATAATGCTAAGATCCAATAGTGTAGACAAATGACCCTTCTTAAGGCAACAACTGAACAAATTCAATTAATGGATGAGCTAATAATAGAGCCAGCCAAGTCACTTATTCAGCTACAGGTACCGCGTGTGTGCATCAAAGCACTCGTGGACCTAGGAGCAAGCCACAGCTTCATCTCCTGAGAGGTAGGGGAAAAGCTACAGGTACCCCTAACCCTCACTATTGCCTCAATAAGAGCTATAAATGGCCAACTTCTGCAAACCTTGGGTTGTGTAAATCTAAGTCTAATGGTTGTTTGCTAAGCTATGGATATATACGCTTTTATGTTCTCCCTATAGAAGCCACCGAAGAGCAAATTATTCTAGGAAGAACCTAATGCTATGCCGTTAACTACCAAATCGACGGGCACGCTTGAACTACTTTTCTTACCAATGGTGGTCAAATGGCGGTAGTCCCATTGTGCAGACAAAGCCCCCCCTCTTCAGCTGCGACCTCGCCGATTCATGACAATGAAGTGACACAACAAGGCCAATTGGAAGCCCCAACCTCCACCAGCACACCGCTTAAAGGTTGAGCTTGAAAGGAGAAGAAAGCTCACTATAATGGTAAACCAATGCCATTGCATGCTCAACCAATGCTACCATCCTCCACTCAAGAAGTCAGGAAGCTAAAGTACAAGATGCTATCCTCTATGCTCAATGTCACTTCGATCAGAACCGACGTCTAGAGAACAATAACGCTACAATAGAAGCTCCGGTCACCTCAAGATCACTTCCCCTACACACATGCACTAGCAAAGAAAGTTGCACCGTGAGCTCACGCCTCATCCGCCACCACGCATTGCCAACAGTTCGAGCAACACCGCCCACTTGGGCGGCAAAGGCAACAAAGTCACTTGGATCTAGAAAAAGACAGGGCAAACTCCCGATGGTGTCGAAGGCAGTACCAAAAGAACCTCTGTCTTTCTAGGATATAGCACCACAAGAACCTGCCAAAGAACCAGACACAGCAGGCCAGCCTCAAGGTACCGAATATGCACTAGTGCCATGGGTAGTTCGACTTAACACAAGCATCACCACCTCCAATCGAGGAACTCCACAGGAACCGAATTCCTCCCCATGAAGAGTTACACAAGAACCTCGGACACACTCGAAGTTAATGGCACCGCCCTACTCACACAAGTAAGGGCCAGTCCCATAGTTAGACTCATGAAAGCTCGTTTCTCCAAAGAAGTCGGACCTCGCAACAACACTAAAGTCCAACACAAAGGTTCCCCTGGCATCCAAGGTAAGGAACAAGTTGGATGCATACTCTACATGGCTCCTCACTCGCTATGCTATAGTACGGCACCCTTCTCCACCACATTCATCATAATCATCGCGTCTAGGTCTAGGTGAGTCAATACGGTAGGCATCTCACCCGACGCACCTACAGCCCACTAGTCCCTGCCGAACACACCGCATGTGCACACACGGTCAGCACCAGGTGATTAGAGTCCGTTCTTGCATTTTTGAAAGTGTTCATGTTCTTGCACGCTAACCTTACTATCACATTGCACCACACAGGTGCACTCCACTCAGTCCACATTTTCCCCCACCCCACTCCTCCTCCTCTTTTCCCTACTGTTACATAGTCACTACCCTGCCAGCTATCACCCAACCATTATAACACCAACCGTCGCTAAAATGTTCACCATCGACCATCATCAAAATGTTCACCATCGACCATCGCAATCACGATACCCCATTGAGTCGTCACTATCCAAAATAGCACCGCCCCATTACCATTCAAGTAGCATGCCGGTCGTGACCTAAGACACTCCATGCCGACTATTGCCATCGAGGTTTAGCATCGATCGTCGCCATCAAAGTCAGCACCGATCGTCACCATACTAGTATCGGAGGGATATAATTCTATAAAAGAAAGCCTACCCCACAGGGTCGTCACCATAGCTGTTACCCCAGAACTCTATCAAAATTTATCCAGAAATCTGACAATTTCTTGCCCACTTCCTATACATCCCCACCAGCAAATTTATGTCCTCCTGTTCTTCCTCATTCACCGATTCCCCTGTCACTCATCTTCCCCTCCTATTTGCAATGGATTCCGAACATGACTTCTTCGAATTCGAAGCTAACCTAGGGCTCCACCCTCACCCTATTCCAAAGACCACTGGCCCATCAAATTACCAGAGCATTCCCTCTGCCACAATTTTAATGCCAATCGAAATACCCGCGGAGGACTTATAGGATGAAAACACCTCCACCAGACAGGCCACTCAAGAAGAGCCAGCTACAGTAGGCACGCCTCCCACGAGAACACAGAAGCGCACCTTATAAGATCGTGTATTCACAAGCGCACTCGCCATCGGGACAAGCATGGCTCCAAGAGCTAGATGCTTGCGTGATCCACTCGCACTTCACTTACGAGGGTTGCGACTACACCCTCCACTACCACATGACAGTAGCATACACCGCTCTCTAGGACCCGACAATCATGGAAACCCTCAACTTTGCAGGCTTGGGAAGAGTAGCATCCCATCTCCCATGCCATCTAGACATGACTCTGCTGGTGGAATTCCTCAAGACATATGACAACAACACCAACATTGGTGTCTTGCGAGATGTAGCAAGCAACACCCACCACTATCAGATTAATCAAAACACGTTGCAGGCGGCATTCAACCTGCCAGTGGTGGCAAAGAAATACTCCAAGTAGAAAACGAAGCTCGACTCCCTAAAGATGGTCTATCACTAGGACTGCCACGTGTAGAGGCCGCATCCAGTTCACCACCATCCACAAGCCTGCCGAAGTAGAGTGATGTAACACAAAGTTGTAACAACTTGGTGTAACACATTCTCTCTCTTCATGTAGAAGTTGTAACACAAAGTTGTTACACAAAGTTGTGTCTAGAAGTTGTAACACAAAGTTGTAACACCTTCTCTTTCTTCATAAGTTCATGTTGGCACAGAGTCAACAGTAGTGGAGTAGTGAGGTTTAGGTGGAAGATAAGGTTTTTTGCACGGAGTGCATCAAAGTGCATTTGTAGGGTTTGGGTGATGTGAGTGGGCAAGTGTGTACGTGCCTAATTGTGTAGACACCTCCCTATACATCCTGAACTCCTGCTGCTCGTGGTCTTCCAACCCTGACTCCTCATATTGGCTAGTGGTGCGCTGTCTTTTGATTTCTTTTGGGAGGGAGACCGTGAGGTTCCTCTCTTGTGCCAGGAGATCTTATAAGGAGCGGATCTGCTGGTCGTGGGACTCCTATGTGTTGGCGTACCCCTCCTCTGCCTATGCTTGCTGCTCCAGCATCGTGAGCAGGGCTACTTCTACCGTGTCCACCTATTCCATGAGCATCTAGACCAAGGATTCACTGGTGGCGGGGTCACCCTTGACTTTTGTCAGAGTGAGCTTGACCTCTTCCACCTTAGCTCGATATTCTTTGGCTCGATTTAGTGCGGCATGGCCTGTTGCTTGAGTTGTGACCATTGTCGACTAGCTTTCATATGCCGAGAGCTGGGCTTGGATGAGATTGGAGGAGAGTTGTGAGGTTTTCTCTTGCCTCCTTTGTAAGATCATGCAGGTGACTTGTACATTTGTGCCATGGCTTCAAAGAGATTCATCTCCATTACGTCTGCACATGATAACTATTCTGTCATCATGTGGCTATAGCCTCCCGTTGCCTTGTATTGGGATGTGCTACAAAATTGGATGGCCTTTGGCCTGCCCATGGCGTGGAAGAGGTGCCAGTGGCAAAGGATAATGTCTCCTGAGGGGTGGTGGAGACTGAGATGAAGGGTGTAGCGGGGGTGGTTGGTGCAGTTTCAACTCCTATATGGAGGCCGATTTTGATGGTGTCATCGCTCTAGAGGTCTTCAATGAGAATAGGCTTTCCTTGCACCTGTTTTCCCTTATCTTGAGGACCTAACCATTGTAGGCATAGTTGTCATTGCATGAATTCTTGCAACTGGAAGTCCTCATATTCGTTGAGCTGCTGACTTGTTTCTGGTTGCACCTGAGTTATTGGAGTTGCACTTGGTGTTGTCGTTGCTCTCTTGGTCCTTGTTTCTATCTCTTCTTGCTCGGTCTGTACGGAACCGGTGGTGAATTTCTCAGCGAGGCCAAAGCCGACTAGCAGATGCTAACTTTTCAAGTAATAGAAAATCGGCATGTACAACATGGGATTGCCGATGACATCCCTGTGGGTGCTGAGATCATCTTGCATCTGGCTGCAGTAGTAGTCATCCCAGTTCACCTCCCGGAATTTCACCATTCTCATCAAGATATTGGTCACACCAGATTGATGATGGTCTATGTACTTCACTTGGGTGAGCCATTGCAAGGCTCTTGCTGGTCACTTGTTGACTCTGTGCCAACATGAACTTATGAAGAAAGAGAAGGTGTTACAACTTTGTGATACAACTTTGTGTTACAACTTCTAGACACAACTTTGTGTTACGACTTTGTGTAACAACTTTGTGTTATAAGTTTGTGTTACAACTTCTACATGAAGAGAGAGAATGTGTTACGACTTTGTGACACAACTTTGTGTTACAACTTTGTGTTTCAACTTTGTGTTACAACTTCTACATGTCGAGAGAGAATGTCAACTTTGTGTTACAACTTTGTGATACAACTTCAACTTTGTGATACGACTTTGTGTTACATGCAGAGAGAGAAGCTCTCCAACTTGTATAAATACCCCATAATGGAATGAAGCCCACACTCTTTGGGGCATTGTGTTGAGTCTACTTTGGTATTCCAAGCATTTGTCTCAAGTGTCCATGCTTCCTTGCACTACACATCCAAAAGCATGTCCTAACCTTGCAACCCTTCTCCCCTCTCCTCCAACCCTGCAACCCACCGTCTCCCTCTCCTCCTCCCTCCTCCTCCTCCTCCTCCCTCCTCCTCCTCCTCCTCCCTCCCCCTCCTCCTCCTCTCTCCTCCTCCTCCCTCCTCCTCTTCCCTCCTCCTCCTTCCTCCTCTCTCTTCTTTCACCCATGCTCTTACACCTTCTTCCTCTCCCAATCCTATGCTCCCCTAAACCCTTTGTTCCTCAACCCTTAAAACTCCATGATCTATGAGGGAGACGAGTTCTCCACCATGTACTCTACCCTGAACCCTGGAACCTCCTTCTAAACCCTGGAACCTCCTTCTAACCCTGGAACCTCCTTCTGAACCCTGGAAGTCCTTCTGAACCCTGGAACCTCCTTCTGAACCCTGGAACCTCCTTTTGAACCCTGGAACTCTTTCTAAACCCTTGAACCTCCTTCTGAACCCTTAAACTCCTCCTAAACCCTACAACCCCCAATGAAGGCGAAAGCCTTCATTACCTCAACAAAGATGATTTACGTTCCTTTTACATATCCATGCACTTTGTTTGCTTACCACACTTAAGCCTACGTCTCTCACTGGAACACGACTCGAGGTCCTAAGCTACACATATACTACAATCGACAATCCCAATATATCTGTAGGTGACAAAAAGCCTCGGAACCCTGCAAACATAGAATACCCAGCTCTTCCTACAAAAGCCGTAGGAAAGAGTCAACATTTGGCACCGCTGTCGGGGAGACTAGCGTCTCAAGTAAGAGTAAACATACGCCGGTATGTGTAGAAAACACACTAATTTGAACTTTCACGAACATAACACTCAAGGGCAAGGAGAGTAAAATTTTTTTTTCCATTTCTAGCCAAACATATCAACCCCAAGCATCAACCTTGGGTAACTACCTTAAGAAATTTTCTTAATTTCTTAAATAGAAGCCACATGATATACAATCAGGCTAGGTAGTGGACACGAATGCGTAGAGCTTGCAATTTTGATCATTTTACCTTTTTTCAGAAAAGCAAACCGAGCTCTCCATAAAAAGTTATGGCTCGGGAAGAGTTTAGGGTTAAACCCTAAACCTAAACCCTAAACCTAAAATCAAATCCTATAAAAACCTACTCCACCCCCTCATTCTTCATCTTTCACTTTTTGCCTCCATTCTCTTCTTCATTCCGAGCCCCACGCTAGACCTCGGGGGGGTCACTCATCATATGTAACCCTATCACGTGAGTTCAACATCAACAGAAGGATATTTTTTATGTCTAAAATTTACAGAAATAAATATACATAAGGGACTATTTAAATTAGTTTTGGGAAAAATTTACAGATTTGTATAGAAAAGGGGTACATTTTATTAATGAAAATTTTACAGATAAGGGATTTTAGAAATAGGCCTTGAACGCACGTGGTATAGAGGGTTTATACATAGTGACCCCCCTGAGCGCTAGACACTCCTCCCTCTCCTTCGACCACCCCCTTACTCCTATCCTCGCATTGTAAGTGACTTCGAGCCCTTCTCACAGCGATAACCCAGCCTTCCACCCACCGTCCATTGTTCCGCAACAATCCCGTTACATCGAGAAAGACTTGGAGAGCGTTCAGGTGACCACTTCTCCCTCCTTTTCGATTTCCGTCTTTCAGGTTTTTTTGGTCTTTTTTACACCTCCCCCCCTCCATCTCCACCACCACCTCCCCCCTCCCCCTCCATCTCCACCTCCCCCTCCCCCTCCCCCCTCCATCTCCACCTCCCCCTCCCTCTCCCCCCTCCATCTCCTCCCCCTCCCCCCTCCCCCCTCCATCTCCACCACCACCTCCCCCCTCCCCCCCATCTCCACCTCCCCCCTCCCCCTCCCCCTCCATCTCCAACTCCCTCTCCCCCTCCCCCTCCATCTCCACCTCCCCCTCCCTCTCCCCGCTCCATCTCCATCTCCCCCTCCCACTCTCCCTTCATCTCCACCTCCCCCTCTCCCCTCCCCCTCCATCTCCACCTCCCCCTTCCCCCTCCCCCTCCATCTCCACCTTCTCTCCCCCCTCCATCTCCACCTCCCCCTCCCCCTCCCCCTCCCCCTCCCCCTTCATCTCCACCTCCCCCTCTCCCCTCCCCCTCCATTTCCACCTCCCCCTTCCCCCTCCCCCTCCATCTCCCACCTCCCCCTCCCCCCCTCCCCCTCCATCTCCACCACCACCTCCCCCTCCCCCCTTCCCCCTCCCCCTCCCACCTCCACCACCCCCACCACCTCCCTTTCACTCTCTCTCTTTCTTTCTCTCTCTATCCCTCCCCCTTTCTCTCTCTTTCTCTCTCTATCCCTCCCCCTTTCTCTCTCTATCTCTCTCTTTCCCTTCCCCTCCCTTACTCTCTCTCTCTCATTTTCTCCCCATCCCCCTCTCTCTCCTTTCTCTCTCCTCTCTCCCCCTTCCCCCCTCTCTCTCTTTTCTCTCTCTCTCTCCCCTTTTCCCCTCTCTCTCTCTCTTCTCTCTCCTCTCTCCCCTTCCCCCCCTCTCTCTCTCTTTTCTCTCTCCTCTTTTTTCCCCCCCCTCTCTCCCTCCTCTCCCCCCCTCCCCCCCCTCTCTCTCTCACTCTCTTCTCTCTCCCCTCATTCTCTCCCCCCCTTACCCCTATCAACCCCACCCCCCCCACCCCCCCGCCCCCCTCTCCTCTCTCTCCCCCTTACCCCCTCCCCCTTACCCCCCCTCTCTGTCAACCCAACCCCCCTGCCCCGCCCCGCCCCGGCCGCCACCCCCCCGCCCCGCGCCCGTACCACTCTCTTAGCCGCCCCTGCCCCCGCTCACAACCCCCCTGCCACCCCTCCGACGGTGCACACAGCACCGCCCCGCCCCCTCTCTCTAACCCCCCCGCCCCCCGCTCACAGCCCCGCGCCCGTGCCACCCCCCGCCCGCGCCCGCGCCACTCCCCTGCGGTGCCACCGGCCACCCGCCCGCTGCGCGGCGCCACCACCCGCACCGAACCCCTCCCCCGCACCACCCTCTCACCCTCCCCTCTCACCCCCGCCACCGCCCACCCTCCCCCACCTCCCCCGCCCCGCACAGAACCTCCCGCCCCTCACCCCCTGCCCCCGTCCTGCCCCATCGGCCGCCCCCCCCTCCCCGCCCCTCTCCCTGCCCCCCGCCCCTCACCCCCGCACCCCCTCACTGTGAAGATAGTGGGAGAGAGGGAAGGAGTCTCACTTGAGGCTTTCTCACAAGCACAATGGGGGAGTACACACAAAGGTGGAGGCTGAAAACAGTTTTTCTCTTCTTAGTTGTGAAATCCAAAAGAACTCAAGTACAAAGAAAATAGAAGATCCCTATATGTGGGTCTCAAAACCAAACTCAACTAACTAAGGTGGCATACTAACTGAGTCACGAACTAGTGTAGATAAGGATAGCTGTCATCCAGCTATTATTCGTGGGCGGTATACCAACCGCATCTCCAGCTAAGAAGTCGGTGACATAAATACACAACGGTCACCCTGGCATATCGCGAGTGGAGCTCGATATCTCAACACTCCCCCTCAAGCTCAATCCCAATTCCTGCACACCAAGCAGGTTTCTGAACTTGCGCAGCTTCTCTATGCCCAATGCTTTCATGAATATGTCAGCTACCTGATCCTCTGTGCTGACATAAACTAGATCAATAAGACCTAGTAAAACCTTCTCCCGCACATAGCGATAATGCACCTCAATGTGCTTTGTTCTAGCATGAAAGACTGGGTTCTTTGCCAAGTGTATGCTGCTCATATTGTCACAATAAATGACAACTGGCCCATCTGTAGACTGATGCATATCAATAGAGTAGCTTATGCAACCAAGCTACCTCACATGCATCCCTTGCTGCACCCCTGTACTCAGCCTCTGTGCTCGACAAGGCAACTGTAGGCTGTTTCTTGCTGCTCCAAGTGACTGCAGCACTCCCAAAAGAGAACACATATCCACTGGTAGATCGTCTATCAGAAATACTACCAGCCCAATCAGCATCAGTGTATCCATGCAACTGTATCTGAACCCCAGCCTCATAAAATAGTCCATACTGCAATGTGGACTTCACATACCTGAGTATGCATCTAGCCACATCCAAATGCGGTTTCCTTGGAGCCTGCATAAACTGACTTACCAACCCAACAGCATAGCTCAAATCTGGCCTAGTAATAGTCATGTAAATCAAACTTCCTACTATGCGCCTGTACATAGTAGGGTCTTCCAGAAGCTCACCTGCATCTGCGCTCAGCTTCACATTATGCTCCAAAGGAACTGAAATAGGCTTACAGCCTGTCATCCCATATTTGGACAGCATGTCCAGTCCATACTGCCTCTGCAAGAGCTGTATCCCACTTGGTGATCTAATCACCTCAATGCCCAAGAAATAACGCAGCTCTCCCAAATCCTTCATCTCAAACTTCTGCCTCAATAGCATTTTCACATGAAGGATATCTTCATCACTATCACCTGTGATGATCAAATCATCTACATAAATGACAAGCAGCATAATCCCTTTCTCTGTTTTTCTCACATAGAGTGAGAAATCTGCCTTGGAAATCTGAAAGCCAATAGTGACAAGATACTATCCTATCTTGTCAGACCATGCTCTAGGTGCTTGCTTCAAGCCATACAAGGCTTTCTTCAACCTGCAAACAAACTCAGGATGAGTAGCATGAACATAACCTGCTGGCTGCTCCATAAAGACCTCTTCTTGCAAATTACCATGCAAGAAGGCATTCTTTACATCCATCTGATGTAAAGACCATCCCTTTGATGCAGCCATATCAATGGCTGCTCTTACGGTTGCCATCCTTGCAACCGGGCTGAAAGTTTCTTCATAATCAATGCCATATGTCTGTGCATACCCCTTGGCAACTTATCTTGCCTTGTATCTATTCACAGAACCATCTGCATTGTGCTTGATCTTATAAACCCACTTACAGCCAATTGCATTCTTGTCTTTAGGCAAAGGCACCAATTCCCATGTAGCATTTGCATCCAAGGCATCCATTTCTTCATCCATGGCTTTCTCCCATTTTTCATTTCCCACGGCTTGCTCAAAAGAAGTGGGTTCTGGATCCTGTATCACTTTGACCATATAGGCATAGTGAATGGTTGTAAATCCATCATATTTCATCCTATCCACAGGATACCTAACCCTGGTAGACCTGCGCAAAATAGGCTCACTTCCAGGTGCTCTCAAAACATCCCTGGTCTTCCTTACTCCAGGTGTAACAACAGAAGGAATACCCAACTCATCATCAATGCTCTGTTCAGAGCCACTGGATTCACCATCCACATAAGAGTGACCTGCATTCACATCAAACATGGGCTGATCTACCTTCTCTTTTCCTTTTCGTGATACCTGCGTACCACTATCTGCATTGTTTTGAGGAGATTCTCCTGATCTCAATCTACCTGTCCATGGCGAAGTATGTGAACCACTGCTAGACGACACTGCAGGTCCACTGATATTTTGTGATTGCTGCTGTGAATTTTGTGCAGCATTACCATTTTGTGCATCTACATCAATCATCACATTTATGGTTTATACCAGCTGCTCATCTCATCAAAAACAACATATCTGCTCACTGTGAACTTACGTGTAGAAGGGTTATAGCATCTATACCCTTTCTGCTACAGAGAATAACCAATAAAGATGCGCATCCAACATAAACATCATGCCCTTCTTCTTTCCTTTTGCTATCAAGCGACCATTATTTTTCATATCCTCAACAAAGCATCCATGAGGATTAAATCTGACCTGCAAGCCCTGTTCAACCATCGGACCAACAGAAACCAGGTTCTTGGTGATGTTCGGGACATGAAATACATCAGACAAGTATTTCTTTTTCCCATCCTGCATAGACAAAGGAATTTTGCCAATCTGCACAATAGGATGTGCAGTATCATCACTAGTCTCCACAAATCCTGGTTTTTCCATTTTCCTTGCATCTTGCATCCATTCTGCATGACCTGTCATGTGGTTTGACGCACCTAAGTCAACATACCACACATCATTTCGTTCTTCTGCACTTGTCACAGAATTGGTCATATGCTGCACCATAAATAGATGCTCATTTCTGTCATCACCCTGCCTACTAGAAGATGCATAATTGCCTTGCTGCAATTTTCCAGTCATAATGTCATTCTGCTTTTTATAGCAGTCCTTAGCCATATGACCCATTTTGCCACAATAGTAGCATTCAACATTGCTGTTTGCATTTTGGCGTCTCTGCCATCCACCACGGCCTCTTTGGCTCCCCCTGCCTCTGGAGTTACCACGTCCTCCTGCATAGGACTGGTTTTCTTGCGTTTGCTGCATATTCTGATTTCTACCATGGCCTCCAGATCGGCCTCCTCTATCTCTGCCTCTACCTCTGCAAGCATTTGAGTAGAAGACAGTTTCTTTTGAAGTTCCTGCTGAAGAAGATGCACCACCATTTCTCTGCTCTTCAGAAATTAGAAGAGCAATCAACTCCTCAAAATCAGGAAATTTTTCACGGATGGCAATGGATGTCCGGAACTGTGCATAATCCTTTCCTAGACCATTCAAGGTCACAGAAACTAAATCGTCATCATCAACTGGCGACCCAATGGAAGCAAGTGCATCTGCAATTTTCTTCACCTTCATGTGGTAGTCATTGATGCTCATATTTTCTCTCTGCACATTGTGCAGCTCTTGCTTGAGCTGCATTTTCCTGGCTTGCGTATTTGTGCTTTACATTTTTGCCAAAGTATCCCATGCCTCCTTTGGCGTACTTGCATCCTGAATATGCACAATCATGGAGTCCGAAATACTGATAGACAGCCAGTACATAACTTTCCTGGCTCTCTCATGCCATCCTTTGAATGCCTGCATTTCCTGTTGATTGGGAACAGTAGGAAGAACAGGTTCTTCTTCATTTCCTGTAATGAACTCCCAATAGCCTTTTCCCATCAAGAAATTCGTCATTCTAAACTTCCATGCTTGGAAGTTGTTCTTGTCAAGCTTTTCAGTGACAATCTGTAAAAGAGAATCAGATGCCATTACAGAACACTGCAAAATATTCTGTCACTGCAAAAAACACAGCTTTTGCCTCACACGGGCAGATCTGCAAAACTGACGAAAGTGGTATTTCACCACACAGTCACTTCCTAGTGACGATTTTGCATCAACAGGCAACAAGCATGAATCTGCAACTCCCAATTTCTCTACGCACAGGCATACGATGCAATTTCTACGGCAACTTTTCACCGACCTGCGGAACAGTGGTCGCACAGCAAAAACAGGGCCCCTGCGGAGAACTTCCGCCTCCAAAACGGGCCCTGAAATGACCTCGAATCAGAAAAATAAAGTCACCAAGGGCTTCGCCCTTGTCCTGCAGCATATAATGCCCTCTCGCCACACCACGAAGGGCGTCTCAATCTGAGACAGTGCACCCTTGCACGATTTGCTCCCAAACTCGAAAAAGGAAAGCAACACTTGTCCTCTTACCAGGACATTGCGAACTTGGTTTGCTTTCTTGAGCTCCTTACCATGAACAAGGCTGATACCATGTGAAGATAGTGGGAGAGAGGGAAGGAGTCTCACTTGAGGCTTTCTCACAAGCACAATGGGGGAGTACACACAAAGGTGGAGGCTGAAAACAGTTTTTCCTCTTCTTAGTTGTGAAAGCCAAAAGAACTCAAGTACAAAGAAAATAGAAGAACCCTATATGTGGGTCTCAAAACCAAACTCAACTAACTAAGGTGGCATACTAACTGAGCCACGAACTAGTGTAGATAAGGATAGCTATCATCCAGCTATTATTCATGGGTGGTATACCAACCGCATCTCCAGCTAAGAAGTCGGTGACATAAATACACAACGGTCACCCTGGCATATCGCGAGTGGAGCTCGATATCTCAACACTCACGCCCCGCCTCCCCCTCTCCTCACCCCCGCACCAACCCCCCTCTGCGCAACCCCCCCCCTTGCGAAACGCCCCCCCCCCCCGGGCGCCGCCGTTAGGAAGCCCCCCACAGCAGGAGGAAAAAAAAAAAAACCTAACCTAAAACTAACCTCAGGTTAGTGACTAACTACGGTTAACGTTGCTTAACCTATGTTAGGTTAGGTTAGTTAGGTTAGGATAACTAGGTTAGTTAGTTAACCTCGGTTAGATTAGTTCACGTAGGTTAGGTTAGTAGTAATTGAAGTTAGGTTAGTTTAGTTAACCCTCAGTTAGTTAGACTAGGTTTGGTTAGGATTACTCTCAGTTAGGTTAGACTAAGTCTTCAGTTAGTAACTAACTATAGTTAGTTAAACCTCCCAGTTACAGTAACTGGGAGGATCTAGGTTAGTTTCCTTAACTAGAGTCACTTGGTTTCAACCCCTCAGTTGGACCTAAAGTCCATTCACACCACAATTAGGACCCCCCAAATGCAAAATGTACCCCTACTTTAACCCCACGAAACACATCCGTTTGGGACCCAAACTGAACCCCGTTTGAACCCAAATTTCACACACAAAAACACCACGTTACGGGGTATTTTTCCAGCCCATTGCACACCATTTCGGCATCCCTAGCACACGTTCATTCACACCCCCGTGTGGGCCTTATTTTGCACAAATTCCCTCGTATTTTCACGTCGTGACCTCCGATTAACGATCCGTCTGCACCGACACATTTCCCTACACACGTAGGACAATCTTAGGCACATTATTAACATGACGGTCCCTACACAAACTAACTCCACTCCAACTCTCCTAACAACACCACCTCCACACCCGCACTTGGGGTAGCGACACCCTTGGCAAATCACGCACAATCAGCATGCAGTTATGTTCCGGCCAATGACTTCAACTCCAACGCTCGCCCCATCCGCATCTAACTCCATTGCAACAACCGCCCCCGCCAATCCTCTACCTCGAATCCCCCCCTGAGATTCAACAACTCCCTTTAACTCCTCCCCGCCCCAACATGGCTGGACACCGTCATGACCATGATGGGGATATCGAGCTCGATGCAGAGGCTAACAACTTCTTCAATCGACGAAATCACAACAATCAAGGCCGACGCCCCTTGGGAAAACTGGAACTTCCCAAATATAATGGTAGGGGAGACCCAGCTCGCTTCCTCCAGCATTTTGATGCCGCATGTCGAGTAGGTGGTGATCAATCCCATGAAACCAAGGTGGCTTGGTTTCCAATGGCCTTAACTGATGAAGCATCAGAATGGTACCTTGACCTTCTCATGGAAGAACGTGCCACATGGGACCTACTTCAAACCGAATTCAAACGATGCTTTCAAATGGAGAGGCTACAAGATGATCCCGCTCTCCAACTCAGCAAGATCGAACAAGGCCGGAGGGAAGATGTACGCACATACCTGGGAAAGATGAAGAGATTGATCGCCAAATGTGACCCACGCCCAGATGCAAAGTACCTCATGGCATGGTTCATAGCAGGTCTAAGAAAGAAAATCCGCAAGGATATGAAAAAGATAAGTAGCTATGAAACATTCAGTGCTGCTCATGTGGCAGCCATTGACATCGAAGATGGCATGACAGACTCAAACACTAGCAGTGATGACGCCAGATCAAATACACGAGATAAGCACACGAAAAAAGGTAAATCAAAGGACACTGCCGAAACATCCAATGAAGATCACCTAGAGGCCATGACCTTGAAGCTGAAAGAAGATATGATGCAGGCCATGGATCAAAAACTCCACTTATCTCAGCCGCCAACTCAAACATATCCACGGCGAGAAAATGTCTGGTGCCCACACTGCTTGGCAAATCATACAGCAAATGAATGCCCAGTCCTAAGAGCAAGGATCACTGCACAAGCAAATCCACCGCCACGGTTGTGGTGCCATATCTGTGTCGTCGGCGGCCATGATCAGAACAGTTGCATCTTCAACATGCGCAACAATCCGCCTCGACCACCACAATACCAAGCAGCACCCATGCCAGTATACAGGCAACCGGCACTTGCACAAGCGCCACCAACTCCGAGGCTAAATCCTGTTCCCGTTTGGACACAAGTCCCACAACTACTCAGGAATCCGAATCCACGACCGTATCCAAGAGCACCAAATTCAGCTCCTCAGGCAGCCCTCAGGCAGTTCCCATACATCAATTACAAGCCAAGGAAGTAGACTCGCTATTTGAGTATGAAACAGAGTGCCCAGTGTACTATGTAGAAGGTGCAGAGGGTCTAATACCAGTCTATGCAAATCAAGTGCAACCCAATACATTTCGAGCACCAATCAAGTGTTACGGTTGTGGAGAAAATCATCGGATCGTAGAGTGCCCTCATCATGGTAGCCCAGCTACTTTCCAACCACTCTGCAGAGATTGTGGCATAGGACATGCCTGTATGGATTGTCCCATGAAAAATGAGATCCTAGAACCAAC
Source organism: Dipteris shenzhenensis (assembly GCF_047967505.1). Taxonomy (NCBI): domain Eukaryota; kingdom Viridiplantae; phylum Streptophyta; class Polypodiopsida; order Gleicheniales; family Dipteridaceae; genus Dipteris; species Dipteris shenzhenensis. Next base: position 41,736,864 of record NC_141602.1, on the reverse strand, counting down.
AGAGTTAAGCCTGACGTCCCCATCGGCATCATTGGGGTGGACCATCAAAGTCTGGGTCCAGCAAGTGTAAGGTCACAACCTATCAATGTAATTACACGCCAACAGAAAGAGGCCACGAAGGACCCTATCATTCCAATCCAACCAAAGCGACTTCTGAAAAAGAAAGCACAAGTGCCTCCACCTCCGCCAATAGCCGAGCTCATCCACATCAACTCCCGAGCCTCAAATAAAAGAAGCTCCATACCCGAATGCAGAGGTGGAGAAGGCTCGTTTTTAGGTACTTCAGCAATGGGTCCAAAATGAACAAGCTCAATTTGAGGCTGAGAAGCAAGCTCAAGACCCAATCCATGACTTGGCCCCACAAAGTATTGATACTATACTCGAGCCTTTGTTCCAACAACAGACTCCACAATAGAATGTACCACCACGTCAACTTGAAGGAGCTGCACTCTCTAGCATCCTGAGTTGCCCTGTGCCGATTCCCATTGGAATCCTCTTATGGAATTGTCCCAATCTCTGGGAGAGTTTCAAAGGATGGATTGAACTCGCAAATTCCCCTCCACCTATGAACGACATTGAAGATATCCCTGTGCGGATGGGTGAGAGAGATGACATACGCAACATTACTGTGCCTTTGATCCACAAGGCATATAATGACATCCAAGCCATAGTGGATGGTGGAGCAGGTGTCAATGTCCTATCAAAGGAGCTCTATGAAGAATGGGGTCTCCCACCAATGCAAAAGGCTAATTTCAACATACGCCTTGCCGATGATTCACGGGCTAAACCCTTGGGAATAGTGAATGGCGTGTCCACAAAGATCGCAGGAGTCCGCTTTTCCCTTCAATTCACAATCTTGGATCTCCCCAAAAAATCCTATCAAATCTTACTGGGACGTCCTTGGTTACGGGAAGCATCAGTCCTCCATGACTGGGGAACTGATAGACTGACAATCCAGAATCGAGACACTGTAGTCAGGGTGAATGTGGGGACAGGAGCTATTAAACCAATTGTGCCTAGAGCATTGGATGACACATCTTCCACGACAATCTCGAGCAAATCAGCTCCCTTGCAACAGCATGCTATTGCAGGTGACTCACAAAGCAATGTCAATAACTGATTCATTAGACCCCATCTTCTCACAGATAGATGCTAATGCACTACAGGTCAATCCTCCACCGACACATGAAGAACCAATCGATCTAGAGATGCCATTCTTTATGGCTGACCTCGAATGGGATAATGAACCTGAAGAAGGTACCCATACCAATGATGACTCAGATTTTCCTTGGGACCTTGAAACAGAGGAGGCTGCAAATGCTGAAATTGAAGATCAAATCTTTAATAATGACCTAGCCATTCTGCATGCCCTAATGGCAGTCGAGCTCCCAAAAGTTGAACCTCCGCAGTTGAATAATAGTAGAAGATCCCACAAGAAAGCTGCAGGAGGAAATCGCAGAAAAGCCAAGGCCGAGCACTTCAATGAATTTGAATGAGTCCAAACAAGGATTGTCGAATTGTACCTTGCAAAGTCAGCTCCCTCAACATCAGAACCACCGCCTCTTAAATGGTCCCCTGAGGGACTAGAAGGAGTATGCACAGCACATGAACCCTTACTTGGAAACACCTTACCAGTGGAAAAGTTACCCCACGGTTCCCAACGTAAGAAGTTTCGGAAATATAAGCCACATGTGCGGATGAAGCTCGATCAAGAGACTTCAGAAAAAGAAAGAAAAGAAGAGCCTAACAAATTAATAAATGCAACTCTGCCACCCAGTACAAATGACACATGTCAGGCTAGTTCAACCCCATCAGAGGCCGATCTTCGAGAAGTGCCGGAATACTTCAAGAATTATACAAGTGGCAGTGTGCCAATAGCAATGCCAAGACCACTCAGAGAATCTGAAGTTCAAGAAACCGATAGCATTGGAGAAACTCCAATCTATGAGGGACCGGCAAAAACACGCACAATAAACCTCGCCCTTGAAGGGGAGGAAGAAAAATTGGTTTTCATTGGGAAACAGCTCCGTCAAGAAGATGAAATCAAACTCAAAGAACTCCTAATGGAATACCGTGACTGCCTAGCATGGTCATACAAAGAGATGAAAGGAATTTCACCAGAAGTGGCAGTACACACGATACCTATAAGGGAAGGTGCTCACCCTAAGGTATGTGGACCTTATCGCACAAATCCTAAATATGGCACCATGGTTTATGACGAGCTGGAAAAACTCCTAGATGCCGGATTCATCTACGAGATAGAACACACTGATTGGGTTTCACCCATTGTCATTGTACCTAAACGCAACAAGAAGCTCAGAATATGTGTAAACTTGAAAAATGTGAATGCCGCCACAATTAGGGATCACTACCCCCTACCCTTAACGGAAACAGTGTTGGAAAAGGTGGCAGGATCCGAAATATATAGCTTCTTGGATGGCTTTAGTGGCTATAACCAAGTGCAAATTGCTCCTCAAGACCAATCAAAAATGGCATTTGCTACAGAATGGGCTATTTTTGCATATAGAGTCATGCCATTCGGCCTTTGTAATGCCCCAGCCACATTCCAGCGAGTCATGTTCACAGCTTTCAAGTCATTTTTGAATAATCTTTTACAGGTGTTCTTGGATGATTTGTGTATCCATTCAAACAAACAGGACCACTTCAAATGTCTTGAAGAAGTACCTTCTCTTTCTTCATAAGTTCATGTTGGCACAGAGTCAACATACTCCCGGATCCATTTGTGTAACAACTTTGTGATACAACTTTGTGTTACAACTTCTAGACACAACTTTGTGTTGACTTTGTGTAGCAACTTTGTGTTACAACTTTGTGTTACAAATTCTACACAAAGAGAGAGAATGTGTTATGACTTTGTGACACAACTTTGTGTTACAACTTCTACATGTAGAGAGAGAATGTGTTACAACTTTGTGTTACAACTTTGTGATACAACTTTGTGTTACAACTTTGTGATACGACTTTGTGTTACATGCAGAGAGAGAAGCTCTCCAACTTGTATAAATACCCCATAATGGAATGAAGCCCACACTCTTTGGGGCATTGTGTTGAGTCTACTTTGGTATTCCAAGCATTTGTCTCAAGTGTCCATGCTTCCTTGCACTACACGTCCAAAAGCATGTCCTAACCTTGCAACCCTTCTCCCCTCTCCTCCAACCCTGCAACCCACCCTCTCCCTCTCCTCCTCCCTCCTCCTCCTTCCTCCTTCTCCTCCTCATCCTCCTCCCTCCTCCTCCTCCTCCTCTCCTCCTCCTCCTTCTCTCTCCTCCTCCTCCCTCCTCCTCTTCCCTCCTCCTCCTTCCTCCTCTCTCTTCTTTCACCCATGCTCTTACACCTTCTTCCTCTCCCAATCCTATGCTCCCCTAAACCCTTTGTTCCTCAACCCTTAAAACTCCATGATCTATGAGGGAGACGAGTTCTCCACCATGTACTCTACCCTGAACCCTGGAACCTCCTTCTAAACCTTGGAACCTCCTTCTAACCCTGGAACCTCCTTTTGAACCCTGGAACTCTTTCTAAACCCTGGAACCTCCTTCTGAACCCTAGAACCTCCTTCTGAACCCCGGAACTCTTTCTAAACCCTGGAACCTCCTTCTGAACCCTTAAACTCCTCCTAAACCCTACAACCCCCAATGAAGGCGAAAGCCTTCATTACCTCAACAAAGATGATTTATGTTCCTTTTACATATCCATGCACTTTGTTTGCTTACCACACTTAAGCCTACGTCGCTCACCAGAACACGACTCGAGGTCCTAAGCTACACATATACTACAATCGACAATCCCAATATATCTGTAGGTGACAAAAAGCCTCGGAACCCTGTAAACATAGAATACCCAGCTCTTTCTATGAAAGCCATAGGAAAGAGTCAACAACTACTACCTAACGCCCTCCAAACTATTCTTTGTTGTAATCCCGACCACTGCCACCCCATCTTAGCCATGTCCTATTTCTCTGTTGACCTTCAACCCACTTCCCTATCTCTTCTCTGCACCTTCGATCTCCAAACCCTATCTGCCCATCCCATTCTTAATTTTCAAGCCTGGTGCCATGTCATCTCATTGAGTCCCTTAATTATCCGGCAGATGATGAAGTGATGCAACTTCCAAAGCCTGATGAATCACACCATGGGTCTGCACTCCTAAAAGTTTGCATGCAGACATAAATTGGATGTAAACCTATGGCCGAGCCTCAGTAGTCCAAGCTCAAGGACACCTTGCGGCCCACCAGTCCACCACCTACCAACCCCTCAGAATAATAATACTCTTTAAAAGGGTGCTACAAGCTCTCCAAGACTCACTTGAGTCCTTGGTGAGCAATTTCGAAACAATTCACATAGCATACCCTGAGGAAATAACCGAGGATGAGGGACAAAATGCAATCTCCCTCTTTCATACCACTGCCCTCCTTATAGAGATTCCATTATCGCCTTGCCTAGATCTTGCCCAACCCACCCAACAAGTTACCCAACCTCCTCTCCCTCGGACAACACTGCCCGAGTACTCGTCTAATGCCTCCAACTCCACCACCGCATAGCAGGGACCCTCCCAGTCCATCTCCTCCAATGTTCCGATCAACCTCCCTAATGAAGCCTTCAACACGCTACTCAAAGCAACACATTTTGTACAAAGCACCAACGTCACGACTCCTATAGGCCCCATAGAGCCAGAGCCCATGTTGCTCGCAAATGATGAAGCTCAACCATCCCCACCACGGTCTCCCCTTGAAGATGTTCATTGGCACTCGGACTTGCAGTCCTTCCAAGAGCTACTGGATAGTGCACTAATGCGCCATTGGAAGCATCAACTTGAGGGCTCCAACATCCACCTCTATGAAATTCTTAAGGTGCACCCTCTCACACAATTCATATCATAGTCATTCGATGATTGGCACCATGCATATCCCAAGCACACAAGAGGAGGATATATCCTTGCCCCCAATGCCCCCGACCCCGCGATCAATGTAGATGCCAGTCTACGGCCAAATTGGTGGCTCCCATTTTTGAACTTGGAGAATTTTGGCACTACTGTCGTGGCACGCCCATCAATCGTCGAGCCCACCCACTCTACATGCCCATGGAATGACGTTGGACTTGGGCCACCTTTCGAGCTCTCCAGCAATAGGACCCCAAGGTGTTGAACAATTTTCCTAAGTACAACTTTCCCAAAGAAATGATGTAGAAGGGTTTTTTCTTCTGCCTCCAGTCATTCAACGACACCTATGGCTCAGTGGTAGATCCAGCTGCCGTCCATTTCAACTGCCTCATCCTCTTACTCCTCCGCGATCTTACAGCTATCCCATTGATGACCACATCCACAATCTGACCAGCCAAATTGTCTTGACTCTTCAACCCCGACATCGGTCCAACTCAGTTCCAGGACCTCCACGTTCGCAACCTCCATGGGCATCACCTCCATGCTTACGAGGATATGCATGCCACCCATTTTTGGAAGTACCGCTCATACCTCGCTTGCCTCACATCACGGCAGCTGATCACTACGCCATCCTACAGTCAGCAGTCCTCACCACTAACCTCCTCCAGCACAGTTGATCTGAGGATAGATCAGCAATAGGAAAGGGGGAATGTTAACATCCACATAGTATAGCTACCAAATGCAGGGTAATCAATGAGTAAAGGTGACCAAGCCGGATGATCTACTTCAACAAGACAAGCTCAAGGGAGTTTGATACCCAAATACACCAAGATCACTGATTATAAGCAATGTGCACATGGAAAGAGTATAGCTCAAACTCAGGGAGTTTGATCCCCAAATACCCAAAGACCTGCTCCAAAGTCCAAGGATTTAAGGATCCCAGACACAGGTTGTATGTTCCAACTACCACCGCCCAGAACAAGGAGGTGCATACCAAGAACAAGGAGATGCACACTTCTGGGCCACGAGGAGTGCATGCACCTTGCACTTTTCAGCTCCACATCCATAGGAAATAGCGACACCAACGAAAATAGCCATGAAAGGAGTACATCTCAAACTCAAGGAGTGTGTCCCCCAAATATTCCAAAGAAAAGGCTTCTCGGCAACATTCAGGGTTGTCGTGGGATGTCTCACGAAAGTTGAGCCTCATCACTCCAGGTTTTGAGCCTAGTCTACGGGGTTCGAACCCCAAACAAGGAGTTTGAGTAGCGAGGCTAACACAGACGCTATTTGGGATCCGGTTAGGATCACCTCCTAATGCCAAGCTTTTCCCAAGCACTCTAATATGGTTAACACAAGTGCTATTTCCACTAGTAGGAAGACTCAATAAGAATAGCAATATGCCTTGGTGCCCTACAAGCCCAAGAGCCCATGGTTGTAAAGTGAGAGAAAGTGCTAAAAGGAAAAGGGTTGGCCAACCCTTCAAAAGGTGACATGTATAAAAGACCAAATGGTTGACTTTTTTCTTCATTGTTGTTTGCACAAGTTTGAATACAAGCTCCCTCTTCTCTTCCAAGAGAGTGTTTTGGGTGTTCTCTTGTTTCCATTGTAGTGCCTTTGTGGTTGTCACTCTATCCCCCTTCACTCGCTTCTGCTTCTTCCCTTCCTCCTTCTTCTGTCTCCCCTCCTTCTCCCTCTCCCCTCCCCTCTTCCTCTTCCCTCTTCCTTGCATGAAACCACACTACAACAATCCGGAGGCCACTTGAGTGACACTTGCCGATGGCTCGTGCTATGTATTACACCCACAAGGAGTAGCTAGGAGTGGAGGCTCCCTAGGCATATCTTCAACTACCCCATGACACGTGAGTCACCACTAAGACCCACTACACTGTAATATTAGCCGCCGTCATTGAGTCAGTGGTGGTGAATGCCAATGATTCATCCATCCTACCATCTTGCAATAAAGATGCACTATGTCAAAGTATATAGTTAATGGGAAGAATCCAACCCCAGCCATTCCTCCATAATTCTATGCCAAGGAGAATGGTACTAGGTATATATTTGTTTAGTCTACAAACACCTTGCCAAATGAATAGAATTTAAGGAGTGAGAATCATCTCATGAACCTTGGTGGTGTTCATAAACACCTTAGCATCTCTTATCTTAACCATACCTATCCATGTTGCTAGTGCACTACAAGACACAGGCCATTTTCTGATGGAAATACCGACCTTTTTTACACTAAAAAGTTTTTCTTTGACGGGTGCAAAGGTCGGTATTTACGTCACTACTATTAGCATCAGATAAGAAATGTCTCTATATAAGCGTCACTATAGCGACTCTGGTAAACATCACTATATAGAGACACTGGTAAAGCATCGTTATATGGTGATACTTAACAAAAACTTTTAAAAAAACATTAGTGGGGCTAAACAAGGCCACAGCAAGCCCTATTTTGCCCCACTAATCTTTTTTTTAGTAATTACAAAAGAATGTTTACAAGCACACAAATGAGATAAAACTCTCAATCCTTGTTTGTTACAAAATCTTCCTTGTGAAAGGGGTGATACAAAATCGCTCAAATGAGTTAAGAGATAGAAGCATATACATGCCGAAGATATACAACATTGTTTGTTACAAAATTACCCTTTCACAAAGGGTGATACAAAATCGCTCAAATGAGCCGACATACAAAAGCATATACATGCCGAAGTATATACAAACTACTACTCATACTACTACTACTACTGCTCATCTAAAGCATCGTAAAGAGGGAAAAGAGAGCAAATATATATGCTTATGAAAAGAGAGAAAAGAGGATGAAAGAGAGGGGAAAAGAGAGGGAAAAAGAGAGGGGAAAAGAAGAAAAGAGAGGAAAAAAGAAGGAAGAGGGGAAAAGAGAGGGAAAAAGAAGAGAGAAAAATAAGAAAAGAGTGGAAAAGAGAGAAATCATATGCTTATGCTTATGGATGAGCATATGAGCATAGAAGCATATGCTTATGAAAAGAGAAGGACGCGATTGCAAGAGAGGAAGAGAGAAGAGAGGATGAAAGAGTAGAAGGAAAAGAGAGGAAGACAGAAAGCATACACTTATGCTTATGCATGGGCATATGAGCATCATATGCTCATGCATGAGCATAAGCATATGAGCATATGCTCGTGCATAAGCATAAGCATATGTAAATGCAAGAGAAGGAAAAGAGGAGAGAAGGAAGCGATTGAAAGAGAGAAAGGGAGAAGAGAGGATGAAAGAGAGGAAGGGAAAAAGAAGAGAAGGAAGAGGGGAAAAGAGAAGTAAAAAGAAGAGGGGAAAATAAGAAAAGAGTGGAAAAAAGAGAGGGCAAAAGAAGAAAAAGAGAGAAAGAGAAGGAAAAAGAAGAGAAGGAAGCAATTGAAAGAGAGGAAGAGAGAAGACAAGACGAAAGAGTAGAAGGAAAAGAGGGGAAGACAAAAAGCATATGCTTATGCTTATGCATGGGCATATGAGCATATAAGCATACGTAAATGCAAGATAAGGAAAAGAGGAAAAGGAAGAGGGAAAAGAGAAGGGAGGAAGAGAAGCATATGAGCATATGCTTATGAGCTCATGTATAAGAATAAGCATATGAGCATATGCTTATGAGCTAATGCATTAGCATACACAAAAGAGAGGAAAAGAGAGGAGAGAAAGAAGAGGAACTAATAGAGGGAGGAAAAGAGGGGGGAAAGAGGGAGCAAAAGAGGGAAAGAGAGGAAGAAGAGGGAATAAGAGAAGAGAGGGGAAGAGAGGGTTCCTATGCCCATCACTGTAGCTAGCGCTTAAGGTGCTAGCTGCAAGCCAATGCAAATCACGGAAATAAAAATAGGAAAAGAGAGGAATCACTTTCTTACCTAGAAAAGTCCCGCTCGGTGTTTCTTGGTTGGCCCTACAAAAGAGAGGAAACATACCATTTTTCAAGTAACTAGTTAGAGGAAGGAGGAGTTTGGAGAAGCAACTTTCCAAAGGCATTGGATTGAGGGGACAAGCATAAGCCTACAAACAAGGAGAAAGCATGTAAGGAAGGGAAAGAGGAGGAAGAGAAATACCAAAAAGAGAAGAGGTGAGTCTTGTCTCTTTCACCAAATCTCGTTTTTTGTCCTTAACCTCTGAAAATCAAGCATGAAAATTAGCACATAGGCTTAGCAATGCAAGGAGAAACATGCTTCAACACTGACAAAACGAAATCTCACAAAAAATGAACATACATTGCTTAAAGAGACACGCCTTCTTGGAAAAACTTCCTTTCACACAAGCACAGAGGGAGAAGGGTGGAGAGGGAGCACAACTGTAGGGAGAGGGGCTAGGTAGGGTTGAGGAGTGTAGGGAAGAGGTTAGAGGAAAGTGAGGCCATCGAATATAAGGTTGGAGGAGAGATTTTTGCTTTTCCCACAATAGAGTTGTGAAAGACGGCATCGCGCGGGGTTTTGGGTTTTAGCCCCAAGCGTTGCTATATAGTGACGCTCGTCAGTCACTATATAGTGACACTGTATAGCCTAGAAGCATCTCTATATAGTAACAAAACAAGCAAAAGCGTCACTATATAGCAACGGTTCAGGGCACTTAATGTAAGGAGAGAGGAAAGGACCTCATGGGAGGACATTTTTTGGATCTTAATGGATTTCCTTGCATTTTGTGTTGTGATTTTGAAGGTGTGTAGATGGAAGGGGAGACGAGTGGAAGCTCGTTAGATGATGCACCAATGCTCGGGAGCGTAGAGTGACTTACGGAGAGGTTGTATTGTCATTGCACTCATTGCAAGCGAGAAGTACGACATCAATTTCGTATTGTCATGCACCACTTGTGGATGTATGGGAAGGAGCCCAAACCAATACCCATAGTTGGTGGTGCACGTGGTGATGGATCATCGTCGGTAAGTCAATGCTATTTGAGTTCATGATTAATATTGCATGTGTACATGACATGAAACCTTGAGACAAGATCTTATATTTACACAAAACCTTGAGACAAGATGAGGAGGGTGGCGAGGGTGCACATATACCTTCACACTTTGAGTAGGAGTATAGTCTTCTGAATGTGCCAAATGATGATGGTATGGTGGACATGATGGATTCTATTTTTAGGGGCACTACATCACATGTACACGTGATGTCCTAGTATGAGGTCAATATGCAAAGTTGCAATCAACACAGTTGTATGAGGGTGCTAGGATGTCAAAACTATGGGCTTGTCTCTCAATCTTGAATCTACAAGCAAAGTATGGGTGGTCGGATATAAGTGTCCGTGACCTTAATGAGGTTAGCTCCCGCATTAATTTGTCTCATTATTTGGATATTATTTGTTTTAAGAATCATCATTATTCGAAGCCTATGTATGTTTGAATTATGATAGGTTGCTCTAGAAGATGTTGCCTGCACCAAATACCATGCCCGCATTAAGAGATGAAGCAAAGAAGATGCTGACAATGGTGGGTATGGATTATGATACCATCCATGCTTGCCGTAATGATTGTATTCTCTTTTGTCATGAGCATGGAGATTTAGCTAGTTGTCTGGAGTGTAGGTAACAACAATATAGAGATGACTTGCAAGGTGAATAGATCCCGGTAAAGGTCTTGAGACACTTTCCCATCATTGCTAGAATGCAGCACATGTTCTAATGCAAATCCATAGTGGAGTTAATGAATTGGCATGCATCTCATCGTTCCACTGATGACACATTGAGGATTCCCATAGATTGTGTAGCTTCGAAGCACATAGACAATTAGTGGCCAGACTTTGCGAGGGAGCCACGCAACTTACATCTTGGACTTGCCATGGACAACATGAACCCTTTTGGGTTACACTTGACATCTTGGTCGACATGGCCCATAGTCTTGGTGAATTACAATATCCCACCATGGCTAACAATAAAGAAGGGACACCTTATGCTTGCACTGCTTGTGCTAGGGAAGTACAAGGCCAAAACTTATGGATGTGTACATGGTACCTTTGATAGAGTAGTTATAGATCTTATGGAGAGGAGTGCGGGTCTTTGATATTTCCAGAGCTCCTAGACATACCAATGACATTTTGGTCAGGGGAATCTTGATGTGGACCATGCATGACTACCTAGGATATGGAGAGTGAGCAGGTATGTGGTTGTGTCTTTACATGTATAATATAGGATTATGCTTTTATGACTCTCTTTCATGCGCATGTCTTATACTAACACATTCATGCATGCATGCAAGACTTGTTACAAGTGGGTACCATGCTTGTCCTGTTTGTGGACCGGGTTTGAAACCGCTTGCACGATACTCCAAACATATGAGAAAAAATGTTTGATACCTTCTGTTGGACCATCTTCCATGTGGAGGCCTCCACCACCACCATATTTGAAGGCAAGTGGCTGGATTCAGGCTTGGAGAACGAATGGAGAGGAGCCTCCACGTGGTATGAAGAGGCTATCCAGCTTCCTTATTCGGGTTAGTTACAAATCAATCATCTCTTGGATCCCATGCATATCTTCAAGAATGTGGGAGTTACTATTTGGGCACACTTGGTTGGTTCCAAAGACTCAAGAGGAGTGCGAGAAGACTTGCGCGCTATGAATAGGATGCCTCGTTTGTGGCCCCAAGTGTGTACTCATAAAGTTGTCCTCCTGAAAGCAACATGGATCCTCTCTAAGAGAGAGAGGTAGCTGTCAAGGCAGACATTGCCTCTTTTCGAACACCGACAGGGTACATGCGTTGCTTGAAAGGAGCATTTTCAAAGGACAATAAGCTTAGTGGGCTCAAGTCCCATGATTGGCACAAGGTCTTATAGGTATTCTAAGTAGTAGGATTAGTGTACCAATAATCATGATGCATTAGTGTAATTATGATTATGTTATATTATTGACATGACTTCTTTGTTACTTGGATAGTTCATCCTCCCAATTACAATGAAAGGGTGCTTACAAGAAGATGTTAGAAATGCTATATTCAAGATCAGTGGTATTGTGAGGTATGCTTACTATCAAATCGGATTAAGTGCACTTGCTTGTGCACATAGTTGATGAGGTGGCCATTGCAGGTACCATTCATAGTCAGTGGATGTTTTTTCTCGAGCAGTTTATGAAAACTTTGAAGGGATTTGTAAGGCAAAGAGCAAGACCGGAAGCAAGCATGGCAAAGGGATGGCTTGTGCAAGAGTCATTAGTATATATCATGGAGTTTCTTGCATCCATGGATCCTGATATGCCACCAAGGATGATGATCACATCGTTGGCGAGGTTCCCCAAGGAAAAGGGGTTGAAAGAAAGATGAGCAAAGATGTATCCTCAATTACAAGGAGATGTAGAAGTGGATAGAGAGACAATGAAGTGGCCAAAGCAGAAAGAATAAATGCAAGGAGGAGATTCAGAGTAATGTACAGGAAATCGCAACCATATCCATGGGATCTCACCCTTATCCCCACTATCACTTGATTGGTTACAACTAGCTCTACGTAAAGCCAAACGTAATGGAGAGATAATAAACAAGCATGAGCGAGAGTTATCATTTGGATGTATGATGCATGTAAGTTTCTTACCTCTTGACATAATTAAGTAATTATTTGTGGCAATATACGCTATAAAATAGATGCATCCTCATTGTTTTAATGATGCTCTTTTCCAATACAAAAAGTATAGTGCATTATGGTCATATGGACAACATTTTCATGTGGAACGCATCAATTCAAGTAGAGTCACATATGATTGTGGAGTCATGGCTAACTTCACACAAGATAGCCAAACAAGTGCTTCGGATACCAATCTTCTCTCCTCGCAGTTGGATTATTGTGAGACTATACGCGAAATCTATGAATTTGATTTCAGATGATTTAGTATTTTCATTCTTGATGTAAAATGGTTTAGAGCTATTTACAACGGTCCCCATGTGACAGAAAGGAAAGATAGTAGTGGTTTCTTTGCAATAGACTCCACTAAACTTTGGACCAATGAAAGTGATACTTTTGTTCTTCCCCAGCATTGTGATTATTGCATACTAATGATTAAATTAATCAAAGCTTTCATTTTTAAAGATCCATTGATACATGTACTTAAGCATAATCTCATATAATTGATGGCATTTGGCACCCATCTTCAATATAGGTGGTTTTTCATCCGGAGCGTTCTCATCCAAGATGGTGGTGCGTGATCCAAGTTGCACCATGAAGTAAGAAAATTTTTGAAGATAGAGATGTGGATATGGAGATGGCACTACCAATGCCGGATCCAATTGATCCAAATGGATCTAGCGAAGAAGATGAAGCTCACAATATGAGCCAAGAGGAAGATGTGCATAATGACATTATATGGGAGGAAGATGGAGATCATGATATTGAGGAAGAAGATGACAATCATCAACAATCACCCGACTTTATTGAAGAAGATGATCAAGTCTTAGGTGAACATAAGATGCCAAAGTACGATGATGATATAGGAGATCAAGTCGGTATAGAGTTGGAGATAGACTTGTTTGGCACACTAGACTTGAAGCCGTTGATGTAAATGCACTTCATTGATTTTTTTCATCTCAAACTTGGACATGAATATATGAGCTTCAAACTTGATGTACATGCTCTTGTACTTTTATTCTTTCAAAGGATCAAACATGTATGAAAAGAAAAAAAAATTGTCATTGGGAGAAACTATCTTTAAAGGTTGGTATTGGGAAAAACACTCTCTGTAAAACGTCGCTATAGGAAAGTGTCTCAGTGTCACTATATAACGACCTTCTACAAGTTTGGTAAATGTCACTATCTCAAGGGGGTCACTCATCATATGTAACCCTATCATGTGAGTTCAACAGAAGGATGTTTTTAATATCTAAATTTAACAAAAGTTAATTTACATAAGGGAGTATTTAAAACAATTTTGGGAAAATTTTACAGATTTGTATAAAAAAATGGTACATTTTATTAATGAAAAATTTATAGATAAGGGATTTTAGAAATACGCCTTGAACGCACGTGATAAAGAGGGTTTTATACATAGTGACTCCCTCGAGGTCGCTATATAGCGACACTTTTTTAAACCCACTTTGCTTACCGATGATTAGCACCCCACGCATGCTAAACATCGGTGCTTAACCGTTGGAATAAGGTGTGTGTAGTAGTGGTGGCTCCTCAAAAAGAATAGACATGAGAAGTCAAGATGGCAAGGCACAAATAGACCTCTACACAAAGTTTTCTGACATGTTCTCTACAATGGTACACTTCCCACTAGTTGCATTGATAATTCTTGAGGAATTAGGCAGGGGAGTGGAAGCAAAAGTGTACCGGGTTAAGATAGAGGGTGTGCCAGGTTTCAAGCCAACTCTATCTTATGCTGGCAAGAAGTTGAGGCACGATACTGCACATGCACATAAATCATTGAAGACAGAGCTAGCAATGACTGTAATGCATAGGGCCGTGTGTCATGCAATTGGTTACACATATGTTAGTGATCTTTGGCTAATCAGTCCATTCTTCAATGGAGATCGTATTCATGGCATTCTCATGAGCCTAGTATTCATGAGAATACTACCTCCATACTTCAATGGAGATAGTATTCATGGCATTCTCATGAGCCTACCTTCCATGTATTATGATTATCCAAACTGGGCAAGCCGAAGCAACCCCCGCGAGCAACCTCGCAATGCATGGCATGATACACGGAGTCAGATGCGAGCACGCCTATTCTATAAAAATGCTCTTGCCATTTGCACAGCTATTTCTAGTGCAATGAAAGCAGTGCATGAGAGGGGGTTCAGACACACTGATTTGAATGCCGAAAACTATGTGCTGGATATCACACCAGATGGGAAATATGTGCGGGTGAGCACTATTGATTGGGGAAGGTGTCTCCAACTGAGAGCACCGAGTAGGTTGAGGTGCTTGCTCCAAAGTCAAGATTTCCTTGGTTTGCACCAGAGCTTTATGCAAGAAATGATGCTATACCTCAATCAAATGGTGCATGGTCAAACATGTCAGATTGCTATGCTATTACTGGCCGAAATAGCCAACTTCCTTATGGGGTGCAAGTCCACACTGTCAAGTGATGAACTATACTCAGGGCATGTAATAAAGCTGTTGTGGGATTGTAAACTCCACTTGTGAGAGAATGAGCCTCGACAATGGATGACAATGGAATTGCTTCTAACTAAACTTCATGCACAGCATGTTGATGAAAATGACGCAATGCATCCAATGGACAATATGAAAACTTATCTATAAATTTGCAATTTTGACATATCGTCATATTTCCATTTGCAAGTCCTGTACTTTTTAAATATTCCTAAATTATATTTTGCACTGTTTTGAAATGGATGTTGGATAACATCATTGATTGTTTAGAGTTTATGTTTTGAAATTTCAAGAAAATAATCTTCTACAATAGGATGAGAAGCAAATGTGCTTGAATGTATGTATGTATCGTGTTCTGAACTCATCTCTTTGCTATTATGTTTAGGGTTTAGCGTTTCACCAAAACAATGGCATCATCATCAAGAACACCCTCTCGACCATCCACATAGTCCAAGTACCAAGCCCAAGAACGCACATGTTGTAGTCAAGAGATGAAGTTCATGATGGACATGACTGACACCACCGCGCAATTGTCACTAAAAGAGAAAACAAAGGCAATTGCCATTGCCAGTATTTTCCACAACCCTTATGGCAAGAAGTAGTCGACTATAATGATCCTCGTCTCGGATGATGATTTAGAGGCTATATGGGATTGTAGCAAAAATGCCCCAGGACACAGGTGATGGCCCATTTTGTGGTGTTATAAAGAAGCCATGAAAGAGAATGTAGCCTGCATCTAGGAGATGAGTTTTGCTAAGAAAACTTGCTCTGAAATTCCCAAATATTTTGCAAAGTTGGTATATGCAAAGTTGGTGATTGGTCGTGAAGTGGACTTTGCCTCAGTCACTCGAGTACATAAGGAGCCATGTACGCCAAGCACCAAACCCATGGTAACCGAACCTCCAAAAGCATCGACGGTCCTGTGTCAAGTGAATATAATATTTAAATATGTCGAGTATTTACTTTCGGGGTTTTTTGAAGAATTCCAACCCAACATCAATTGATAAGTTTGTATGTGACCTTATTGGATGTGCAGCCTCTATCACAATTGAAGACCTCTATATGAATATTGAAGAGGGAGTTAGACAGGGAGCATGTGTCGAGAGAGATGTCACATTTATGGCTGCAACTATATGAGATGCAACTATGGAGCATCGACGAGTGCTGCAAGAACTTGAGCGGGTGAAAAGTGATAATGAAATATTGCATGCATTATTATCCCAAACCGGCCAGTAGCTTGATATCGACAATGCATACGCAGACATGTGCATAATAGCAACCATTCTCAACAAGCGCATGATGCACAAGCTGCCTTGCAACATATCAAAGAAGGGGGCATAGTCTCAACAATCAGTCACGATTTTGTTGGCCTCGCCATGCGCAAACTACCCACGATACCTGCAACATTACAATACATCGTGGATGGGCCATGTTGTCCAATCTGCCAAGATCATTTGATAGGGCCATAGGATACTATGCATAAGGAGAGGAAGAATTTTGTATTACAAACATATTTATAATATAAAATTATTTTTTGGGCATGTATTATCTATCTGCAATAATTGTTTTGAAGGTTTGTTACAAAGGTGTATTGAATTAATATTCCTATTATTTTCAATTATGGAGGAATTTGTTTACGATGATAATGGAAATGGATCTTATTCTCAAAGTGTAATATTTTATTTTAGTAATCGATCATCGTCATGGCGATTCTCCATGCTATTCTCATGATCATCACCAACACCCTGCTCGGGGTGACCATTGTTTGTGGCTACTTCGTGGTACTATATCGCCACATGCTACACATTTTACTAGGCCCAGGGCACCCACCAACCACCTGTTGTCATACAAGCCAGCTAGAGATTAGTTCTACCTAATTTATTTTGATCCTCATCTTATATGATGGCTTGTGCCACTTTCTATGCTAGTCTATCTATTAAAGGGCAGGTCACAAGCCCAATGGTGAGGTTCTACTTGGGAAATTCTTTCCAAAATGGAGATTGTCCATTATGATGATTGTGGAGTTGCTTTCACTCCTAATTCTATATTCCCATGTTGTAGCTTATTTTTTTGATGGCCTCATTTTGTATGAATAGTGCCAATAATAATATTTCCAAACTATGGACATGCAATCTCCATGTCAAATTATTATTTTGAAAAGGCTGAAATGCTTCATGTTGAATTGTCATACCTTTGAAGTAAAATTGTTAAAAATACAATGTTTGTTGAAAATTGTTGAAGTAATTAACGTGGATGCATTGATTGTTGAAAATTATTGAAGTAATTGATGTTGATGCATTATTATTGTCATACTTTGAAGTGGAATTGTAAATAATGTAACGTCTACTCCACGTAAACAGGGTCTACTCGAGGAACTTTAATAAGAGATCACAGTTTGCAAATGATAATTTTGTAACATCCTTCAGTCAACTTGCACAACTAGGAATAAGTACAATTGTTGAAGTAATTATTATTGTCATAATTCAAAGTGAGATAAAAATTCAATGTTAGTTTCACCATATGCACCCTTTGCAAAATCAGTTTCACCATACGTCAATTCAAAATTAAAAAGGTGATTTGCATTGCCTCAAAATAGTAATGTTGGACAACATGTCCCTTAATGGTAGCAACAAGAGTTTACAAGGCCCTAATCTCTTAGTCCCTTGCATTTTGAAATTCGTCTATGCACATCACCCAAGAAATGCAACCTCCTTCTTAAGCAAGAGCAACCTCCTTCTTAAGCAAGAGCCTATGTATGTCTAATGAGAGACATTACATCTCCACCATCTGCCGTCTAGCATCGTAACATTATTCTCAACATTTTCGACAACTTCAACTGCATCTGTAGATTGTGTTGTTATGTCAACGTCAATACTAGTAGGTGGTTGCAAGATTGCAGCCACTCTTTGTGCACCATCGCCTCTGCACTATGGCATTGTCCTATTAAAATCTCCCACAAAGTGCCATAACATCCTCGTGGGCGAGCCTCAAAATTCTTGATGGCAGATATCACATCTCCAACAATTTCCTGCTATCATTTTAACATAATTACGTGCTGCTGTTGAGCCTCCATTCCTCTCTGGAGCCATTGAGTGCTGTCAAATTAAGGAGTGGAGTTAATTCAATTGCGATCATAATCATCAAAAACTTTTGATCCCTTTGAAATGCATTTTTATCCTAACTTCCAACATGTGAGTACTCCATGCAAGCTTGCTAGACCTTGAGAGAGAGAAATCATCCAACTATCTTGCCCCCTCCCGATGTGGTTCAATGATTATAAACATGGTAATCTACCTGTTGAAATAGGCACGGGATGGTAAATCGCCTTTTCCACGTCCTTCTCTCTCCTGAGTAAGCATCTATCTACACTATGATCATCCGCAACATCATGCTCTATTAATGGATGTCAATATTTTACACACACTAGTATAGCAGCTAGTAGTCCACCATGCCACATAAGCATTGCCCAAACTTAGACCTTTCACGTCTAATTTCCAAATGGCAAACCATGCCGGCCTCATTGCATCGACTGCATCAGCTATTCTCGTCCAAAAGCTAGTAGTGTGAGCCATTTGCTTCATCTTTGTGAATTCAATACGAGTGTTTTGTGAGGTTGACTCAACCATCCACTCGCTAGCTTCTACATTGAATAATGTCTCCATTACAACTCCCTGTAGATTGAGCAAATGGTTCAACATTATATAGTTTGTTTTGAAACATGTTTCGCCAGGTTTCAAAAACTCTAGTGGATGTTCTGCAGGTTAGTGGTTTCTGAATATGCCCAACAATCTCTTCTGGTTGAGGAAGTATAACACCAATCTTCGTCCTTCATCTACAGTGGCTTTGAACCATAAAGTCTCATCTGATTCATACCAATCCTCAAGCACAAGGTCAAGGCAATGGCAAGAGCATGGTGATGCCCAAATGGTAGGATATTTTCGATTCAATAATTTTTCTACCTTTCCTATAATTCTTCGCATTATCGATGATTATCTGAACAACGTTATGCTCCCTAACATCAGCCTCAAATTGTTCAGCAATGTATTCACGTGTCTTGGCATTACCACTTATGTCAATGGATTGATGAAAAGCCTCTCCCTTAAATGTCACGACCATGATATTGATAAGAGGCCTCTTGGTGACATTTTTCCATCCATCACTAACAATGGTACATCCTGTTCTCTCAATACCATCGTATACTACTTGCTCCATCTCTAGTTTCATCCTCTCATAGTATGCATCCAAGTAGTTGTTGCAGAGAGCATTGTAACTGGGCAATGTAAAGCCTAGAACCGCCTTTGCTACAGATACCATGTCTCTTTTTCAATGCGGGTTTTGAACCATGCTTAGTGGGTAACCAATGCAACAAATGGCCTCAAAAACATCTTGTTGCACTTTCTCTATATGTTGTTGTCTAAATGACTCTTCCAAAGACCTTTGTTGCCGATGCACATGCGATTGTGAACGAGAAATGTCACTACATTGACCACAATTCATATACTTCATAGTGCAGCTTGCTATCTATGTGAATGAGGCCACACCACTACTTTGAGGTGGCACATCTATAGATTGACTAGTTGGAGGTGTGTTTAAAACACATTTACCAAACCAAGCTATATTATAAAATGACAAAACGGTCAAAAATTACACCATGTAGACACTAACTCAGTTGCACCATTTACATAGTGACAATTTGAGGTGCACCATATAGCCACAAAATGGCAGTGCAAAACTATAGCAACAAAAGACCCATGCAGACATGTCATGACCACAAAGAGTACAGAAAACCACAATGTAGTGAGCAGTGCCTTGGCACAAAATGTCCATAGAAGACTATAGTAGCAGGTACGTATGTCCACATCACGGGATTCTTGAAAGTTCGTTGTAAAGCTCTTGTTTTATCATTGATGCTTGGTGGACCTCTTTGTGATTTTCTGCATCTAGACCCAAGTACTACAATAGTATGTAGTAAATGTGCTTGCAAGGAATGTAACGATCCAATCTTCTAGACCTAAATAGTGTTGGGGTAAGTATGATCAAGGGCTTGCCCCATGGTGCATGTGTGCATCTAGGGGAGTCACATGTGTGTTTGTGTGTGTTGTAAAGGCACATCAAGTGCTATGATGTGTCTAGTGTGTGACCTAAGTGATGATGTAAGACAAAGGCAATCCCACTGATGTAGGGATTGATTCCCACTGATGTAGGGGCTGATTACCACTATGTAGGAAAGGTATTACCTTTTCCCCCTTTCTATAAGAAAGAGTCCTCTCTCTCACAATCATAATAGAGATCTACCATCTTTCTTTCATTGTGCTCTCACACCTCTTGCAAGATGCATCTATTCTATCCTATGGGATCCTACAAATGGTATCAGAGCATTAGGTTCTAGATCTAGCCTAGCCTAGCATTAGATGCTATCTCTAGCATAAACTACAAGCTTCTTCATCTTCTCCATTTTTCCTCCTTCTTCCCAAAATCTTTGAGAGCTCTGTTCTCTGCCTTCAAGCGACCTTTGCCCAAACCCTTTGAGCTGCAAACTCCTCACATATGGGCAAACTTCTAGCTGTAAGCATTCAGAGAAATTTTGACTGTACGTGCAACACCAACACTCACACTCTCTGATGAAATTTCATGCAATGCCACCTCTGTACTTACCTATTTATAAATTTCTCTAAGTCCATGCTAGACGACATTGAGGGCAAGCTGTTGCTAAAATCTGAGCTCATTTAGACAAGAGATGGAGGAGAAAACGACAAAAAACCAGTCTGTCTTCTCAAGCCTGGCTATGGCGACCTGCACAACATTTTGCCCCTCCTTGCTGGTAGCCCTTCTGTGTATAAGGCCTTTCTTCCTACATAAAAATCCCCTTAAATAGAGCTATGAGCTGTGAGAATTGCACCCTCCAATTTATGGTCTCTATTTTGGATAGTTTTGACAATGTTGTGAGTTTGATGCTACATTAGATGCTACTTTAGCATTTCTGATGTTTTGAATTTTTGAATAGCATCAGTGCAACTGTGGCTACAGCTTTACTTTAAGCTGCTATACTTGGATTTGCTTAGAATACTTTCATTTAGCCACCTCTATGAAGCATGCGAATGAAAGCATCATTTTCATTATGATTTGTAGTATGGAATTTGGTTACAAGCCTTTGCTACTCTAAATGCTTTGAAGGATTATTTTTTATTGCTCATATTTTCACTTGTAAGGCACTAGACACTACCCTCTGATAAGACCTTGCCATGGAAGCTAAGACCTTTTCTGATAATTTTAATGGAACTAGTTTCCATACTTGGCAAACAAAAGCCAAGTTTATGCTTATGAAAAAGAAGATATGGAATGTTGTGAATGGAAAGAAGTCTATGTTGGGGTAAAGGGTAGTGTGCCCACTCACTTGTACAGTGCCCATGTATACTCATATATATATGATAGAGGAATAAGCTGGAGTAGCTTTTGCTCCACCACTTTTGGTGTCTCCTATCCCTTTGTGTGTGCTCTCCTCTCCCACAACTGGTATCAGAGCCCAGGCGTTCGATCTATGAGGAGCTCGGTGAGAGGAGAACGGGCACTGCTTCGAGAGATCTACCAGGAGCTTTGGAGAGCTTGATTCTCTCATTCACGGAGAGATTTTGGATAGACATCATCCAAATCTGTTTGCTCTATCTTCCAGCGCTCCAGTGCTCTAGCAACCTAGCGTTGGAAGGAGACCGCTTTCCGTTGGTCTTGACGTTGTCTCGTGGGAGCCTATCGTTGGCTGTTGATGCATCCTTTGTAGCAAGTGGCTGGCCGTTGTGTGCTTGTTGGAGGCATTGCTTCGTAGATACTTGCTGAAGATCGTTGACATTGGTGTTTTGCAACTCACGAGTGGATATCGTTGGAAGCTGTCGTATGAGTCTTAGAGGCCGCTTGTGTCTTGGAGCTCGGTCGTAAAAGCACCGTTTAGGCTTGTTGCTGCTGCTAAGGCTGGAGCTTTGAGCGATACACTCTTGAGGCTGAGCCTTCATTGGAGAGCGTTGCTTGGAGAGAGCTATAGGGAAGCTCTTTGTAGCTGCAGCTGCTGCAGATGGCTCGTGAGCCACTGCGAGCTCCTAGATGGAGTAGATAGGAGTCTCTTTCTCTTCATACCCTTCTCCTTCCCGTGAGCAAAGGAAGAGCAGCCCAGTGATAGCAACAACATCCACTTTGGAGAAAAAGAGTGAGTTCTTTGTTTTTAGTCTAGAAATCTGACAATATTTCAGACAGTAAAAGTGAGCAGAATGCCATTTCCGACAGCAAGTATTTGCAAATCCATAAGGATTTAGGCTCGATGCCCAACAGACTCGGAGTCGGAGAACTTTGGAAGGGCTACATTTTCTCTGTTGATAGCTCGGTCATCCGAGTTTATAGTACAGAGTTATTTACTATCCAAAATAGGGACAGTTCGTGATCAGTGTGCAGACAGCCATTTTGCAGACTGTATATTGGCAAATGCATACATGTTGATACACTTTGGCAAGTTGATGCATTTTGGCAAAATGATGCAGTAAATGTCACTTGGTATATGCCATTGGTGATGCATTTTGGATGCATAAGTGAGTGGCAAATGCATACAATTTGATGTTCACTTGAATGCCAATATAATGAGGCCATATACATGCAGTAAATGCATTTTGGGGACTCTTGAAAGGCATTTTTTATTCTCTGGTATGCAATTTCCAGAAAGCGGTTTATGCATTGGATGCCACAGTATATGCAAGTATTTTGCTCAAAAATTGGATGTTCAATATCTAGTTATGCTTTGAAGCCCGCGAGAAAATGATTGATATTCTTGACTGACAGGTCATTGAATAGTTGCTGCTGTTTTTTTTTTTAATGACAGAACAGTCATCTTCAGGACTGAATATCTCTTTCCTGGTGCGGAATTGCACTTTGTGCTGAACTGGAAAGTTGTACTTCACAGAAAATACTACAACTTTGCTTTTGGAAGCAAGTTGATCCGGTATAAGCTGCAGGAGTTACAGCCTCTGCAAAACCACAAAAAGTTGCAGTCTACTGTCTATTTGTGACCAATGTGCAGGAAGCTGTTTTTCAGGTGAGAATATCTGAGAATTTACAAGGATTTGGCTCTTGAGATCAACTGACAAGTTGTATATCTTTCTACCAGCTACAACTTTGCTGTTTACAGCTTTGGCATCCGGTCTTTCAGTGAAAAGATATCGCTGTTCAAAAACAGGGACAGCGTGTTATTTTGCCCAAAGTGGCTGTGAGGTATTGTTGTAGGGATTTCTCTTGCACAACAGTGAATTGGGAACTCACAGTAAATTACAGAAAGTGATTGGGATCTCACTTCAGTCCAAGGGCATTATTGGCATTTTGGCAAGTCACTTTGGCACATTTGGCAAGTGGTGAATGCTTGATTTTGTTGCACAATTGCGCGCTTGAGGTGATGCATTGGTGTTGGAGTAAATGCCATTTCGATGCATTATGGATTTGCATTGGTGGATGCTGCACTGATGTTTATGGATAGTTGAGCTGGGCTCCTATTGCCATTGGTTGAGCAGGCATTGCTCATTTGGTTCAGTGCATTTCTTACTTCAATTGCCAGGCATTGGCAGGTTACTGGGCTGCATATATTCTTGTTTATTCCTCTTTATGGCTGAGTGCTTTTGAGCATTGGATCAGCCAGTTTATTTGGAGACCTGATTGGTCTAGACAACACTATATATTTGGTCATTTGGGTTGCCTATTGCACTATACTGCTCTTTGGTTGTGAGCTATTGTGCCACAGATATGGCATCTACAGCTGGTAGTGCCCTCTTTGATATTGAGAGGTTGGATGGTTCAAACTTTCAGTATTGGAAAGAGCAGATTTATGATGTGTTAGTGCAGAAGAGGCAGCATAAGCCCATTCAATGCAAAGGTGTCAAGCCATATAGCATTAAACAGAGTGATTGGGATGACATGGATGAGCAAGCATGCTCTATCATTCAGTCATCACTCTCGAAGTCAGTCTACTTGCAGGTACAGGATGGTGTACAGGGTGTAGACTACCATGCATATGAGTTCTCGTATATGCCGGATGTATGACCATGATAGTGTTATGTTACAGCATGATGGGCTGAAATACAGCCTTGATATGCACTCCAAAGGTCGATCAATTGGTAGAAACAGGTCATGTTCAAGGGGGAATTCCAAGAGCAAGTCTAGCTCTCGGACTTGTGTTAGATGTTTCTATTGTGGAAAGTATGGCCACATGAAAAAGTATTGCTGGAAATGGCTGAGAAAATACAAGAAGAAGAGCAAGGTTAAGAATGACAGGAAGAAGGAGAAGAAGCATGTTGAGCTTCAAGGTGTGGATGCTAGGGTTTCCACTGATAGTAGCAGTGATGAAGGCATTCTTTTGTCTATGTCTGACACCTCCTTCTTGGCCACTGATGTACCCATTCTTGGTGATTGGATGTTAGATCCATGTGCTTCATGTCATATGACCCCTCATAGGTCATGGTTCAGTGCATATCAGGAATGCATTGTGGAGAGTGGTTTGATGGGCATTGATCATTCTATGGATGTCTATGGTTATGGGGATATCCACCTTGTTATGCCTAGTGGCTCTATTCTTGTTCTACAGAGGGTTAGACATATACCAAGACTTGCTACGAGCAAGATCAGTACTGGACAGTTGGTTAAGGCAAGTTATCATGTCTCTTTGGGTGATCATGCATGGAAGATTGCTAAAGGCAATCTGGTTATGGCTAGGGGATCACGGGTTGGATTCTCTTATGCATTGCATGTATCAAGTGTCCAAGATAAGATGCTTATGATTAGTAAGCAGCCATCAGCTAGTTTATGGTATGCCAGACTTGGACATATGTCTACTGCAGGTATGGAAGCCCTTACAACATTGAGATACATTCCTGTCATGGATGTCTCTCAAATTTTATGTCATGATTGTGATGATGGTCAGCAGTCAGGATCCTCCTTTGTGAGGAAGACAGTCAGTGAGAGGTATGTTGAGCCATTACAGTTGGTTCATAGTGCAGTTTGTGGGCCTATGCCTACCGTTTCACTAGGTGGCGCCTCTTACTTTGTGACATTTATTGATGCTGCTACAAAGTACATATGGGTATATCCGATTCGGCAGAAGCATGATGTATATGATACATTTCAGCGCTTCTTGGGTAATGCTGAAAATCAGTCAGGAAAGAAGCTATTGAGCTTGATGGCTGATGGTGATGCAGAGTTTACCTCTTCTAGATTTCAGCATCTATGTGATACACTTGGTATCAGGAGGGTGTTGACCACTCCTCTTCTTTCTGCTCATGATGCCTTGGTAGAAGGCATAAATCGGATTCTATTGGATAGGATTGGTAGCATGCTACGATATGCAGGTCTTACCGAATGCTATTGGGCTGAGGCATGTAAGACAGCTGCATACTTGCTTAACAGGTTACCCAGGAGATCTCTGAATGGTAGAGTGCCATTTGACTTCTTGACAGGCAAGGCACCATGTTATGAGCATTTACGTGTGTTTGGCTGTGAGGCTTATGCTCATGGTTCCCGATCGAGGAGGTGTATCTTCCTTGGATACAGTGAGTCCAGTAGGGACTACAGGTTATGGGATTCTTCAACTAGAGAGTTGATACGCAGCCATAATGTCTATTTCAGAGAGGATGCTATGTTTGGACAGCCCAGGGCTGTGGATAGCAGGAGAGTGGTGTTCCAGGAGGGTGTAAGTGCACTGATACCTCCGAATTCTTTGCAGGGGCAGCCTATATCCCTTGGAGTGGAAGGTTTTTCCCACGGTGAGCAGGTTATAAAGTTGGGACAGCCACGATTACTTCCTGATTTTGGTCAGAGACGGTCAGATGTCTCTAGTATTCCACAGGTTTATACTCCTATGGAGATTGTTGATGCATCTTCTATGGACAGTTACAGTTTACTCCCAGGATGCGGAGTGCCTCTTGCAGAGAGGATGAGGCTATGCATGGTGAGGAGGATACCTTGGCTAATGATGCCCGGTATAATCCATTGGCTGGTTATGCCAGGACAGATGTGGTTTCTGCAGTTATTGACTCGGGTCATATTACGCATGGGCAGAAATCATTGATGTGTTTGCTTCGTAAGTGCCTCCATGGCCAAAAGCAATCCCCTCGAGCTTGGCTTCATAGGTTTGATACCGTTATGAGAGCTCAGGATGTGATGCACAGTGAGACAGGTTATGGTCTCAGTATTCAGGAGGTTGCTATCCTTCTGAGGTTACTTGCCATATGGTTCCTTATGGACAGGGATGCTTTGCAGTGGGAGCTGCATGGTCTTAATGATGTTTGTCAGATACTTGGTTGTTTCAGTATGGAGAGGGGGAAGTTACTGAGTACTCCATTGCCTGTATTGGCTTCATACTTGAAACACAGCAAGTTTGACAATCACAGATTAGTTGAGCAGCAAGTTATGGTTGATATGGCAGCCATAGTACTTCATGCATCCATGACTGTGTTGAGACTTGGTTCTCACATGTTTGCCATTGGGGCTACACTTCCGGTTCTTGCTTCCATATTGCAGTGGGAGTTGGTAGCATGATTATGGCAGATTTTGGCAGTAGGGAAGCGGTTGTGGACATCAGGTCCTTATGCTTCCAGGAGCAGCATACAGGTGATGCAGGTCGGGTAGACCAGCAAAGGTCTATTATAGGTTATGTGCTTATGGTCACAGGTGGTACAGAGACATTTTCTCTGCATAGTGACAGTTCGGGTGCTATGGACTTAGCACAGGAGCACATGGTGGTGAGAGTTCACTCTCCCAGTGAGATCTGGCATGAGATCTTGGTTGACAGGCATCTAGAGCTTGTCATTTTCTATCCTGCAAACCTGATGTCTACTAGCAGCTTATCCTCTATGCACTTTGCACATTGTAAAGTGCCGATGGGCATAGGATGATGGTCTGGTCATCTTGTTTTTCAGCCTATGGCTGATTGTATTGTATGTGTACTATACTCCCTTAAAGGCACACTGCCTTTAAGTGGGAGGTTGTTGGGGTAAAGGGTAGTGTGCCCACCCACTTGTACAGTGCCCATGTATACTCATATATATATGATAGAGGAATAAGCTGGAGTAGCTTTTGCTCCACCACTTTTGGTGTCTCCTATCCCTTTGTGTGTGCTCTCCTCTCCCATAGTCTACAAAAGAAAAAGCTAATTGGTTGATCAAATACAAGAAGGACTACTTCAACAACAAAGCAAATATGCTTGAAGGAAGAACTCCATTAGCAAATGAAGAAAATGAAGACTATGATTTTTAGGAACTTTGTCTTTTTTGTTTATCATCACTTGGTCAAATTTTGAGGTTCTCTGCCTGGAGTAGTACTCCAAAAAGAATATGTTATGTAAATCACCTCTGGTCACCATATGATGTAGACCATGTGATATGTGTTTTGTCTATCCCATTTTTGTGAACCTCACACCCTTGGGAACCCTTGCTAGCATGAGATCCTAGCCATAGATTTATCCTTGACCACCATGAGATGGCTTGAGAAACTATGAGACTAGATGTATCCTTGACACTACAAGAGGCAACCCCTTGAAGGGGGGTATGTTGGGGTAAGTATGATCAAGGGCTTGCCCTATGGTGTATGTGTGCATCTAGGGGAGTCACATGTGTGTTTGTGTGTGTTGTAAAGGCACATCAAGTGCTATGATGTGTCTAGTGTGTGACCTAAGTGATGATGTAAGACAAAGGCAATCCCACTGATGTAGGGATTGATTCTCACTGATGTAGGGGCTGATTACCACTATGTAAAAAAGGTATTACCTTCTCCCCCTTTCTATAAGAGAGAGTCCTCTCTCTCACAATCATAATAGAGATCTACCATCTTTCTTTCAATGTGCTCTCACACCTCTTGCAAGATGTATCTATTCTATCCTATGAGATCCTACAAATAGGAAGTCTTCGCAAGTGCAAGATGGAACCTCATGCGAGACCCAGTTGTACCAACAATAAACTCCACGTGCTCCTTAGGCTCCACCTCATTCACATGAAGCACCTCACATTCCATAGCCCTTGCTGAATCCATCCTTGCCTGCATATTTTTAGTTATTTTTTTTCTAAAGACAACTCTCTAGCCCTCTCGAAATTCAGGTCTTGCTTGATTCTCCAAATGTTTTTTATGGCCCTGCCCAAATTTCCTTGACCCTTTTTGAAGTGGTTCTTCTAGAACAAATCCTCCTTCTATAAGAATATGCAACTCTTCCAAGTTGATATTAGTTCCTTCAACAACCTTCCACTTTGTTGGCACTAGTTCTTGCAATGCCTCAATTGCTGTTGTTGGATTCTAAGAGTGGTCCATGCTATCCCCACAGAACCAGATCATTTGTGACCTTACACCTATCAGTGTTCTAATCCTCGCAAAAAATGAAGGTGCAATGACTCCCAAAGCTCCTTTTCTTCCCTTTGAGTCAATTAACTTGTTACACTTCCCCCCCATTCGATTTAGATACCCTTGGCAGCGGACTTGACTCCCTGCCTGTGTACGTCAAATCGCCCACTTTGTCTAATGTTTTTGCACCTCTGCCACACCTTGTTCACAACCATCAAGATTGTTATTGTCAATCACAATTGAACCTGAATGTCTTCTTCTTGGCACTGGTGTGCTAACTGTTTGATACTCAGGTCTGTGGGAATCATCTTTATGGATTGCAGAGGACATGGAGTTTGGTCTTTTCTTTCGTATTATTCTAATATCTCCAAGGTCAATCCCACCTTCATGTGCCACTCCAAGTTCTGTAGCCACATCATTTGTAAGGTCAATGAAATTTCTTTTCGAATATGATTTTTTACTCCACATAGATTCTCTTCTTCTCAGTTTTTGCACTATCGGACCTTCACCAATATGTTTGCCTCTCATGTAGGATCCTTGTTTACTACTTTGCAAGATTGTTACAGTCATGTCAGTGATGCATGCATCATACAACGACACATACTTGATGCCATTGTTTGTGCTCAACCAACTACCATGGATTGATTCAGACAGGTTAGTCTTAGGAACAAGGTAATGTTCTTCAGCCTCCATCTCCTACACAAGAATAAGAAATCAACTTTGGTAAGGAGGAAGCAGTGATGCAAGATTTTAATGGATTAACAATGTTAAAATTTTCAAGTCACTCACTTTCAAAATGTATTCTCTTTAGTGGTAAACTCTTGAGTGCCACCACATGAGCCATGTTTGAATAAAGTGGATGTTGCCCTCGATTGCACGACCATTTTCAAGCCATTCACACAATGATTTGAATGCATGCATGGCAGCCTCCTTGGTTGGAGAATTCTTCCATTGTCTACATCTCATCTTGAACTCCTCTTGGTCATCAGGTGGGATGCATTTTGTAGCATGCTTATGAAGATTATCCTCCCAATGCCACAAACAAGTGTGCTCCTTTCCCAGCATCACATTCTCTGGGCCCCCATTAGAGACAATCCTAACAGCCCTCCAATTTGCTTGAGCTTCAACCCCCATGAAACCATGAAACTGTGCTTTATGAAAACCCTCTTTCCCCATGACTTGGTTCAACAATTCCCAAAAAATCACCTGACTCTCTGTGTCCTCACCTTTGAAATCCCCAATGGCTATTGTTTGGAGTTCTTGAAGATGAGGATTGTAAACATGGCAAGCCATGGTTGACCAACCTCAAATCCTCTTCACATGATCAATGCGAACCCACCACTACCCAAGCTCTCCATTGGGTTGCATCTTGTTGACTAGGTCCACACCAGAACCAGGACACTTTGTAGACATCTTGAAAATATGGCATCTATTGAAGGATGGAAAAGATAACTATCCTAGGAAAAAAATCTTTGGATGTATTCATATCTACTCCTTGACTTCAATTCCAAAATACTATCAAGGATTTGTTCACCTCCACCCTTTTGTTCATCCACATCCTTCTTCCATCTAGACACCCTACACATAGGCACAAAAGTGAACTCATTAAAATCAAAGGTAGGAACTGTGCATTCAAGAAGAAGAGTAATGAAAAAGTACTGAACACCTCACCTCTTATTGTCAAGCAAAGGCTCCATCTTTTTTAGCAACAAATCCAGTTCAGTGTTAGTCAAGGGATTGGATTGATCATTGTTTGGAATGATAGCTTCCAACACCATCTCTTCAGCGACCATCTTTTGCAAAGCCTTAGGCCTAGAAGGATGCTTACTTTCCACCATTTTAGAAACCTTTCCTTTCAACTCATCCAACTCACTCCTAGATGATCCCTTCGCCATCAAATGCATATGAAAACCAACGTGAATCGCACATCTACTCACTGGATGCTCCATGGTGTCTCTTGGAAGATATATGTACAATTTGCGAGGATAGCTGGCAATGCAAAGTGGACTAGTCTTGCAATGATACCATTTGAGAGTACCACCCGTGACTTGGTGGATCTCTGGAACCTTTATTAATCATCCCTTCCAATGACCCTCATTTTTAACACTTGATCTCAGAAAGAAAGGACACATCTTACTATCACATTGCAATTGACCTAAACATTTCCTCAATCTAACTATCCCATTGAAGCTAGCAATATTTGTTGTAACATCCTCACTCCAGACATGACCATCAAACTTGTTTTCCAATCCTACTATCTTTTGCTCCTGGGATGTTGGAGGCAGCTCGAACATAATATTTCCATCATATGACTTGGGTAGCTCCTTGACAAATTTAATTGAAGAGACCATTTGAAATAAAAAGAGAATTAGAAGGTGGCAATTTACGTAACAAGTCAACGACACTGTGAAATGGCTTATCTTTGTCTCTTTCAGTTGAAGGCAATCTATCCCCAGTCACAATGAACTTATTCCCTAATTGAATGTCCAAGGTATATTCCCTCCCATCTCCTCTCATTGCAAATGGCACTTCAAACACAACCTCTTGCTGTGACACATCCATACACTGGTGAATCCTGATGGTAGAAGAAATCAATTTGAAGACCGAAACCATTTCATTCTCCTCAAGCATGCACACACCATTTTGAGCAACCTTTTGTAGCAACAAAACACCATTCTCGTCATGAAGCATAGCACTACTCTCCATCTCCATTAGAAAGATTTCGAAAACAAGGATAAATGCTCTTCCTTTTATAGAAGAAGCTTCAAAATCTGTGAAAGCAATTGCATTAGACTATAGAAGTCAGGAAGTATCTACCATGCAATGCCCCATAAATAATGCTAAAAAAGTAAGGGAAGGAGATCCCTCACATGCCAGGGAAGTTCAATGTTGCCAAAGCAATAGAACAAGAATGGCCGCAACTCACAAAAGTAAGTGGTAGAGGTAGTAACCTCAAATGCTATGTGGAGCTACCTAAGAAAAAATGATGGTTGAAGTTAAACATGGAGGCAGGTGCGAGCAGAGCTATGAAACTTGCAGGCAAGTGCTAGAGTAGTGATTCAGTAATGACAGTTCTTAAATTGCGTGGCACTCATGAAAGGAGGGGGTATAGTTATAAATGCCATGAAAGGTGGTGGAGTAGTGATATAGTAACACGAGCTCGAAAAGTGTGTGCCACTAATGAAAGGATGGGGTATACTTTTAAATGTATGTATTCTTCTAAATTTTAAGGGGGTGATTAAAAACATTTTAAGGGGGGGATTGAAAAACATATTATAATGCATGTCTTGCAAAAGATATATTACAATGTGAAAGATTGATCACATACAACTGCATAACTACTAAGAAATATTTATCTAATGATGTAGAAAATGTTATTTTTTAAATCTATCAACTTTGATTTAAATAAAATTGACTTAAAACTTAGTGTATGCTTTGCCTTGTTTTTGTTTAAATATTATTTTTTGATATCATTTTTATTTCAAATTATGAAAAAAAAATATGAAATTCATTTGCATTGATAATTAATCCAAGACACTTGTAAAATTTGGTATAAATCATTGTTCAGATTGAGAAAGATAACATTCCAATCATGCATGTGACTACAATTCCTACCGTGCTTGAGCACTGGATTTGAAACCATCAACCTCTAGAAATGCCCATTTTTGTACATATGATGGAGTGGACAAGTGGTCTTGCATGCATTTACTCGACCAAAGCTATGACAAGTGGTCTCCAAGCACCGTTCTGCTACAGGTTTAGGTCTAGGTT
This sequence comes from Dipteris shenzhenensis, assembly GCF_047967505.1. Classification (NCBI taxonomy): domain Eukaryota; kingdom Viridiplantae; phylum Streptophyta; class Polypodiopsida; order Gleicheniales; family Dipteridaceae; genus Dipteris; species Dipteris shenzhenensis. The sequence goes on along the minus strand of NC_141602.1, from coordinate 41,704,803 downwards.
CACTTCCCTCTCTCTCTAGTTCATTTCCCTGTCTCTATCGACCACCCTCCTCACTCATCTCTTCCCCTTGTTACTTCTCATACTTCCTTCTACATTCACCAGTCTCTTCTCACGGTTTATTTTGGTCCCCTCTTAGTGCTTGGCTCCTCCTTGATGGCTCTACTTGCTCAGCTAACATAGGTAAGTTTCATCGCCCAACGGATAGGTGGCCACAATAGAAAAGGAAAAGGTGCAAACAAAAACTGTACAAAGTCTAGCAACTTTCTCAGAACTTGGAGTTACTGGAGATTGCAACATTTGCAGACATACTTTCACAAGTCTTGCACAAAATAGAACAAGTATTGAAGTGCATGCAGAAATAATGAAGAATGATATCGAACGAAGAAAAGAGAAGGCAAAAGAGCTCTTCACCCTTCTCAAAAGCACCAAAATCCATGTCCATAAAATCCATAGTTGTGCTCTCCACAAACTGCTAGATATCAGAATTCGCAACATGTTCTTAAGTTGCCAAAGAACATTGAAAAGCGGACGTCTCGCTTAATTACAATTAACTAATACGAATCTTCCCTGCATGAGGACGCTCCAGTTGGTCTTCCACAGGTAGCAACCTAGCATCATCATCTAGAAGGTTACTTCGATGTAATTAAGGCCAGTTGGTCTTCCATAAGTACAAACGTTTCAATACAATCACACTGGCATGAAGGAAGAGCATACACCAGAACAGCAGCACATAGGACTCGCCACTCGACTAACATAGTCTAACAGAGGAAGAAGAGAAGGATTTGGAGCTTCTCCTGCTCCTTCGCAAGCTCTGGAGCTTCGTAAATGTAGCCTCGGTTGCCCTTTGCTCGATGAATTCCTCCATGGTGGTATCCCCTGTGGTAGCCTCACCGAGCTCATCACTGAATCTTCCTCTAGCTCCTCCTCTCCTCTTAGCTTTGCCTCCAACTCCTCTCCTCTCAGCTCCCTCTACCTCTACACCGAGAGCTTCTTCCCTTCCCGCCGCTTGCTCCAACTCTCTCGAGCTTTCGTCACCTCAGACCGCTTCCGCTTCCGCTCACACTGCTCCCATTCCCCGCTACTCTCTCATGGTAGACACCGCACTCGGAACGATGGAGATCTTTGTGCTCTGAGAACGGATCCAGCTACTTACATCCAAGGCTTGCTTATTCCTGCCCATTACACAATCGATGCCTACTTTTTGGGCTATTGCCTTAACTGTATTCAATCTCTCCCCTTCTTTTCCCATGGCCTCTATTATCTCATAGGTTCGGTGCTCATATGCTCTTACAAGTTTCATGCAACGTTTCTACCTCATTGCTTGGTCGTATCCACAATTCAGCAAAGCACAGACGTTTGCGTCGTCCACAATTACTCTTTCTTCCTGCTGCCACAGGAACTCTTTTTTCAAAGGCTACTACCTTCCCCTCTGCTCCTTCAACCACCTTGTTTGCAAGTTCTCCAACTGCAACTCCCAGCTCTTTAGCATCAACTACCTCGAGCTTTTCTTTCAAGCTTCTATCTCCCCTATTCCGCTGGCGAAATAGGGGGAGAGAGACATTAAGAGAGTCTGAATGGTGGGACGTCGCTTCAGCAATCGTCAGTATGTATCTGATAATTGATGTCATATTATCTCCGTAGAGACTTTCCCCAAAATGCGATCTCTTACTTGAAACAGTTGCATGGCAAACAAAAACCAATTAGCCCAAACAACATTACCGTAACTTGAGACAAAATCAAATGAAAATTGGGCATATGCACCTTCATGGAAAATATGCATTTTGAAGTCTCTTTAAAAAGGCCTTAGCAATGTGCTTCTTGATATAGAGACATTTGTACCCTAGCTCTATAGCCATATGAGAAGCTTGCATAGCACTCATACTATCAATGGGTGGAGCAGTCCTTAGCATATTTATTTGTGATGTGTTAAGTTGAGGAAAGAATTTACCACCACCGTGACTTGGCATATGGAATGCGCCCTCTAATTCTCTCTTATCACATCTAACCCTCACCCTTAGTTAGTTTGTAGGAGGAAGCTTTTTTGTGTTATATTCTGTTATTGACCATTGATGATTTTGATCACTCCATTCTTCAAGAACTTCCTGGACGAGGTTGAAATCTTTATGGCCCTCCACCACCGGTAATTGCCCATACCGATTACTCTCAATCACAACACACACATCATTGGCCTCTTCAAGATGTAGCAAGTAAGGCATCAACTCTCCTAGTAGAATGTTATCTTCATTGTCTTGCACATCAAACATAAGAGGAAATATGCAATTTGATGGAGGATTGATACAAGCCTTGTATGGAGAGTCATCAATAGGTATTGTCCTCCTAGCATCACATCCAAATGCCTTCGATACTTTTGCTAAGGGTTTGAACATAGCCTCAACACCAACCTTGTCAGGCCTATTTATCCTCCTCTTACTATAAGAGTAGCAAGCTTCCCTGCTGAACCCATATCATGAAGAAAGGTAGGTTTTCCTTTGCATATATTTTGAAGATTTTATACCGTTTCAATGACATTATGCTCCATTTATGTTGACCAAATTCCTACATTAAATTTTTGTAGCAAGATCCTTAGAAATTCAATGCACCTGGATCGAAAAACCATATAACTACTATGGCAATACATAACAGACGTGGCTATTGGTGACTTGAACAAGCAACATGCTAATTGTAAGCCATTCAAGTCCAATATCACAGTCATCCTTGGATTATCCGAGGACGATGGAATTGGATGGATTACATATGGACTGTCTGCAAAGTTGCTACACCTTGACTCCTCCAAGCTCCCTTTTGCTTTGTGTTCAATTATGTTTGGCACATCAACAAGATCCAATTTTACCTCATATTCGCTAGCTCTTGACACCAATTCCAAAAGTGCATTGTTATTGAGGTTGCTTGCAGTTGTCCACAATTCTGATGGCATGTTTTCTTGTCTAGTAGTTGTCTTCGATTTCTTCGAAGCATCACTGATTCCAACATCACCAAGATCTGAGTTGACCTCACACTTGCTAGCTCTTTACACCACTTCCAAAAATATATTGCCAATGGCGTTACTTGTAGTTGTCCCCATTTCCAGTGGCATGTTCTCTTGCATATTAATTATCTCTTTCTCCTTCCTTACATCATTCATTCCAACATCCTTATTGACCTCAAAGTTGCTCTTTCCTGATACCACTTCCAACAATGTACACATTTTTGGTGTTATGTCTTCATTTGCAGTATTTGTCCCTCTCTCCTTCCATGCATCAATAATTCCTGTGGAGTATAATTCCAAGGAATTCATTCATTATATACAATGTAATTTTTGTGGCATTCTCCCTCTAAGAATATGGAGAATGGCACTTCTGACATAGAGAACTGTACAAAGTACTATACCCTATCACCACATCATGAGGGTTCTCAATGAAGCGCTTAAAATACAACAAAAAATGCATTACAAATAACCTTTCTCTTCTTCTCCACAACCTCATATGAAGTGGTAGAGAAAATGCACTAGTATCATTTTAGTTTTAATGGATGACAATAACAGCATCCCTTAATGAGGTTATGGTGAATTTCTTTAAAATATCATCAGAGAATGGCACTAGTGCCACTCTCCAAGTTTTGATAGATCTGTGGAAATAACTTCAATTCAAACACTTTGGAAAAATAAACATTACAATGCATTGGGGGTTCATATGACATGAAACCAATATCAATTAAAACATGGCAGTGTTATACTCAGGGGGGGTCACTATGTATAAACCCTCTATATCACGTACGTTCAAGGCCTATTTGTGAAATCCCTTATCTGTAAAAAATTTCTTAATAAAACATGCCCTGTTCCTATACAAAGCTGTAATATTTTTCCCAAATTGCTTTAAATACTCCCTTATGTAAATAAATTTTTATAAATTTTAGAAATTAAAAATAACCATATGTTGAACTCACAAGATAGGGTTACATATGATGAGTGACCCCCCCGAGGTGTTATATTATTGAAAGGGTCATTGTTTGCTTGGGTATAGCCATTTTTGGTGAGGTTCAGGGACTTTTCTGTATATAGGTATTTTGGATGACCCATAACTTATGCATTGCTCAACGAAATTCGGCAAACTTTGTCTTCAAGTTGTAGTACACATTCGAAGCTTGAACATGAGAGCAACAAATTATGGAATAAGAACTTGGAATGAGACACTTAAAGCATTACAAGTGCTATGTTTGTTGCATGTGAAGCATGAGAGTGGTATCAATTGGTATCATGAGGTGCGCCTGATTATTGCATTGGGTTCAAAATCCTCAAACCACCTACAGGCTTCGAGATCACGTGGATAGCATAGTTCGTTGATCGCTTTTCTTACCTCGCTCGGTTTTTGTCGCTCGCTTTATCGACTACCTCAGAATATACTTGTTATTTCCATATTCTATAGCAAAACATTAATGAATTATAGCATAAATTACTAGTCCTAAAATGTCCCAAATCTCATGAAAAAATAAAATTGCATTTTGCTTATAGGGGGGGAAATAGAGCTTACTTAGTATAGAATATACATTATGGGACTATCATGGTCATTACCCCTTTCAAAAGATTACAAGTGTCCCTTCCTTAGGGTTATTTCCATAACAATTTTAAAAGCTCCCAACAACCTTTAGGAGATGGGAATTTTCAGTTTACATTAAGAAAATACCGACAAGTCTCTAATACTCTCTGTAGGCAATGGTCAAGCAAACGATGGTAGATGCTTGTAGAGGAGTGGGCATAAGTTTAAAAGAAGCAACTCGTCATAGTGCGAGGATCCTTCATCGCACCATCTCCTGTGAAATATTAGTGCATGAGGGGCTCTACTCCTCTGTATCTCGGAGTGGGGGGCAAGGGTTTGTGTATTACCCGCTCGTTCTAGATGTGAGTCTGCACTAGGGCAAGCCCATATCATTTGTGAACTTCACTATGACAAAATCTGGCTACGTATACGGATTTCCATGCTCAATAATCCTTGCTTAATTCAAGGCAGGGCACTTACCTATGGGAGGTCCATCTGTACTCGCGTGTGTAGGATGAACGTTCTCCAAGTTCCTCGATGTGCAACTCCAAGTGTTTCAGCTTGCACACTATTCCACAATGTGTGGAGTCTCTTGTCTTCACTTCTCACATGAGTTATGTTGCTGTGTTTCTAGTACACCGTGTATATTTCCAAGGGGGAGGCTTTAGATGCCGCATTTCTTGGAGGTAGTATGGAAGTCACTTTTTCCAAGGTGTCCTCTCAATACTCCTCACCATTAATTGCTAGTTGCATCTTCGCTGTCTTTTTTTGTGCAAATCTCTAGCCCAAATCTCAAATTAAGCTCTAGTACCATCTACATTAAAATCCAGTAACTCTTCTCAAGTTGACATTGGCCAAGGTATATACGAAGAGGGACTCCTTGTATCCCAATATGTCCGTCTCTATTATCATCCCCATCAGTAACTTTTGGTCCCATGGTATGTATCCTCTGGGTAATTTCCATTAGCTATGGATATCCATAGTTTATTTTGTTGTCCCCCAGGTATAATTGATGGCATATGATAATTCCATAAGGTAACTTTTTATCTAGATATATTAATGGTTGGTAATAATATTTCATGATTAATTTATAATCATGTCATGGTGTCCCAATTCAACCATATCTCTCCATAGTTACAAATCTCGTATTAGCATATAAATATATTTGTTATCACATATAAGTAATCCATATGTTTATCATGACAGATGACTCAATATGCATCTGATCCATAGGTCTGACTTTTAATAAATATAAATATATCTCTCCTTTATCTACATAATTCTATGAATCTATCCTCAATTGGTGGAATCATTCAATTATCTTGTTTAGATATGTTGTCCTTTATACTATGGTTGTATCCCACTTCTAGTCTCCCTATGTTTTGTCAATAATCATTAGAGTCATTGGTTCTTTAGTAGACTCAATATTGGTCAGAGGTATACAATATCTCGGTAGGATATATCATCCTTTGGGTAGTTTATGGGTGGGTAACCATATCTCATAAATAATATATGATCATGTTATGGGTTCCCATGCCCAAGTATATCATACATAATTGTAACATTAGAACCATAATTGTACATTCATGACCCATTATATTCTTCTTAGAGGGTACCTCCTCTCGATCACGACTAAGGTATCTTTCCTTTTTGTTCGAAGGCATCCCCTTCCTAGAACTTACTGTTTTCTTATGGGAAAATCTCCATTTTGTAGAAGACCATGGAGTTTTTAGCTAGTGTACAATGTTATTGTAAGAGTGACTAATGCTTATCCCATCAACGTTTTCTATGGGGATGAGGTACTTTTATAGTATCCCTTTAAATCTCCCCCCAATTATTCCACGTTATCAAATCTATGTTTCTCAAAGAGTAATTATTCAATATTTTCTCTTTTAGTAAATCAAAATTTCATGATCATCACAATCAAGAGTTTTGACTATAATTATTTATATCATTTGCAAAATTATCCTTGGTATGCATGTGTCAAATAATTATAATTATCCTTGGTACACATGTGTCAAATAATTTTGACTAAAATTATCCTCGGTACGCATGTCTCAAGAAACCCACTTTGCACACCATGGTAAATGTTCCATTGTTTTACGCATCCAAAGTTGTGTACAATAATTTTTCCTATGGGGAAAAAACCACCTTTTTTATATAGATTCTTAATGACACTTCCTACAACGAAAGAGCATGTGTGTGTGTGTGTGTGTGTGTGTGTGTGTGTGTGTGTGTGTGTGCACGTGCGTGCACTTCCCATCGACTACATCCTTGCAAGTCCAACACACAATCCAATTGAGGGTAGCAGTCCGACCATCACAATGGATTGGGTTAGACTACTGCCCTAGTTTAAGTTAGAATAATTACAAAAAAACATCACAATCATAATCTCTCCAACCAGTCGGTGGAGGGTGACAAGGTTTTCATATTCATGGAAGAATCCTTCAACCAGTCCATCTAGGAAAGTACTAGAGTAGAATAAGTGGACATCCTACAACCAGTCGGTCGAGGTCATGAATAAAAGTAACAGAAGAAAATCTATCATTTTCCAATTAATATTAAAATTTCGAGCATACAAATAAATTATCTATAATAATTGGAGACTCATACTTACAAATCAAAGAGTGGAGTAAACCTTTACACCATTAGTTGGTGTCGTGAGTATGATAGCTTCACAACAGAAGGGTGAACCAAATCCTCTTGTGACTTATACATACCAAGGGCAATGCTTTCAGCTACTAATTTGATGTCGATCGCAATGTCCAAGTCTAGTAGCCAAGGGAGAGAGTTGTTCTCTAGTCCAAGTGCTAAAATTGGGCCTAAAACCCAATTAAGTATATGCCCATTAGTCGTAAGATTTTTATTATCTTACAATGGATATACTAGTGTGTGTTGGTCCTATCAACACCTATATCAACACCTATACTACTGAATCAATTCTCAATGTACCAATAAATCAAATATAACCATATATCATTGCCCTTAACACCGCATAAGTGAGAATAATCCATTACCACATCGTCCTTTCTGTCAAAGTGTCAAAGTGGGAGTCAATTAACATACTCACATTCATGTCAGTAAATTGCAAAAAGTATAATAGTACTCACATGACTAGTCTCCAATAGAATCAGTAGTTGGAGATAATTCCTCGTAGAGTACTCCTCGAAGTTGCCAACAACGTATCTTCATGCCTTAGATTTTTCAATGCAAACCTGATGGAGAGGTATGCCGACTCACCTGGTACTATCACAATAAAAATGAAGGTTAGAACAATACATTTTTGTTGTGGAAGTTAGGCTTCAATGCCGACACATAGTTGTTATCCATGTCACTCTATCTAGATTAGCAATGAATGATAAAACCCTTAAAGATATATCTCTATATCAAGAATTAATGAAAATGCTCAGTTTTCTTAGCCTAGCTCAAGGGTAAATAATGAAAATGCTCCTTTTCATAAGCCTAGCCAATGTGCCACTTTTGTTGTACGCACATTAGAAAGTGCATCCCTACATAAAAATATAAATATATGGCTACCCAAGAAATAAAGGGACGATCCTAATGGTGTAGAACTCCGTGGCAAATAGCCCAAAAGGTCTCCATTCAAAGAGTATATAACAAGACTCCATCCTTTCCCAATTCAAGTCCTAAACAAAACATAGATTCCTTCCTCACAAGTCTATAATTCTTATTCTGGCAGATCCTTTAGGGTCCCAAGAAACAGTTCATCTAGACAATGGGCCTTCATTTTGTCTATCATTACATACTGATATATTAAAACGAAATTATGGTCAAATTTTCTCAAATCCTAGTTCAAGAGCCAAAGTCGTTATGTATGTGAAATATCTCATTATAACTAGGTTAATAAATAATTCATAACCCTCTTGTCCAGACTCCATGGCATGTCCACTCTAAACCCGAGAGAGCGATATTACCTATATAACAAAATGGCGTCAAATAGTACTCTTGCTGTCAAAAAGTCAAGCCAAAATCAGCAAAAGCCCTCAACGCAAGTGCATTCGAAACTCTACCTAGTCTGGTAGGCTGCCTCATCATAGAACCCAATGTGTCTACGACAAAAAAGATACCCAAAAACAAAACTGCAGAATAATGGACTTCATACGCATTCCAAGTCATGAATCTGGACATGCAAATGTAGACAGCTAGGAGAAACTGTCCACGGCAATATAGGTGCAGCCGAGTCATCACAACTGATAGGTGACTAAACCGAGGAGGCCAGAGCATCTGCTGCACTCGACTCAAACCAGTTCGTAAGCATCTCAGGGCTTGGATGAAGCTTCAACGCAATCTTGTTTCTGAGTATTGTACAGAGTAAACGTATACATATGTCTAAATTGGAAGGTTTTCTGGCATAGTCCTTCCTTGGATATTACCAGCAAATGTAAGCTCTATGCGCCATGAGCTTCCAGCGTTTGCTACATAGAGGAGGAACGTCGAATAGCTTTCAAACAGGAAATGATAAAAGAGACAACCGAGTGGAAGGGATAAGAGTCACAACAAAGGAACGGGCTTGCAAGTTAGTCGGTGAACATGCAATCCAAGAGAAAGGTGAGTGTGGTAGTATGGTCAAAGCAACAATATGATCGTCTCGAACTCTAAACATGGTTCTGCAATATAAAACCGAAGCCTATTGCCTATCCGTTGATAGGCGACTATACAGGGAAGGCCAGAGCATTGGGTTTCTGCACTCGGCTCCAACCAGTTCGTATGCAACTCAGGGATTGGACAAATATTCGCCTGCAGAGAGCATAGGAGACCGCCTCACCATCTAATTAAATCCAAAGTAGACCGCCAACGTTTGTTTCCCAGGGCGAAGTGCAGCGTAGGAGAGTCGCGAGGGAAGTAAGATTCCCATGCAGCTCCAAGTAGTGCCCAGCAGAGCGTTGAGGGATTCGCATAGAGATCTTTAGCGTATGCGAGATCTACACTCGACAAATATCCAGAGAGGATAATCCTAGCGGAGTTCTAGCTAATGCAAATGGTGCTCAGTAGTGAAAAAAGGAGGGTCAGGGAGTAATGAACTCATAACAGCATGAACTCTAAGTCTTCAATCATTTTAAGCTTGAACATTAGTTCGAAAACAAAACACAGCCTGGGGGTATTGCCGAGTGACCTCAATGTGGAAGTATCCAGCTGCCATGCGAGTGTAGATGTTCACTATTGTGATCTCATCTAATGCGTGATCAGCAAGCTGAGTCAAGATAAGGCGGGTAGCAGGGCACCATAAAATAAGCACTTGGAAGTGTCAAGCAGTTGAAGGTTCCAACGCTCCTCCATGCGCCTCCCTTTGATAAGCCTCCACTAAGGAAAACAGCAGATCGTGGAGTTCAATGATAAGCTTCCCTTTGATTTTTGGATCGGCATTTGCACAATCAGCCTCGAGCAGTATAGTGTGTTTGCTTGTGTGAGAGGAGAAGTAGATGACATCCTTTTCGGCATACAGTTGTACAAGGTTCCAGCGCAAATTCTGTCCCTACCTTCCCACACTTAATCATGGTATATTTACACAATCTTAGGGAATCCCATGTTACAACCAAACAATAAATGTCCCTCAGTACCCAGGTGGGATTCTATTCGGAAAGGACATTTTAGGTGGAAAATGCCAATGCCAATCCAAGTTACGGGTGCACAATGGCTGCATCTTCTCCTTGCTATATGACTTACCTCAAAAAAATTGGGACTTGGCACTTTGAGAGTTTTTTTTCTGCGAGCTTTGAGAATTTTCAACCCTACAAATATATAGCTAGTGGCTAGCTATACATTCACCATAAATAAAATCTACCCTTGCTTAGTCTTTAGTTCATAAATGTTTGTTGTGATTCCTACAATAATTATTTCCAAACCACTACACCACATGTCAAACTTCAATACACTTGCAAAGACAAATTTTAAAACCATGCTCTCCTCAGACCAAAAAATTGATTGATGTCCAAACATATTTGAAAGGACACTTAAAATATGAACAACAATTTCATATTTTTAGAAGTCCACAAATGTGATGCCAAAAGGTTGATTGATGTCCAAATATATTTGAAAGGACACTTTAAGTTATATTTTTAGAGCCAAGAGATTCTACAAATGTGATGTCAAACTAGCCAAAATTTCATAATCACATCTTCCTCTATCACATGAACAAAAAGTTCTAAGTAATAGAAAAGTGGATCAAACTATCTCCACCCCAAAAAATTGATTCACCAACTTTCCACCACAATAGCTCAAACAATCTTATGGTTTTAGAACAAGACAAAATCTGGAAGAGTTGGACATTGTAGAGAGTTGTGGTTGATGGACACACATGTTATGGTTTATATCGAGACCCAAGACCACTATGTAAACAAAATATAGATGCTTGCAAGCTATGAACTTCCCTTTCTCAAACATCTGGACGAAGTCTTCACACTTACATTGTGGAGTATCACTTATAGTCACATTATAAGTACAACCAGAAGGAGGTGTTACATAGCTTTCAATTTGAAAGACAACCTTTCTGTTCTGGGAAAAGACTTTCTCCCACAACTACCACTTTCAAGTCGATTGCCTTCTTGATCCTGTCATTTACTGCAGTAGAAATCGTTCTTCTTTGTCTTCTTATCCCCCGTATTGCAACCTCATATGTCAGCGAAAGCACTATCTGACACAGCATTATTGGCCTGCACATCATGGGCTTACAACATGTACCCTCCTTTGTTCAATGCATCGACTTCATCTTGACTCATGTTAGTTCCATTGTCAAATGGCCATTGTTCCAGTGGCACTATGGGTGGATTCACAATGTTCTTCTTTAGATGCCACGTATGAGTCACATCATCAAGGCAAAACCACATGAATTGCATTGTCTCAACCCCACTATAAGCCCGCTTTCGAAAGAATCCTAGGGCCATAATGTTCTCCGTTGCCATACCCAAGGTGACAGCCTTTCCACATTTTTTCTTGCCACTACTTGTGCGCATGCATATGACTTTACTACCACTAGGAATGCACCTAATTGCCCAAAATGTTTTGTGAATCTACTTTTCCACCATAGATTGCACCAGTTGGATTGCACCATAGATTGCATGATGTTCCCTATCCTATCTACAAACTTTTATAACTTGTTCTTTAATGGCAATCCCTTAATTAATGTCTCCAAATATAGAACTAGATCATCCAACTTGCCATGTTGTTTCTCTTCCAATTGTACGACTTTAGGGCATGTAAATTGCTCGAAATCGTTCTTTACCTCATGATTTGGATCATATTTTAAGTCATGAATCTTTTGTTTACCAAGACCCACCTCCTTTTTACCTTGCACTTGTAAGGACAAAGAATGCTCCACAACAAAGCACTTTGAACCCCAAAATGTTCTCTCCTCGCACGGTAGCATAAGAGTAATACTGTAGCTTGGTTAAGTAATGTTGTGAGCCACCTTAACACCACCCATTGTCAAACAAATTGCCAAGCATATTATACTTTCAGGCACTTTGGCATGTGTTTGTTCTCCAACCTCTACAAACAAGTACTTATTGCCACACACAAATTGTATGCGCTCCATAGTGATAATGAAGGGGTGTGGGTAACAAAGAACCAATTAGGAGCAACAAGCTCAAGGAGTGTACGAAAGAAGGAGATCGCGGAAAGATAAGTGCAAAACAAAGAAGCCCTAATCATGACTAAACCCTAACCCCATATCTTGCTATCTATCTCTCTATCTTCTCTCGCTCTAATCCCTTTCCTCATCCCTAAACGTTATGTTTCTCTTCCTTCCCCCATCTATCCCAACGTCTTCCCCTCATCTCTCTATCATGTCACTTGTTCCTCTCTCTTCTCTTTCTTGCTTACTCTCTCTCCTCTCCTTCTTCCACTCGCCTACCTCTACCTCTTATCTCTCTCTTTAGCTTTTTCTTATGCTCTATCTCTGTATCTCCCTATCGCTTTAGCTGTATCTCCCTATCTCTTTAGCTGTATCTCCCTATCTCTTACGCTCTATCTCGTTATCTCTACCTCTTACCTCTATCTCCTTGGGTCTACCTCTTATCTCCCTCTTACGTTCTCTCTCCCTATCTTGATTTCGCTCTTTCTATCTTTTGCTCTTACGCTCTATCTCCCTTTCTCTCCCTATCTCCCTATCTTTTGCTCTTAGCTTCCAATCTCTTACGCTCTCTCTATCTTTCTCTCTTACGCTCTCTCTTACACTCTCTCTTTTGCTCCCTATCTCTCACGCTCTATATTTTAATCTCTCTTTGCATTCACATGCTCTATGTCTCTCTCTTGCTTTCAACGTCTCTCCCTATCCCTTACGTTCAACACCTCTTACACCCTCAAGCTCCCATCTCTCTCACGACCTTCTCTCTAGGCCGACTCTCTCGGAGTTGAGATATTTCACGGCCATCTCCCACCTTCGGATGCCTCTCAAGAACTAGCCATTAGCAGTCTACACAGTCTACGCTTCCATTTGCATGCATGAGGGGAAACCTCTCCTCTTTACGAGAATGCAAACCACATGGGAATCACATATGGACACTTCAGACGGTGAGTTGATTGCCGAGCAGAAGTTAGGGGCTACTACAAGCACACATATGAAGAACCAAGACTTCAACGTATGCAATGGAGATGATGTTACATGGAAGGACCTTTGGCCCGTGGTGGCACAAAGTTTGGTCTAGAAGAGCTCCATACTAGGGCAATCAGAGAGTTTTGTCGATATGATGCAAAGCAAGGCGCACATCTGGGATGCCATAGTGAAGAAGCATAATGGCTTGTTGATTTCTTGGGTGAATGGCAAGTTATGATCTACATAGCCTTCACGTAAGATTCCTACAGGAATAAGCAGGATGAAGAAGAGCATTGAGTTGGATTTCACGGCTGCAAAGATACAACAATCATTGGTCTACTGGTTCGATAGGATAAGGAAACTCCTTCGGAGGCCTAGCTAACTTCAACAACAGACGAACGGATTGTCCCAGCGAACAGACAAACAGACAAATTACCGCATGGGCTACTCTGACGGTGCTCTAGCACCACCCTGCTCTAGCTCCGCTTTGCCTTTATGCCCTCCTCTAACTTTGCTCTAGTACCGCTTTGCTTAACCTTCTCATTGGCGTCCATGTTGTCCTGCCCTGCCGACTGCCTTCCATTGCTCAACGTCTGTGCTCGCCTTCACATCCACATTCACTGTGTTTCACGGAGCTTCGGGGAGGGAATTCGCCGTCTTGCCTTCACGGTATGCTGTAGCACATTCGAGCCATTCTTCAGCACCAAGAGATCTGTGTTGTGTACACAGCTTTATGCTATCGGTCGCCACCCAAGCTCGTATGTCGTCGTGTCTCTCTTCTCTAGCTCGAAGTTATTTGGTCGTTGTTCCATGCTCGCTCTACTCATCACAAACCGATGGTCGACTTTGATAGCTTGGCTTCGCCCGGTTGAAACTCTGTTGTGGTTTGGTAGCCCAAAGAGACCTTCCTAATAGGTAGCATTTGCAATGTTTTAAGGCACCGTCCTGGCAGTCAATGCGTTCATTGTTTTTTTAGAATGAAAAAAATTTTGCCGTCTCTCAGCATAGCTCGCCGGCGAGCTATGGTGGGAGGGGGCCTATATTTTAATGAATTAAAAAACTTTCCCCCCCTCCCAACATAGCTCACTTGCGAACTATGCTGAGAGAGGTAAAAAAATATAGTTAGCCTTATTCCGTACCTAGCAAAAATAGTCATTGTGGAGGATGTCTTTTATGCCAACCTCCCTAGCTATTCACTCTAGGTTGGAGGAAGATGACGACTTCTCCTTTCAAAGGGAGTCCTAGGGAGGTTGAGGTGTAGCCAATTGCATCGGTTAAGAGGAAATATAAACAAACCTCAAGTATGGATAGAGAGGTTGTGGAGGTGGGTGATTTCTAACCTAAGAGGAGAAGGGAGGTTTTGGATTATAGGAAGTATTTGTTGTAAGATGAGTACGGGAAGGTAATCACACAGAGTACAATTGTTGGATCTGTTATAATTTGTGTTGATCTTGTGGGATTGTTTAATGCATTGAGGGAAAAAGAGAAATAAAAGAGATTGATGCTATTAAAGATTTCCTAGTGTTCAATGTCGGTCATTATCAAGGAAGGGCGTTTAAACCTCTTATAGTGCCAATGTGATTCTATTGGACATGCCACTTGACATGGCAGTTGATGGCTTTGATGGCTTGCCTGATTTGAATAAGTGGTCCATTGATATCATTTGAGGCAGTGCTCGAACTCAGTGTGGCCATGTTAAATGACTCGGGATGTGGTTGCTATTGATTTCCTCTACCACTCATAGATGGGAGACGGAGCTACAAATCGGCAGACATGGTTTCAATGTTCATGACTGCATTCATTTGTGGGATGTGGATCCTTTTGGAAGGAGACTTGATGGGAGCCAGGTGAAGCTTCCTTGTTTCGGATTGCTTTTATTTTTTTTATTCTTTAAAAGGGACTATGTTGTCTAATTTACAGTAGGTACCTAGACAATTGAAGGTTTTTGGGTCTTATTGTTATTGATTCATGTTGGTATCTCTTACTTTGATTTTGCAACGGTAATCTAGGAGATTGCTCTAGATGTACATATTTTGTGTCGCAAGATGAGTGCCACAAAATTGTATGAGGAAAGAGGAAGGAACGTTGAAGAAAAGTTATTTAATTTGAAAAGTAATGCATGGACCCACCTACTCCCTAAATCTAAATGGACCATAGATATCGATGGACCATTGAGGGGAAGCATGGAGAAGAGTGAATTGTTCTTGCAATTCCTCTTGTCTGCATTTTGCGAGGGAGGTGTGGTTCTAAATGTGCTTGTTGGGCAGGCTAGTTCCATCGATGTAGGGGTGAAGGTTGGGGTCTGTGTTATGGGAGTGGATTATGATCCAAAGGTTGTGAACTGGATCACAACACATAGAGGTGAGTCATTCTAGTTTACATAGTCCAATGTCATGCTTGAATTTCCAAATTTGAAGTCGTGTTAAGAAATGGCAATGAAGCTTACTTTGTGGGTATGCAATTGGTTTGATTGAATTGCTTGTGTAAAATGTGTATTAGTGCAAGGTCAATGAGAGACTTCTACATCCACACCTCATATGGTTCCAGAGTTTGGAGAACCAATTGAGGACGTTGACTTCTGGTAAGACATAGAGGATTTATTCTTTGGGATGACATTGGTTCAGAGGACCACTAGCCATATCTATGTTTCCTTTCATTTTATGTCTTTGTTGTGGAGACATGCTATTTTTGTAGATTTGTTGCATCTATGTGGATGACATTGCTTTGGAGGAGTAGCCATACCTATGTTATCTTTCATTTTATGTCTTCATTGTAGAGACATGCTATTTTGCATCATGTGGATGCCATTGTAGGAGCCATGTCTGTTTTCTTTCATTTTATGTCTATGTTGTAGAGACATAATATTTTGGAATCAAATTTTGGATTGCATTGCACTCGTTTATGGGATTTCATTAATCAATTTTACACTAGCAAGTCACCGTATATATGGATTAGGATACCTAAATTTGGGCTTTTGTTTTCTCTTGTACAAATTTTAGGTGATCTTATGGCATTATATTTTAGGATACATTGTTGTGTTATGGTCATCGGGATGCCAATGATTGGATTACTTTGGAGAAACATTCTACTCTTAGCTACTCATTTGAAATGGGCTTTTTGCAATTTGGTGAGATGATTGCATTGGAAGTACATATTTGTTTTGGGATTGCATGTTAAACATAGCTAGCCACTACCTATGTTGTTTGTGGTTGTATTTTATTGAAAAACTCGCAAAACTCACAGAAAATAAACTCGCAAAATGTCAAAACCTAAAAAAATTATGCAACAATAATCTGCATATTTCTCAAGGCTTTTTTTTTAAATCCATATGTGACATGCCCATTAATCCTTCTTGCCCAAAGCATGCCTAGGGAAATAGAAGATCTTAGCGAAGTAGGCATCCAACCATCATCCAAAGAACACAATGACCCGCAAGGGGATCTTACGAGGACGTGTGTCTGTGCATGCGTGCACGCGCGTGTGTGTGTGTGTATCTGTGAGGGTTCGAGATCGAATCTTGACGCTCCTTGTGACTATGTAAATACATCGCCAGCTAATCCTCACACTTAGTTGGTTTCATCTATGGTTCTTTTGGACTCTCAGGCTCCTTGTCGTTTCAATGCATCCATCAGTTGCTCCTTTAGACCCGTAGGTCTCTTCATCCCTTCCGCTTGCAGGAGCATCTACAGTCCGGTTGGACGCACAAGCTCCTTTTGTATTGCAGTCGTCTGAAGGCTGGAAAGAACGAGTTTCTAGTTTCTTGAATTCCTTCCAGCCTGGTAAGCAGGTGAAGCTCGGTTTTATGAAATTCTCTTCTTCATCGTGGCAGTGTGATCTACTTAGCCGTCTATGTGAAGAATCAATTTTGGACGCTCAGGACCCGGGTCTATTGCAGTGTTCGGGACCTCAAGATTGCCTTCTTGACAGCATGTGTCAAGCATAGCAGCATGGCGTGTGTCTCTATTTCATGGGGCGGGTCATGAATCCCTCCTCGTTATGTGCGTAGTCGTCTGCTACAGTGGGCGTTCATAAAATTACTTCCTTTGTATTGAATATGGTTGGGCTACATGGTACAGGGTTTCTTGCATATGTGATGCCTTGGTATTCTCTCTTTGACCCCACCAAGAACCTTATGTAGTTTTGTCCAGTCTGGGTTACTTTGAAGGCCTTGCCTGTACCTCTTCTCCCAAATATTTCCTCTATTGTTTCTCTATTGGGAAGAGTGTTGCATCTTCCCAAGCGGGATTTCTTGGTTTCAAGCAAGGACATCCAAATTTGCATACTGTGGGATATGGAACAACCTATACCGTCAGGTTTAGATATTGATTATGGTTTGGCACATCCTCTTTGCATTCTCTTACAGTTTTCTTCTTTCCCGAATGCATGTTACAAGTGTAGACAGATTGGTCACTTCACTTGATGTTGCCCCTCGCCCTCAACTCAATCTCACAATGTGAAAGACACATTGTCTCTCTTTGGAGTTCCTCCTCTCCCGTCCGTTAAACTGGAGCAGCCCAAGCATAAAAAGGAATGGAGATGGGTGTATCCTCATGGGAAAGCTCCTGTCACAACATCTCCTTTGGTCCCCTTGTCAAATTCCTTTCAAGCTCTTTCATTCCGAGATACTCCTGTGCCTGAATCTCAACCGCAAAATATGCTCCGTGGGTCCTATTCATGTTCCTTCTTCCACTGCTTCCACATCTTCTAGAATTGGTGTTTTTGACCTTCGGGCCCTCTTTAGTGCAGCACTCTCATTTTGTTGGAGAGGAGTCTCACCTAGCTTCTCCAATCATTCAATCACGGTCCCTTGAGCTACAAGTGGATAAATCTCCTTCAAATATAGTTAATGATGGCATGAGGATTTGAATATGGAATTGAGGGCACAAGATTAGCAGGTGGATATATCTCCTTCAGATATAATTAATGTTGGTAATAAGGATACAAACGTGGATTTGCGAGAGCCCTATACACAGGTACCTTCTCATGAACCTAATGAAAATTTCTCTCTTCAGAATATGCATCCTATGTACAAGATTTTAACCCTGTCATTCAAAAGTTTCATCTTCTTACTTACGTCAAGAAGAATCGCAAGGGTCAAAAGAAACTGCACTTTATTAATGGTACCACTACTGCGCTCAATGGTTTTCAAGTACAACAAGGCCTTACATTGGAGGAAATTGCCTTTATGTTGCCACCTGATGGCGTGAAATTTAATTTCCTCCAGCTCTCTCTTTTTTCTTGAGCTCCTACTCTTTTAGATAGGTGTATTGCTCCTTTTCATTTTTGCTCATAGTGGGTTTTCACCTTGTTTTGAGGTTTCCCACATAGTAATATATAGTATACCCACAAAAAAAGTGTGCGCACGCGCGAGTTCATGTGCGTGCATGCACGCAAGCTTGCATGCCTGTGCACACACTTGCGTGTGCTCTGGGTCAGGTTTGGTGCATTTCTATATATTTAGCCTACTCATCATGATGTATGGCATTCTTGCCATAGCATGAAGATATATATGTACATGTGTGTGCACATGAACACATGCATATGCATGCATGCATGTCAGAGTACATGTGTGCACGCCCGTCCATGTGCATGTCGCAATTGATGAAATGCTTACTCTGCCTTAAGGTACAAGCACACCGAATTGCTCAACAATGCAGACATTTAAGCCATATGTTTGCTGCATTCTGGAGTTCTTAGTAAATAATATCAAATTTGGAGCTGCCAGCAACACTTCAAACAAAAAAAAGAATGTTGCTAACTTGTGGAAAAAGAATATGTATTAATGCAACAATATCCAGAAATAAATCTTTCTTTAAATCGAATTTTCATCTCAAAAAATAAATGTGAAAACCCTTGGCATTTCTGGGCTTTTGCAATCAGGCCAACTTATAGTTTGAATGTGACCTGTTTTGTACTCTCCAAATAAAAGGGATCAACAACATTTGCTATGTTTCAGGAGTGATCCTCAATTGTGGAGACTAGTGCAGATAGTAGAATATCAGAGATTCAATACATTTGGAACTTTGCTCTTGTGTCTTTAAACACTTGTTCTGCAATAGCCGCAACACTACCATCTGCCCTTTTTATTTCCAAATTGGCCTTTTGATAATGTGAGGTTCCTCTAATGGCATCTGCGATAAAATCATCAAAACCGATCGCAATAGCTGCTTCAGCCTGTGCCCCATACACCAACCGCTACAATATGGCAACCAGCACATCACAAGAGTCAAAACCAAATCCATTCTTAGTAACATGATTTTAATGAAGATCATTTCACCCTTTGAGTAGGGGGCAGAGAATTCCTGGGCAATGTTAGTTTATGAATGGCACTCATTTTCCCTAACATTCTTCTGCAAGCTAACCTTGATTCTCGACAGATGTATGGCCCCAAAACACATTGGGCATGGCTCGCATGATGAGTACATCTCACAATCAGAGAGTTCTATGCGCCCAAGTTTCTTGCAAGCCTGAGAAAAAAACCACCATTTTTTTTTTGGGTAAGGTTAGCAAAGGAAATTCTGTGTCCCAAGACAAGGTTAGAGATATATTGCAGATTATTATTCCATGAATTCAGCAGTTCAATCGAATTCAAAAACCATATGTCACTCAGTGTCAATAGGTTTATGCCCCATATAGATAATGACAAATATAAATTATACAGGAGAGATGGAGAGGGCAATGCCCATGGGGAATGAGGATACTCTCAAGAGACCCTTCCCTGTTCAGAAACCAACCAAGCAAGACAAGAAACTAAGCACACTGAAAAGAATCTATCTATCAGGCAGGCCACTCCAAGAAGAGGAATCTACTTAAAGTGTTCTTATAGCGACACTCAGTTGAATAGCCTGTCTAACACCATTTTATGCTACAAGATCGGTCTTATTAATTCAATCAGGTCCATCTGCATGATGGACCCCAATCTTACAAGGATCGCCAAAAATTATGAAACGTTGATGAGATAATGTTTCACCTGCATTCAAGCAAGGCTTGCTGTTGGGGATACAAATCCACCATAAGATCACTAAAGTAAATTGTCACATAGAATTCACAGACAAGTAACCCCTTTTCTTTGCTAAATGTGTGCCCCTAATGAGCTGTTCTTAGATGCCTTGTGACCCCATAATCCTTTGATATTCAAAGCAAGCATAATAATGAATTGTCTTTGTTGGAGGGTTAAATGGCTCATCTGATTGCTCACCTTTCTAGAAGACCCACCTTCACTGACCTTATGGCTCATTATAAGCCAGCCTGTCGTTGGATTTTAACCCTGTTGTCTTTGAAATTCATAACACGAACAATAACGGTCTGTTGGAGACTTAAATGCTTTATTAATTAACTCTCTAGAAGGTCTAGCCTAAATTTTTTGGGTTCCTTTCATTCATTCTTATGAGGCACACTGTAAGCCATCCTTAAGCCTGGGGGCATCTCTTCTAAGATCACTTTGATGTACATCATAGTTAGACCAGTGATTTTGAAATGAGCATGCTGTTGCAAACATAGGATGTTGAAAAACACACTTGTCACCGTATGCCATCAGTAGATCTTCATTGTCATGGTATCCTTCTCATGCTTATCTCAGGTCAAGATTATAGCATGAAAAAAGTACTCAGGTGCACTGAAAGTGTTCGAATTCTTAAAACAGGCAACAACTAAAATTGAGCACATATACCTCAAGGACTCCAAGAACCATAACACCTGCAAAACATGCTAGCATTTCATAAACTGCCAGTAAACCCCCTCCCCCACTTTCAGGAAAGTGTACATTTTCTGAAAGATCTAGACAACCCTAGATGTGTTCTGTAAAATGTTGAGCACAGTAGTCTGCTTTGTTGGACCTCTGTGTTTTTTTTGGCCTCACGCCATCCCTTTCCCTGGCTCCTGCCCCTCCCAGCTTCTCTCAAAGAAGTGAGGTTGAACCTCAGTGTTCTTTGCCCCTCAATGACATAGTAGTTTCCTTGTCTAAATCAATGCAAGTCTAGTTGTCATGCATGATGATAAAGACTTTCCTTTGTTGCAATGATGGAGACCTGGAGATGATCGCCCATTCCTTATAGAGCCTCCCAAACCCAAAGGATTTGACAGTGCTCTCTTAGGATTGTTGCCAAGTTGAAGAGTATCGGTTGGGTCTTCACCTGAAGTATGGCATCGCAGTTGGCAAAGGGGAGGCATGCTTTCTCCACAGAGATGATCCCCCAATCTATCATATACAAAGAACAGCAGGTCATTAGTCAGGACATTCAGGTCATTGGCATCCAGAGCAGCTTTTGTCAAAGGTAGCATCTGGACGAGTTTATTGAGGTGGAGAGCTCAAAAACATGGAGCTCAGCAGCTGAAATGAGATTGCAAGAATGAGTACAAGCAGATGGCAAAACCCTAAAACCCTAGGGTGAGCCTAGGGTGAGGGTAAGTCAAAAGTGACTGTACCACTAATAGTAGTTAGGGGAGAAACCATAGAAGGAAAAAGTGCCCCTACACTCCTAATTAACTAATACATTGGCCGCTGCCTTAAATATTACAATATTTCCAGCACCCCCGTACAGTGACAATGTCTTGGTATACAAGGAGTGATCTCAATCCACCAAATGGAAGTAAGCCCAAAACCTTGTGGAAAGCTTCAAAACTTTTCTCTAAAGAGGGCCTTAGTAACCTGCAGTGTTCTGATGTGTAGGTCAGTAGATCAAACAGATCTCCCCCAGATATAACCTATCTCTAGCATAATGGTAATGGATCTCAATGTGTTTCGTGTGTACATGAAACACAGGATCCGTGCCACCACAATAGCACTCTGATTGTCAGTAAGGGAGTAGATGGCCACAAACCACCACGAAGATCTACCATCAATCTCTTGAGCCACACATTCAACTGTAGTTGTGAAAGCTTCCCTATACTCAGCTTCACAAGATGAGATTGCCACAAAGGATTGTTTCTTGCTCAGCCATGATATGCATGAAGTGCCACTAAAGAAACAATTTCCATTGGTGGAATGTCTAGTATCAGAATCACCAACCCAATCTTCAGAGTCACCCCCCCGACATAGAACAATCCAAGAGACTGATACCCTGCAAATATCTGAAAACACGCTTTACAGCACGCCAACAATGTGTCTTGGGGCTGTGCATATAATTGGTCAATTGGGACACACTGAACTAAGTATTTGGACAGTATTGCAAAGATAAATAAGGCATCGAACAGCCCGAATGTATACAACAGCATCAAATGGTTCACCTGCATCATGCATGGACAGAATCAACCCTGGCTCCATGGGGGTTGAAATAGGCTTGCAGTCCTGAAAACTGAACCTCTGCGACTAAATGCCCAAATACTAGTGTAACAAACCCATATCAGACATCTCAAATGAAGCTTCAAGATCCCTATTGAATTCAGCAATTTTCTCTTCATTTGTGCCTGTGAGAAGCATATCATCCGACACAAGATCATAATCCACAAATCCATTTTGTCTTTCTTTGACATTAAGGATACTCCCAGTTGGACTATTTTGTAGACCTAATTCGTAAAAAATTTATGAATTTTCACACCCAAGCCTGTGGACTTATTTCAGCCCATAAAAATCCTTGAAAATCCTGGTGGAGTCTGCATAATTTATGTTCCTGAACAGGCTCTGAAAACCAACAGGCTGACTCACATACTCTTCTTCCTGCGAATTCCTCATCGACAAAGGCTGTTTAAATATCCAGCTGATGTACTTTCCACCCAAAATGAACACCTGATGGCATTCATTGTAGAAGTGGGGACAAAGGTCATAACCCTTTGCAACTAGTCTGCCTTGTACCTGTCAATGGTATATACCTAGATGAATCTAGGAACATTCCCAAACTCATCCTCTAAAAAAACAACATAGTGCAGTTTCAATCTCATGATAGTCACAAGGTTGAAAACCATAAACTCCATCATGCATAGCAGGGACTAGCTACTATGACATCCCCACTGACGTCATCAGCGCCCAACAGTGGGTGTAGACCATAGTATAACAATATGCTCTCACACATACAAATCCACACACCCACACATACTTGAGCATCCATTTATACAAAGTCTTCGTACTGAGATTTTGTCAATGGTACCACAGATCTTTTGACCTTCTAGACACACTTTGTCCCAATAGCTTTCTTGCATATGGGCAAATCCACCAGTTCCCATGTATTGTTCTTCCTTGTAGAATCCAATTCTACCTGCATGGCCCCCATCCAATGCTCATTGTCTTAAGCATCCTCAAAACTGCTTACTTCTTCTGTATCATACAGTGAACTCATCCAAGCTGTATCAACAAAATTTCCCCAGTTTTGACTTTGCTCTTTGAAAATGTTTGGCTTGTGAATTAGAATTTCTGAATTCATCTACTTCTTTTCTATGTACAAGAAGAAAGAAATGTGTTGTAGACGAATTGAAAGTTTTAGTGGATTCAGAATTCATCTACTTCTCTTCTATGTATAAGAAGAAAGAAATGTGTTATAGATGAATTGAAAGTTTTAGTGGAAGACTAAATTATATTTCATATGGGAATCTAGGAGTAAGGTCGCATGACATAGAGTGTTCTGATCAACTAGAGCCTCAACTAAACCAAAACCTACTAATGACTCTGCCTAACCTAAGCATCCTCTTACAGATGACTCATGCTAGCTAAATATATGTGCATGTGCTTGTGAATAAAGTTCCTTGGGAAACATAAGGATTAGTTAGAAGTAATTTATGGAATGCCAAAATTATCTTTAGGAGTATGAGGAATTTGGAATGCAATCAAGATTCATTGTGTTGTGGAATATACGTTAGGAAGATCCATGTGTAAAGAGAATTGACAATTCGAAGAGAGAGGTTTTCCGTACTCCATTTACGAGAAAGATCCATCTGTAGAAAGAATTGCCAATTGAAAAAGAAAAGATTTCCCTGCTCTATTTACGAGAATATAAATACCTTAAAGCAGGGGAAGTATGTTACACCCCTGGCTAACAATGGGTGCTAACAACTAGCCCTAGGGTTAGGGGAGGCCATAGAGTGAGGTTGTTAGCCTAGGGTGGAAGCCCTAGGAGAAGGGTCAAGAAAAGCCCTCTGGATTAAAGGTCTAAGGAGTAAAAATCACTCGAGATATGTTTCTCCATGGCCTAATCTATATATTGGCATGAGGGCTTGGGTAATGGGCATTCACTTGGATCTTGGCCATAGGCATTGCAAGCTGGCAATGTTGGGTAAGGATCAATAGGCCATAGACCTTACTCCTGACCTTTATGTGCTTGGAGATGAGGTGGAAGAGATCTATTAATAGTTGGGTGGTGAGTATCACATGGTTATTCATGCAGTTCGGTTCCTAGTCTCTAGTTCAGAGAAGATTATCGTGGTAGATGACTCAAGGAAGGAGTCATCTCAACAAGCCTCCTCAAAGGTGGACTTCTCTAACTCTCAAGACAATCACCTACCCCTTGAAGCTGCATGGAAGCTTGCTTATAGACAGCATGTGTAATGAATTGCTATCAACCTTTTGACCAACCCCTGGCAACTCGCCTTTGAGAATCTTCACCATTTTTAGACGGTCATTGATAGACCCTCCCTCACCCAACATCAGTCTGAATAACTAATTATGGTGTGTAATTATTTGACCACATTGTTGGTCTCGTATAAATCTTTCAATATCTTCAAGGCCACAAGCAATTCTCCCAACTAAACGTGTCGAAACACCAAATCTGTAGCTGATCATGGATAGTGCCTCAGCATATGTCAAGAAGAATTCAGTAACATGCCCAAACTCATCCCCTAAAAATACAACACATAGTGCAATTTCAATCTCATGATAGTCACTCGCAAGGTTGAAAACGATAAACTCCATCACACATAGTAGGGACTAGCTACTATGACATCCCAAACCGACGGCATCAGCACCAAACGATGGGTATAGACCATTGTCATCCTGCTTCAACATGTATCCACTCGCTTGGTTCGTTTTTCAATAGTATGCTTATTAAGAAATGAAATGTTTTCCTACTGTTTAGTTACGGACAATGGGGACTAGGTCTAGCATTTGAGGGTGGACCCCCTTGCTTGGGGTTATGGGCATTAGTGACCCACATGAGTGATGGCCTCTCTTTGAGAGGGACATCTAGAAACCACACCCCACCTGAGTACCCAAACATGGGACCAATCAAATGCACAGATTGCATACCGACCTAGGAACCATTCAAGAGAATGTTCCCTGAGCTTTGGGTGTGGGCCTGGCAGCATGCCAAGAGTAATGGAGATACAAGATAAGACGACAAACAAATGAGCTCAGTATGGCTCAATTATGACCTTAGAGTACGTCAATAGATAGTCTAAGCTGTTAGGAACCCGTGGGTGCGATCAGAATTAA
Source organism: Dipteris shenzhenensis (assembly GCF_047967505.1). Classification (NCBI taxonomy): domain Eukaryota; kingdom Viridiplantae; phylum Streptophyta; class Polypodiopsida; order Gleicheniales; family Dipteridaceae; genus Dipteris; species Dipteris shenzhenensis. Next base: position 41,679,365 of record NC_141602.1, on the reverse strand, counting down.
ATTCTGACAACTTTGAAATTTTAGGGTTTTTGAGAGTGACGTGGCAGCTGACACGTGGCAGACTGCCGCATGGAATCTAAGCTGGCAGGTCAGTCCACCTGTCCCACACATGTGGCAGCATGCATGGCAAGTGGCAGGGCATGCAGGCCAAGTGTTTGGCCCCAAATCTGGTAGATTTGGGGCAGGTTGTGGGCTGTCCTCTTTGGGACTGCAGCCCACCAAAAATCTGGGACAAGTGTCCACCTTCCACTCTAGGCCTAGGGGAGGGGCTGAGCCTATAAAAGAAGGCCTCTCCCCTTCACTCCACACATGAAAATTTCGTCACTTTTCTTCTCCCTCCTTTTGGATGATGCAGCAGAACCTCTCCAGCTCCTTGGGTGCAGCCAGCTTCTCCCCAGGCCATTCTCTCACCTCAGCAGCACTTTCTCTCTCTACAAGAGCACATTCTCTCTCTACAGTTCCAGCCCCTCCTCTCCAGAAATCTGCCCCCTCTCAGCTCTTCTGGAACAGCAGCAGCATCCTCTCTCCTTCACCTAGCCTGGAGCAGCCACAGCCCCTTTCTCTCTCCTGCTGCAGTCTTTCTCTCTCTACTACAAAATTTCTCTCTCTACTGTTCCAGCCCATTTCCCTTGCAGAAATCTGCCTTTCTGTGCACCTCTGGAACAGCAGCAGCTCCTCTCTTACATCTCCTCCCTTGGGATCAGCATTGGCACTCTCTCTCTACAGCTATCACTCCATAAAAGCTTTCTCTCTCTAGCCTACAGGCTGTTTTTCTAAGCTGTTCTCATTCCAGCCCCTTTTCCACACTCTCCTCACCCAAGGTAGCTTCAGAGGCATCAAGGACTTCATCTACAAAAGGGTCAAGTCACGAAGGGAGCCTGTATTGTCAAGTTTATCTCATTTACAGCACTATTTCATGTTGTTTCTACTATCTTTATAGAAACTAGTGCTTGTCTCTAATGTTGGATATAAGTGGTGATTGTTGCAGGCTTCTTCCTTGTGGATTGGGCAAGCCAAGAGTTGAAACCTGAGCTTGGAGTCCTCCTTTTTGTTGTCTACCTTGTACATATGCTCTTGAGTCTTGTATCTAGGTCCTAGGTTTTCACTCAGTTCATCAGTTTGAAAGGTGCATTGCACCTTGGTCTTGTATCTCCATTTTCAAGAATAAAGTGAGCCTGGGTAAGGGGGGGGCCGTCTTGGCCCCTCAATCATATTGCATTTTTCCAATGATGTCACTTTGTCTTTAAGCTGTATAAGTCTTAATTCCAGCTTAATTGCAAACTCTTAAGTTCAAGTATATGTGTTTGGCAACTCGCAATCATCTCATTCAAATGCCTCTGCAAAATCCGTTGTCTGAATTGATAGAAAGCACCGAGTAGTTTACAACCATAGTATAGACATATGTTCTCACACATACCCACTCACCCACCATACTCGAGCATGCATTATACAAAAATCTTCGTACTAAGTTTATGTTAGCATTACGAAGGTGAAGGGCAGACTCAACTCTGACAAAGGCTAGCATTAAAGGAGAAGGCTCATCAAAGTAGTCCGCATTCTCTTAATTCAAGCTACAATTGCTTGTGGAGACTATATGAATCTGTCCTGCGACGTTTTGGTAAGCACGCATCCGGTTTCTGACCAGCTGCCAAAAGTTCAGTCATATTTCATTTTAGTCTCTCCCAAATGAGCATCTAAGCAAAAAAAAAAAGCTTGGAGGACAATCTAGCTGATAGGGCAAGGCACAACTTAAGATAGAAAGAATTTATCGCAATATCAACAAGCCACAAGGGTGGAGCTTTGGAAGGTATGGGTATGGCAGTGCAAGTTATTATTGCACAAGCTGCTCCTCATTATTGTGTGTAAGTGTACTTTGGCATCCTTTGCTAGTATTTGTGTGGTCTTTGATATTTTCTTCCTTTATGGAGACCACACAATGCTTCGAGTCTCCTTCTTGACGTCATGCTTCTATCCGCCCTTGAATCCAAAAGTCTTTCCCTGTATCAAGGCATATGTTGTGCTAGCATTCTCAATCAATTAAGACATGTTGGAAACTTTCGTCTTCGTACACTAGTCTCTAAGCTCCTTTGGTAAGCCACAGCAATGCTTCTCTACCTACTCACAAAAAGGAACATGCCGATAGGAGCTTACAGGCAACAAAGCCGCCCAAAATTTACTATTGTACTCCTCAAGATCTTGGAAGTTGTTTGAATTCAGTTCGTGCCAAGCAGTCACGATGTCAACCTCAAAATTTGTACTAAGCCACGCAGCTGAAAACACTTGTTTAAAGCCTAACAAAGTAGTAGGTGCGGTGTTCTACATAATCATAGTGGTCCACCACTGGAGAGCATTACCCTTCAAAAAACTTGCAGCCCGACGTATCTTACATGACTACGAAAAAATTCCTCCATTATACGCTGCATCAAACTGCTAGAGAAAGGTCAAAGCCTTAAGCTTATCCTAAATACCACAAAATGTCTCAAATTTGACCACAGCTCCAGCTTCTTATAGTCTTTCACTTTCCCTTTCGGTGCCAAGTTATCATATGCAGGTGTCTAAGCAAAAGGAACAACAGCACTCATACTATCTCCAGCACTAACACCATGAGGCTGTATTATTCAGACCAGCTCCTGAATTTTGCATATTTGGCATAACCGTATTGCCTGCTAGTGCATTAGGCATTCCCATTTGCATCCTTGGGGCTGCCCCAACATTTGCATACATTAAATTATGTCCCATGGGCTGCATAATAGGCTGGAACCCCACCATCTAACTTGCAGGCATACCAGCAAATTGTGCTTGAGGGCTAACCATAGCCTCGAAAATTGATCCTCCACCAAAATAACATTGTTGTGAAGGGGGTGCAATAACTTCTTCCTGTCCAAAAACTATAGACTGAAAATTATTGCCTTGATTCCACCCCGGAATACCATTAGATTGTTGCAAACCATAAAGGTTTTGCGAGGGCTGCTCCTGAAAATTCACATGCGATCTCTTGTTAACGTCAAACTCCTTATCCACATCATCGGACTTCCTTTTCTTTGGCTGCATTTCCTAATTAAGAATCTTCTGAAGACGAGGGTCCTGTATGAATTGAGAAAAGGCACTCATAAAGCTTCTGCAACTATGCCTTGAAGAAATCCACATCCTCCTCATCAATATTGTCAAACTAATGCTCAGCAACATGCTGGGATCCCTGTCTCACACCCTGGTCATCAATAGGGGTCTAAGACATCCTATTTTTGTCTTCCTCTTCCATGAGAGCTGGAGATATTTCCCTATGACACATATTACTGGACTCTAAGCTGTATCCTTTGTCTAGTGTACTGGACTTGCACCAAGCCAACCACAGGCTCACCTCTTGAAAAAGTTAGGTGGGTCCCGGCAACGGAACCATGAAACCAGCCTTCACTAATCAAAGGGTGGTAGAATCCACTTTAACCACAGCATACACAGTAAATAATAAAATTATTAATCACCACAGATTAAATCACGGGGAGCTAGAGCGCTCCTACTCAGAAACAAAGACACCGATTGGCCTCAAATACTAGCGCCCCTTGTGATATTTCTTTAATATTCATACAAAGCCAAGTGGCCAATTACAAGGTCTTTTGAAAGCTGCACCACAGGCAAACATTGCCCACACACTTCCAATATCCTACATACCCTGCAATTCCTTCTCAACTTTTATATGGCGAATATGCATCCAATCACTAGGCAATCACGCACTCCAACACACTCCAGGGAGAATTGCGATGGATTTTCTCTCTCTTCTTGGCCTAAATTTGGCCTCTTGCATGCTAAACAAATGTCCTGTGCTGTTTTTTGAGTCGAGCATTGTGGTGCATTTCAAGCCTTTGATAGGCTGTGACAGTATTTGTCACTGTGGACAGATTCTCTTTGGCAGATTTTGGCTGTGCATTTTGCATCCCAAGAAGGGATTTTACTTGCTCAGTTTGCTGTGTTTTTTAGTTTATCTGGCAAAAATGGCTCAGAACAACCCCAATGAGGTGTTTGAAGTCCTCACACAGGAGGATAAGTTGGATGGCACCAACTACTCCTTGTGGAGTTTTATGGTTCGCAACATCTTGGTTGGCAGACATCTTTGGGATCATGTCAATGGAGATGAAGCAAGACCAGATTCTGTGGCTACACCTGTCACTCCTACAGCTGGAGGCAGGGGTAGAGGTCAAAATGCAGCAACACAAGTAATTAGAGATGCTGCTCCAGTAGCTCCCACAACAGAGCAAAAAAGATGGGATTCTAGGGATGCACAAGCTCTATCAGTGATTTCTCTTTCTGTCAAGAGGTTCATTATTCCTCATATTCAGTCATGCAAGACCTCCAAGGCAGCTTGGGAGATATTAGAGAGTATGTTTGCAGCAAGAAATGATGCCAGAGTTTCCTTCCTGAAGAGAGAGCTTTCTCATACGCATATGGATGAGGGAGATTCCATGAATACTCACCTCACAAAGCTTCAGTATTTGAGGGAGCAGTTGCTGAATATTGATGAAGTTATTCTGGATTCAGAGATGATTACCACCACTTTGAATTCTCTTCTTGAGTCCTATCTTGGTTTCCACACCTCGCTGAATTTGTCATTGAGGGGGGGCAGCAATCCTCTCTCTTTTCACAAGTTGGTAGAACTTCTGTTGCAGGAAGAGCAGACACGAAGAAATATGGCAACAAGGGCTGGCGAGCATGCCATGCTTTCTAAGTTTAAGCCCAAGGGAAAAGGGCAGCAAAAGGAACATGCCAATCAGCCTGCACATCAGCATAAAGCTGATTCAGGACAGCCCTCTTGTAAGGCTAAGGGTGATGCAAATAAGCCTAAAAAGAAGGGCATTTGTCACTACTGCAAGACGCAAGGTCATTATATTGGTGAGTGCAAGAAACACATAGCTAAAGAAAAGAAAAGGGATTCAAGTATGGCTGTGTTAGATGCATCAGCTCCTCATGCACATGATGGGGGAGATGCTACAGCCAACTTTGTGGAAGAGCACTATGGATTTTTGTCTTGCATTTCAGATTCTTCAATGGGTAGTTCAGATGCTACAGCCACTATTGAGGACGATCCTTATGCTTTCTTGACTTGCAATTATGATCTGCAAAGAATGCATGCCGTCTCAGTGTCAATGAGACACTGAATACTTGGTATTTTGATAGTGGTGCTTCTAAGCACATCACTTCTAAGAAGAGCCTTTTTGCATCTCTACATCCTTCACCTACTAAAAAGAATGTGACTTGTGCAAATAATTCTTCTTATTCAATGTGTAGAGTGGGGAACATCATCCTCACATCCACTAATAGCACAAATTTCAAAATTTCAGATGTTCTCTATGTGCCAGGTATAAAGAAAATTTTGCTTTCAGTGTCCTCTCTCAATTCAGGTTAAATTCAATGATGCTAAGTGTGCATTCAAAGACAAAAAGAATGACTATGCTTTGATGTTGTCTGGCACTTTGTATCGGGGTCTTTTTCAGCTTGACATATATGAGAAAAGATCCGATCTTGCACTTTCAGTGAACACTCCCACTGCTGCGATACAGAATGCGGAGTTATGGCAAGCCAGGCATGGGCAATGGAGCTATGGCAGCTTAATGACACTTCAGAAGCATGCTATGGTTGATGCATTGCGTCCTTTAAAGTCACCTCCTCCTCATGCATGTGAAGGTTGCATCCTTGGCAAGATGCATAGATTTCCTTTTAAGAAGGATGGTGCATTGAGAGCTACACGTAAATTACAGCTCATTTACAATGATGTCTGCGGTCCCACGAGGACACCTGCTTTTGGTGGTTCTCTCTATTATGTTACATTCATAAATGATTTCACCAATTACACTTGGGTCTATGGTCTTAAGGAAAAATCAGAAGTATTTATGCATTTCAAACACTTTGTGGCTATGGTTGAGAATGAGACAGGACTCAAGGTGCAGACACTTCGCACAAATAGAGGGAGGGAGTATATGTCTCATGAGTTTGAGGCATTTTTGAAGGAGAAAGGCATCACGCATCAGCTTACAATGAGGCTTACACCTCAGCAAAATGGCAAAGCTGAGCGCAAGTCCTACATCCCGGATGACCACCATAAGGTCAGTTATTGCCATGGCTAAAAAATTTTGTTTGGTCTCACGACTTTCTCTTCCAAGCCACGTTTTCTGATCACGGGAGTAGCACCATCTTAACCACCCAGCCAAACTGCCAAAGCTCAAAAGCAAGAGAGAGAGAGCTATTTTTGAAATCACGTAATTACCCAATTCTCCATTCTCTCACAAGCTTTGACACCCCAATTCCCTAGATAGATCTAGATGCCATATGTCATCCATATAGGGCCTTACTAATGCAACAGTTCACCCCTCTCTTGGGATGCATTTAATTCCTTGCCCCTAGGCACATTCTTTGCACTAGGCCCCTGGTCTCAGATCTATCTAGTCCGGTGCTATCAGCCCTCACCTAGGACCTTGACATTAATCCCTCCCGATCATTTACATAAAGCGCAAACACATATATTACAAAGATAGATCCTATAAGGGAAATGTCGACTGATTCTTCCGAGGTCATGCTACCTCGGCTAGAGCGTAACATTCCTTCCCTCTTCAGACATCAGCGTCCTCGATGATAAAGTCTGGGAACACTCTCCGCAACTGATATACGGACTCCCAAGTAGCTTCGGATAGAGGCTGACCATGCCATGCAACCAACACCGTGGGTATCTTCCGATTTCGTATTTGCATTGTTCCTCGGTCCAGGATTCTTGTTGGTTTGCGCCTTGCAATATCCTCTATCTCCTGAAACAAAACCACACCTTCGATTAGTGAGTCACCAGTATGTAAAAATTTCTTTAAGCGTGAAACATGAAAAACCGGGTGCACCTTACACCCCTGTGGCAATTCTAATTTATAGGCTACACTGCCTATTCTTTTCAGAATTAACCACGGCCCACAGTATCGAGGTGATAACTTAGCACACTCTCCTGAAGTCAACGACTTCGAGTGCGAAGGAATTCTGAGAAAAACTTTTTCTCCTTCTTCAAATACTCTTATAGACCGATTTTCATCCGCATACACCTTGGCTCTATCCATAGCCTGGCGGATATTAGCTCTCGCAAGTGCTAGCATCTCCCGCATCTGAACTACAAAGTTCGCGGCACTAGGCACTTTCTGAGGTACTCCAACTATAGTTGGATTGGCTGGCCTATAACCATAGTTCAGCTCAAACGGACTGAACCCAGTAGATGAATGTTTCCTGTCATTGTAGGCAAACTCCAACAATGGCAACCACTTGTCCCATGTATGTTGCCTCAATGACACATATGCTCTCAGCATATCCTCTAAAGTCTGGTTGACTCTCTCCGTCTGACCATCCGTCTCAGGATGATCCCCACTACTCATTCCCAACTCAGTCCTTAGTGTCTCAAATACCGCAGTCCAAAAGTGACCGGTAAACCTGACATCTCTGTCTGACACTATGGATCTAGGCAATCCATGCAGACGAAAAATATGTCTAATAAACAAATCCGCTACTTGCGGGGCACTAACAGACTCTCTAGTCGGAATGAAGTGAGCCATCTTGGTTAGACGATCAACCACCACAAGGATAGAATTATACCCTCCTTGTGTTGCAGGTAACCCTACAATAAAATCCATGGAAATGCTCTCCCACTTACTTAGTGGTATTTCCAAGGGTTGTAAAAGTCCGGGTGGCTTCACCCGCTCGGCCTTACTTACCTGACACGAGAAACACCGTGTCACATATTCATGAATATGCTTTTTCATCTTTGGCCAAAAGAAGTCTCGCTTCACGAGATCATACGTCTTCTCGACACCTGGATGTCCCGCACACGGGCTATCATGGCATTGTCGAATGACTCTCTGCCTGAGATCATTCTGACCAGGTACTACAACCTTGCCATTTCTAACTAGCATACCATCCCTTATGGTATATCTTGCATAAGTTTGGCCTTTTCTGGATGCCAGGTCATCCTTTTCATTTTCCCCGGGTTTTAACACATGAGCCTTAGGCCATAAGCTCTGGACAAACTCGTCCACCTTCTGAGTTTCTTTTATTTCGGTCATTAGAGCGCTCTCTAATACCGTGAAACTCAGGTTGTGCATAATGCGAGATAACGCATCAGCTACCTTATTGTCTTTTCCTCTTCGGTACCGAATCGTAAGATTAAACTCCTGCATGAGCTCTGCCCACCTAGCTTGGCGGCCCCTCAAGTCAGGCTGTTTACAGAAATGTTTCAGAGTATCATGATCCACATCCACATAAAACTCTGAACCATACAGATAATGCCTCCATGTTTTCAAAGCATGGATAACAGCATACAACTCCAATTCATGAGTTGGCCAATTCCTTTGAGAGGGAGAAAGCTTCTTGCTTTCGAAGGCTACTGGCCTTCCCTCTTGAAGGAGGACTGCTCCTACCGCAATGCCACTTGCATCGGTTTCTAGGAACAACGGTTTCTGGGGATCAACTATTTTTAACACCGGTCCTGAGACCACAGCTTGTTTTATGGTGTTAAAACTTTCTTGTTGATTCTGTCCCCAAATAAAAGGTACTTTACCTGAGGTTAGATCAGTCAATGGCGATACTATTCCGGAATATCCTTTGATATGCCTTCTATAAAACTGGACAAATCCCAAGAATGATCGCAACGCGGTCAGACTCTGAGGGATTGGCCAAGTTAGTATCGCAGCCACTTTCTTCGGATTCATTTCTACCCCTTGTGGAGTAATTATGAACCCTAGATACTCAAGCCTAACCATACACAGTATAGTTTTCTTTTTATTCACATATAGACTGGCTTTCCTCAAAGTACTGAACACTATCCTTAAGTGTTCACGATGCTCAGTAATGCTTTTACTGAATATCAAGATATCGTCAATAAAATGTACTACGAACTTTCCGATATACGGTCGTAGTAAATCGTTCATAAGCATGACGAAAGTCGCTGGAGCATTGGTAAGTCCGAAGGGCATTACCAAAAACTCATAATGACCAAACCTGCTTCTAAAAGCGGTTTTATGCACATCCTCGGCTCTAATCCGGATCTGATGATAGCCGCACTTAAGATCTATCTTGCTGAAAATTACGGCTCCATGTAATGCATCTAGCAAATCATCAATCCGAGCCATCGGATATCTGTGCTTGACAGTGATATTATTTAATGCTCTGTAATCTATACAGAGGCGAAACGTATCATCCTTTTTCCTCTTTAATATCACTGGTGAAGCAAAAGGTGAGAAACTTGGTTGAATCTGCCCCAACTTGAGGTATTCTTCCAGTTGCCTACGCACCTCCGCTTCTTCAGTAAAACTCATTCTATAGGGAGGTCTATTTACAGGTTCTGCCCCCGGGATCAGTTCAATCTTATGCTGAACTTTCCGTTCTGGAGGTAACCCATAAGGTAGTTCATCCCTAAAACATTCAGAGAACTCCTCTGTTATAAGATTAGCCAGCTTGGCCATCTCATCACTTTGCATAACATCAGTGCTAGCCGAAGACTCATCCACCGACTCTACCGATGCTGTGCAAAGGTATAAAGACTCTACTTGAGCCTTTCTGATTTCCATCACGGAAACCAACGGTCCCTGAGGTATATCTCTTCCACCTCGCAAGACATAAAGCACATCATTCATCTTGAATTGATATACGTGCTTTTTCCAATCAATGGCTGGATTCTTCCTAGAATGCCACGCCATTCCCAGGGCTATATCCGCATGAGCAAGCTTGGTTATTTCAAAATCAAGCTTCTCAGTATAGTCCTGAATCTGAAGCTCCAACTGGGTAACCCTTTGGTCCCATACTTCAGTTGAACTTCCATCAGCCATCCTGACTGTATACGCATAGTCAGATGGACTTGTTTTCAATTTCAGCCTCTTCACGAGCTTGGAGTTAATCACATTGTGAGTTGACGCTGAGTCAAACAACACAATGACATCATGATTGGCCACTTGCCCTTTCATTTTGATTAGCTCCGTATCATTGAAGGCTGTATACCCCGTTGCTGCGGGCTTAGATAGGATGTTATCAGGTGCACTCGTCACTAACTTAGTAACAGACACACAAAACAAACAAGGTACTAACCTCTGAGAAGATCCCGCTAGCTGAATCTGCATCTCTTCCGCTCTGGGACTTCCCTGCATCTCCACGTCGCACTCTGAGATCACCATCTCAGCCATCCGACGATCTTTATTACGTGGACAATCTCTCCACTGATGAGGTTGAAGGCAACCAAAGCATAAGCCTTCTCTCCTCGCTTTTTCCCTTTGTTCCGGGTTCAAGGGAGACTTAGACCAAGCCCGGGCTGCCATTGGAGTTACTTTTCTCTTCACTCCAATGGTGGTACTTGGTTTAGGAGCTTCAGCCGGTCTCGCCTGCTTGGCTTGACCACTCGGCTGCGAACCACTCCCTTTACTAGTCCACTTCTTCTTAAACCCAGATTTCTTTGGATACCCATACTGGGTTCCGACCTGTGCAAACCCACTTGGCTTGCTGCCCTTGGCATCCTCATAGTTCAAGGCTATAGCTATTGCATCATCTAGCGTGTTCGCGTACTTAGCCCGAACTTCCATTTTTATTCGGTCATTCAATCCAAATATGAAATCTTTCACTTGGATTGATTGAGGCAGGGGTTCATCAACCTTCATTACACTCTCTCGAAACTTATCAGTGTATTCTGCCACTGATAAATTTCTCTGACGCAGGTTCCTATATTGATCCCAAGCTCGGGATGCCTCGTCAGGAGGTAAGAAGTGTTTCCTGAACTCTCTTTTAAACCCCTCCCAGGTAGTGGATGCTATGCCATCCTTTTGTTGCTTAATCCACCACCGATCCGCTGCCTCACTAAACATGTGGGTGGCCTCGCGGATCTTTTTGATGTCATTTCTGATCTCACAAATGGCGAACGCCTCGTCCCATTTGTGTAACCATGTCTCAATGACATCGGAGCTACGGTCGTTCATCCGACCAGAATACTTTTCCGGTCTGTAATTGGCAATAATTGGCACTTTTGCCTTCCTAGGCTCGACCGTATGGACACTAGACTCCGGTTCCATTGGAGCCTTTCCCTTCTCCTCTCGAGAAGGTCTGGCAGACATACTCTGGAGTGTTCTCCTAAGTTCGGACTGCCCTGCATTAGCTTGTAATTGCTGTGCTAACAACTGTTGTAAGGCATCCTCCAACAATGCAATTCTGCCAGATAAGGTATGAGCTACTGGGCGCGATCCCTGCTGGGTCGGCCGGACTCCTGATTCACCAGGGTCCCTCCTGGAAGCCCCTTCTTCTGCTTCCATTTAGTTCAGTAGGCGTTTTGTTTTGGGGTTTCTTTTTTTTTTTTTTTTTTTAAAAACACCCCTAGAACACTGTAATCAAAAGCTGACACAATTCAGGGTACTGACACTCTGAACACAATTCCCTATACTAGGGAACTCCTGCAACCTGACATGCACACTAATTACGTATCTGACACAGGCATATGCATTTAATCCCGCCTTTCCCTATACTAGGGAAGCTACTGCATTTTACTCTGACTGAAGCCCACCGGCATATTCTCAAGCATAGTCTGTCCTTACTACAGCATTAAATTCTATGCTTACTTGTCGCTTTTCACGCAAACGGAGTATCAGCAACCAACCAGGGAAAAAAACACAGAATCGACAGAAATGACAAAGAACCTTCCTGGTCTATGAATTTTGATCCAAACCCAAAAGGGAAAATAGGTAGGAAGCTCCCTGGAATTCGAGTTCTGCAACCAGCTAAATTCAATCCTTGTTCTCCAGCCTGCGCGTCGCCCTATCAGCGTTGACCGAAGACCAAATATACCACGCTTCCGCTGCGCTCCGTCAGGTCCGCTCAACTGTGCCAATCGTGGGAGGGCTGCACTAGACTCCTCGTCGGATCAACGGCGTATCCCATCCAGGTCTTCCGTTAGATTCCCAAAAGGCATCGCGACACGGTCCATGCTCTACGCCAGGCGATCGCTCGAGTGCCTAGGCACCTTTCTTTTTCAGACGCGTACGTAAAAGAATGGCGAACTGCTATGCTTCGTCGCACGTCAGCACTTTTCGTTCGCTTCCTCTCCTACCCCGCTCCGTGCAGCTTACGCAATCGTAATACCCATTTGACGCGATCGTCAGACGGACCCTTTTCACCCCTCTCTTGGATCGCTCCAACAGCCCGTTCGTCGATTCACCCTTCCTTCCAACCTTCAGCTCTGATACCAAATCTCACGACTTTCTCTTCCAAGCCACGTTTTCTGATCACGGGAGTAGCACCATCTTAACCACCCAGCCAAACTGCCAAAGCTCAAAAGCAAGAGAGAGAGAGCTATTTTTGAAATCACGTAATTACCCAATTCTCCATTCTCTCACAAGCTTTGACACCCCAATTCCCTAGATAGATCTAGATGCCATATGTCATCCATATAGGGCCTTACTAATGCAACAGTTCACCCCTCTCTTGGGATGCATTTAATTCCTTGCCCCTAGGCACATTCTTTGCACTAGGCCCCTGGTCTCAGATCTATCTAGTCCGGTGCTATCAGCCCTCACCTAGGACCTTGACATTAATCCCTCCCGATCATTTACATAAAGCGCAAACACATATATTACAAAGATAGATCCTATAAGGGAAATGTCGACTGATTCTTCCGAGGTCATGCTACCTCGGCTAGAGCGTAACATTTGGAATGTCCATCAGTTGGACATAAAAACAGCTTTCCTTAATGGGGACTTTTAGGAAGAGGTTTATGTCAAACAACCTCCTGGATTTAAACTTCCTGGCAATGCACTTCAGGTTTGCAAGCTAAACAAAGCTTTATATGGGCTGAAACAAGCCCCACGTGCATGGTATGCCAAGATTGATGCATTCCTGGCAAGTAAGGGGTTACATAATAGTCTCACAAAAAGCACCCTCTACATCAAGAAGGATGGGGGGGATATTTTGATCATCATTATTTATGTAGATGACATGCTGCTCACAGGGTCAAATGAGGAAATAATTGCAGATTTCAAAGCTGAGTTGAAGGCTGAATTTGACATGACAGATTTAGGCATGTTAAATTTTCATTTGGGGATCCACTCTATACAAGACAAGCATGGCATCATTATGTCTCAATCCAAGTATGTGCAGAAGCTCTTGGATAGGTTCAACATGCATGATTGCAAGCCTATAGCCACTCCCATGGAGCCGGGGCTGAAGCTTACTATGTATGATGCAGGTGAATCAGTGGATGTCACACTTTACAGCCAGGCTATGGGATGCCTCATTTATTTGTGCAATACTAGGCCCGATATTCAGTATGCAATATCTCAAGTGAGCAAGTATGTGCACAGCCGAAAGACAACACATTGACAAGCTGTAAAGCGCATCTTCCGTTATTTGCAAGGCACAAAGTCTTATGGCTTGATGTTTCCCAGGGGGAGTAACTTGCAGATGCATGCTTACAGTGATTCAGATTGGACTGGAGACTATGATACTAGGCAGTCCACTAGTGGTAATTGTTTCTTTTTGGGCAAAGCTTGCATTTCTTGGTTGAGCAAGAAGCAATCTACAGTGGCTACTTCCTCATGTGAAGCTGAGTACGGGGCAGCTTTCACAGCCACAATTGAATGTGTTTGGCTACAACGTTTGTTCGCTGATCTTCATCTCTTATTGGAGGGTCCTTCTCCAATTCTCACTGATAGTCAGAGTGCTATAGCAGTGGCAAAGAATCTTGTGTTTCATGCTCGCACGAAGCACATTGAGGTTCATTATCATTATGTCAGAGAGAATTTGAATTCACGGGAGATCAGTATGATCTATGTGTCAACACATAACAATGTTGCAGACATCTTCACCAAAGCACTTCCACGTGAGAAGTTAATGTGCTCATGCAAAAATTTCACCAAAAGCATGTAATGAGACCAGGTTCAGAATCACTATGCTGGAAAAATGGCACTTTGTTGTGAAGGACTAGAAGTATGTATAAGGATTATCTATTAAAAGTAAGGCCCCAAAATCAATAGAGGTAAATATAGCCTGCAGTAGACATCTTACCTCACGAATTGCTGTGACCTCAGCATGGGCTGTGGGGTCAGTGTATTCCAAAACCATATTGTGACAGCTGACAACAATCTCATCATTTAGTACCACAACAGCTCCAAAAGGTCCACCATGACCACAATTGACTCCTTCATAGGCCTCCTCCACTGCCTGGGACAAAAAGTTGTAATCTCTGTCCTGAACAGCTGGACAACCAAAAAAATCAAATCAATGCAATTCCCTCACTTCAAGGGTTACAAAGCTACAGAGCTTTGAAACGATAACGGGATACCTTCATGATGCCCTGGAAAGGTCGAAGCAACAGAAATGGTATTGTCACTTTCCAAGACCTTCAATTCCACTGTGAAAGGCATCAATCAATAAAGGTCAGAAGATGTTGAAAACAAAGAATGCGAACCTGAGATGTATGCAGACTTTTCGTTAAGCAGCATCGAGTCGACCAGAGTACCAGTTTCCTCCATTGAGGCGAGAAGCACCACGAAGATAAACACCTGTCCACTTGCTGCAAATGCACGTAGATTTATATTCTCATCCCTAAAGCAAAATAAAAAGATCCGAAATGAGTTCCAACTCCTGATAGTAGCAAACCCATATAAACTATGGAAACGTAATGGCACCTTGGCAGCACAAGCGTATATGAATAAGGTCGAAAATGAATGGGAAAACGTAGAGAACCCAGAAACAGTTCTCTGCTGGAAAAACAAATCCCACCCCGATTTGAAATTTTTGACGATGGCACTCTCAGCTCCCATCCCGCAAACCAGAGGAATTGGCGTTGTAATTTTCCCCAGTGAACATAACATCCAAATCACAAATGGAAGCGTGCAAACTAAACGTGCAAAAACGAGCACGGCAAGATCAGGCGGAGCGACACCAGGAAGATTTGACGGAAGAAATTTGGCCATACGGATCTCGTAATGGATTGACGTAGTGTCTGTTCACAGGCTCCAACCCCCCAATGGATAGTATTGCGCCCCTACCGAGACCAGCAACAACAAGAACAACAACAACATGCGACAAATAGCCGTCCTATTCCCAGCTCCGCGAGACAAAAGAGCAACGAACAAGGACAAGCCAAAAAAAATGCATGTGCGCTATCGGAAAGCTTCAATGGCGACAAACGAAACACGAGCGAGAGAGAACAGGAAACGGAAGGTGGGAAGGGGAGTTACCAAAGAGCAAGAAGCTGAATGGGTAACGATAAGGAGGAGAAGGGTTGTCTGTTGGTGGTGCTGTGAAGTTGCTGGGCTATGGCGGACAAGCTACAGTGCTCTTCTTCTTCTTCGTCTTCCTCGAGACACACAAACAAAAACGCTACCAACTATCTTGGAGGCTTCTCTTTAGTATTCTATGTTTGGGCCTCATTCCCTCCCTCTTTTGCATTTTCTCAAATTGCTTTCATCAGCCACCTTTTCCCAACGTTTCACTTGCCTTTCCTTTGTTATGGGCCATGCCCTTCCCAACTACCTTTTCATAAAGAAGAACTCAATGAAATGGAATGGAATGCCTTGCATTTGGGTGGAATTCACAACCCGTCGTCCATGGCTCAAGTTCGCGGCACAGTCGCAATTACGATGGCTGTTGGATCTTCCAACTTCCTCCTCTGCACCCTTGGCAACCGCTCAATCGCAAATCGTTGGATCGAATCCCAATCGAATGGCCATAATTCATCACGATTATAAGCCGTTAGATCTTGAGCTCGATCATAAGGTGAGGCACTTTTTGTGGATCTTACGGTGACTATGCAACACTTCTCGTGTGCCCTTCAATTAACTTTTTCATCCTACAGTGGAAATGTGGCGTTGCTCGTGTGCCCTCAACTCATATCTCCCCTCAAATCTAACGTCCCATATATCTGCCACATGTCAACTGCCTCCCCAAGCCGTTGACGGTCGGGAATCATCACCGGCCATCTTTTACCAGTCGAAAACTAGCTCCATCAGCTTCCGACCTAAAGGCTAATCGCCACAACTGCGCCGGTTTTCTCCTAGTAAAGGAAGGCCGACGATGATTCACTATTCCTCCACTCGTCGCAACTCAATCAAATAATCCAGCCGTAGGTTATACCCTTTCACAACAAGCATCCGCCCATCGTGCTCAACAGCATGAGCTGACAACTAAGTCATGCTTGGGTAGGAAATGAAAGTCAAGCGGCCTCAAGATGTCCCCAAGAGAATGTATGCTTAGAAGTAGACCAATCACGAGGATTCAAACTTGGGTTGCCAGGCTAGAATCTAACACTTGATCAACTGGATCAGTTTCTCTTGGGGTCCACCTCTGTGTCATTTATGATGTTTATTTCTTACTTTGCAAAGCAAGTGTCTGCCTATTGTGAAGCAAGCTGTAGACACACACCTCATTTGATTTCTTGCAAGGGCAGATATACAATTTGGGGGGGATGCCTGTCCACAGCGGTGGACGATTGTGAGCCTACCCTTAGTCATTCCTTTCATCATGGTATCAAGGTGTTTTCTTAGAGGGCTCCCCCCCAGTGTCATTACTGCAATAGAGTTTCACCACCTAGTTCGGCATGGTGGATTAGTGCGGTTCCTCCATGCCCACGACACATAAATATCAACCTTTGAAGAAGACCTAGGGGACCAAAAGAGTAGAGACTTATCTCTCAAGGAGAATTCAACAAATTCAAATAAATAGTACATGTATTAAGAAGAATGAGATCCATATTAGGCATGAACATGGGAGAAGGCCTATGGCTCAAAATTTTTAAAAAGTTTTATATGATAAAAATAACAACTTCCACTTCACCCATGGCCATTGATTAAATATGACCAATTGGAATTCTTAAGACTACATATTTTACCACATTCAAATATGTGTCACAATCGTGGCATGATTGGAAAGTGTCTTTAAGAGCTGTTTTGGAGCATTAGTCAAGGACTAAGCATCGTTTTCCATTTGTAAGGTGACTCTCCACATTGGGACAACTTATATTGCTTTTAAATTCTCCTCTACACAACATTCAATGATTGAGACATGCATTGTAGCTCTGTATTCCACTCCTAATGAAACTAATAATGAGCTTGCCTCTGCCCTTGATATAGGTAGAGTATTGTTATGTGGCAACATTTTTTTATACAATACCCTTAAAAATGAGAGAATATAAAATTGAAGATACCAAATCATAATATCCTTTGTTTCAAATTGATATATACACCAAATGGCCTTCACTTAATTGGAGAGTGCTAATATAGCGCCACTCGTGTACAGTCATATTCATTGACTATTTTCTGGAATTGGTTCCTACACTGATAAACATCAGCCTTGTACAGCCTCTTGGCTACTCTTGACACATAGTTATCATCATTTCATTATAGGCTTAATGCTTGGCACACAGTTGTTCTTCCATCACATGACTTGGTTCAAATTTATAGTTTAGCATAAGCCCCCTAGGGGCAGCTCTCACACATTGTTCTCATGGGTAGACACTCTTGTCGCCGGTACATGGGTAAGCCTCTTGCACAGAGCACCAGACCACCTCCAACATGGAGTTATTCACATCACACAGTTGATGATACACCAGTGATGATTCTAGACGAGATCCGTGGGTGGAAAGAGAACCTTCTTCAACCATTCATTGCCACAGGATATGTACCAGTCTACGATACAGACTTGAGCCTCATTGGTCTTGAGTGATCAGACACAGATGCTTCAGATGTAAGCATGGAGCCCTCAATTTTTTATCATGCACATTCCTCAGTAAGCCCTCAGCATGAGGCACACTTCTCAATAAGCCCTCTACATGAGGAACATTTGGCAATAAGCCCTCAGCACGAGGCAAATTTGATGGTAAGTCCTCAGCATGAGGCAGTCCCACTCTTATTAGCATAGTTTGATTCACATGATGCACAACCATCATCTTCATACATGGATCTGACTCCATCCTTTGCCACAGTTGTAGATACTCTACAAGAGTTTGGCGATCACGTAGCTTTTCAGTAGGTAAGTCCTCACAATATGAGGCACTCACATCTCTAGCCGCATGTAGAGATATATGCCCCAATGCATCCAACTCTTCAGGTGATTCCATTCCAGCATCCATCACTGATGCTTTCATGTCTGACCCGGAGTATATCTTGGACACAGTTTCCACGAGTAGTACAAATCAGCGCATCAGTTTTTAGGGCATTCCAACATCGACTCAGCCATGCCACATTGCACCACCCTTAGTTCTAGTTATAACCACCACCTTCGATCAACAACAGCATGAGGAAATTTACGCGTCGATGTGGTCCTGCGCTACTACAGTGGACATCATCAGGTTTAGCCATAGCACAACCTAGGGGAACTCAATGTTTTAGCATGCATTTATGGGCTCTAGTATACAGTCCCTACCTGATGCATCTCAATGGTTGAATTTGTTGAGATATCGACCTCCACTCGTGATATGCCAAGGTGACCGTTGTGCATCTATGTCACCGACTTGTTAGCTGCAGATGCGGTTGGTACACCACCCATGAATAATAGCTAGATGACATCTATCCTTACGTACTCTAGTTCGTGGCTCAGTTAGTATGCCACCTTAGTTAGCTGAGTTTGGTTGAGACCCACATATAGGGTTCTTCTATTTCTTTGTAGTAGAGTTCTTTTGGCTTACACAACTAAGAGAAGGAAAATTGTTTTCAGCCTCCACCTTTGTGTGTATTCCCCCATTGTGTATGTGAGAAAGCCGCAAGTGAGACTCCTTCCTTCTCTCCCACTATATTCACATGGTATCAAAGCCTGGTTCGTGGTAAGGAGCTCAAGAAAGCAAACCAAGTTCGTGGTGTCCTGGTAAGAGGACTAGTGTTGCTTTCCTTTTTCTAGTTTGGGAGCAAATCTCTGTAGATAGCACAGCCGGAAAGTGCAAGAGTGCATTGTCTCGAATTGAGACGCCCTTCGCGGTGTGGCGAGAGGGCAGTATATGCTGCGGGGGCAGGCGAAGCCCTTGGTGACTTTATTTTTCTGATTTGAGGCCATTTCGGGGCCCGTTTGGAGGCGGAGGTTCTCCGCAGGCACTGAAAAAAAGGCCCTATTCTTGCTGTGCGACCACTGCTCAGCAGAGATACTGGGAGTTACAGAATCATCCTTATTGCCTGTTGATGCAAAATCGTCACTATGAAGTGACTGTGTGGTCAAATACCACTTTTGTTAGTTTTGCAGATTTGCCTGTGTGAGGCAGAAGCTGTGTTTTTTTTGCATTGACAGAATCTTTTGCAGTCTTCTGTAATGGCATCTGATTCTCTTTCACAAATTGTCACTGAAAAGCTTGACAAGAACAACTTCCAAGCATGGAAGTTTAGAATGACGAATTTCCTTATGGGAAAAGGCTATCGGGAGTTCATTACAGGAAATGAAGAAGAACCAGTTCTTTCTAATGTTCCCAATCAACAAGAAATGCAAGCATTTAACGGATGGCATGAGAGAGCCGGAAAAGTTATGTATTGGCTGTCTATCAGTATTTCAGATTCTATGATTGTGCATATTCAGGATGCAAGTACGCCAAAGGAGGCATGGGATACTTTGGCAAAAATGTACAGCACAAATACGCAAGCCAGGAAAATGCAGCTCAAGCAGGAGTTGCACAATGTGCAGAGAGAAAATATGAGCATCAATGACTACCACATGAAGGTAAAGAAAATTGCAGATGCACTTGCTTCCATTGGGTTGCCAGTGGAAGATGATGATCTAGTTTCTGTGACCTTGAATGGTCTAGGAAAGAATTATGCACAGTTCCGGACATCCATTACCGTTCGTGAAAAATTTCCTGATTTTGAGGAGTTGTTTGCTCTTCTAATTTCTGAAGAGCAGAGAAATGGTGGTGCATCTTCTTCAGGAGGAACTTCAAAAGAAACTGTCTTCTACTCAAATGCTGGAAGAGGTAGAGGCAGAGGTAGAGGAGGCCGATCTGGAGGCCGTGGTAGAAATCAGAATATGTAGCAAACTCAAGAAAACCTGTCCTATGGAGGAGGACGTGGTAACTTTAGAGGCAGGGGGAGCCAAAGAGGCCGTGGTGGATGGCAGAGAGGTCAAAATGCAAACAACAATGTTGAATGCTACTATTGTGGTAAAATCGGTCATATGGCTAAAGATTGCTACAAAAAGCAGAATGACATTATGAATGGAAAATTACAGCAAGGCAATTATGCATCCTCTAGTAGATAGGGTGATGACAGAAATGAGCATTTGTTTATGGTGCAACACATGACCAATTCTGTGACAAGTGCAGAAGAAAGTAAGGATGTGTGGTATGTTGACTCAGGTGCATCAAACCACATGACAGGTCATGCATAATGGATGCAAGATGCAAGGAAAATGGAAAGACCAAGATTTGTGGAGAGTAGTGATGATACTGCACATCCTATTGTGCAGATTGGTAAAATTCCTTTGTCTATGCAGGATGGGAAAAAGAAATACCTATCTGATGTATTTCCTGTCCCGAATATCACCAAGAACCTGGTTTCTGTTGGTCAAATGGTTGAGCAAGGCTTGCAGGTCAGATTTAATCCTCATGGATGTTTTGTTGAGGATATGAAAAATAACGATCGCTTGATAGCAAAAGGAAAGAAGAAGGGCAGGATGTTTACGTTGGATGCGGACATGCCTGAATTGAGTGTAGCAATGTTTGCACATGGGACCGGTGTAGTTGCAGATATTGATATCTGGCATAAACGCATTGGTCATGTTAATGTACAGCGACTTAAATCAATGCAGGCCCAAAATATTGTTGCAGGATTGCCTAAATTCAAGGTTGCAGAAATGCATAAGGTATGTGAAGCCTGTCAATTTGGAAAACAGGCAAGGAAACCATTTCCTAGAAATGTTCAAAAGAGTAAGAAGCCATTGGAATTAATCCACTCCGATGTGTGGACTACTAAAGTTGCATCTATTGGAGGGTGTCATTATTTTGTCACTTTTATTGATGACTATAGTAGAAAAGTTTGGGTGTATTTTATGAAAAAGAAAAGTGAAGTGTTTGGGCATTTCAAAGCTTTTAAAGCTATGGTTGAAAAAGAAATAGGCCTGTAAATAAAATGCCTAAGGTCAGATGGAGGGGGAGAGTACCTCTCAAATGAGTTTGCAAGGTTTCCACAGGAGCATGGCATAAAGCAGCAATATTCATGCAGTCATACTCCACATCAAAATGGACTTGCAGAAAGGAAAAACAGGCATATTGGAGAGGTATCTCGGGCCATGCTAAATGAAAAAGACCTACCAAATTATAATTTGGCTGAAGCAGTTGCTACAGCAGTTTACATAATGAACAGGACTCCCACTGCAGTAATACATGGCATGACGCCAGAGGAGATGTATACTGGTAGGAAACCAGATATTTCTCATTTGAAAATTTTTGGTTGCATTGCCTATGTTTATGTGCCAGATGAGTTGAGGTGCAAGTTGGATCCAAAAGCTGAGAAGTGCATCTTTATTGGTTATTCTCTGCAGCAGAAAGGGTATAGATGTTATAACCCTTCTACTCGTAAGTTTACAGTGAGCAGAGATGTTGTTTTTGATGAGATGAGCAGCTGGTATAAACAAGTAAATGTGATTGATGATGTAGATGCACAAAATGGTAATGCTACACAGAATTCACAGCAGCAATCACAAAATATTAGTGGACCTGCAATGTCCTCTAGCAGTGGTTCACATACTTTGCCATAGATAGGCAGATTGAGATCAGGAGAATCTCCTCAAAGCAATGCAGATAGTGGTATGCAGGTATCACGAAAAGGAAAAGAGAAGGTAGATCAGCCCATGTTTGATGTGAATGTAGGTCACTCTTATGTGGATGGTGAATCCAGTGGCTCACATACTTTGCCATGGATAGGCAGATTGAGATCAGGAGAATCTCCTCAAAGCAATGCAGATAGTGGTATGCAGGTATCACGAAAAGGAAAAGAGAAGGTAGATCAGCCCATGTTTGATGTGAATGTAGGTCACTCTTATGTGGATGGTGAATCCAGTGGCTCAGAACAGAGCATTGATGATGAGTTGGGTATTCCTTCTGTTGTTACACCTAGAGTAAGGAAGACCAGGGATGTTTTGAGAGCACCTAGAAGTGAGCCTATTTTGCGCAGGTCTACCAGAGCTAGGTATCCTCTAGATAGGCTAAAATATGATGGATTTACAGCCATTCACTATGCCTATATGGTCAAAGTGATATGGGAACCAGAACCCAAAGGCAACTCATCAAAGTTGGCCAAGGCTGACGGTAGCTATGATTGAGTATTTTAGCAAGGATGAAGAGTTGGAGACTGTGAATTTGTAGGTGGCAAATTAAAGTAGTTGGAAGGTGAGACGGTGTGTCGATATGTGGATTAAATGGTCAAAATCCTTGATCACTTAGAATGACTCAATGACGAATTCCACCTCAAGCTAAAGTGGAAAACTCTAGAGACCATGGCACGTGCCCAAGAGATTGCTCAAAAGTTTGACAAGGTTCAGTCATACCCCACCTCAAAGAGGGCCATTGTACCACTGCAAACCTCTCGAATTCAATAGCATTGGCCAAGGCTGCCTTTCCCAAGAATATACCCTCATCCGCCACTAGGGATGTATCCACAATCTCCACCCAGAATGTATGTCTATCCTCTGCCAGGATAGTATTCTCAACCTCCACCTGGAGGGCTTCCACCACCTCTTACCCACAAGCCGCTCTTCTTTCTACTCCTCCTGCTCCACCGCTTAGTGTCAATGACCTCACCAAGGCCCTTAATGACCTTCCGCTCGAGATTGTAGGAATCAAGAAACAAGCCAACCACATTCCAAGGGACTGTGCCAATGTTGTGTGCTTTGACTACCACTAGAAAGGTCAGTACCGCATAGAATGCCCAAATGTTTTGCGGGTGAATCTCCTTGGTGAATCAGAGGATGAGGACTCTAAAGTGGATATTATTAACCTCAAAAAGAGAACTCATGAAGTTGCGGATCTATCCTCAAGCCATCGACTTGGCCAACCAAAGAAGAAGGTATCATTTTCAGAACCCCTAGATGTAGAGATGACCAGCCCTCCTATAGAGAAATCTAAAGTCCCCATAACTCGTAGAAGTAAGTGGTCACCATCAGATTTCCCCATTGGGTTTGGTCAAGAAGACTATTTTGTACTTCAAGACATTACAAACCACCTTGGAATATCATGCTTCCTCAGCTCTAATAGCATTAAGTCCCAAAGCAAGGCATGAGCTATAGCAAGGGATTTCTACACGAAGGTCCAAAAAGAAGGAAAAGGTATGAGAGATTTCATCAATTTTGAAGATATCGATTGCCACCTGCACAAGGTAGATGTCATCATTGATAACTACCACATCAAAAGTGTGTGTGTTGATGGTGGTGCTACATGCAACATCATGTTCCCTCATATAATGAAAAAGGTGAATCTAAAATGTATAAGATGTTCCTCTACTTGAATCAAGGTAGCAGATGGGAGGCGACTTGCCACCCTGGGGGTTATTGAGGATTTTCCCATCATCATCAATGTGTTGACCACCACAGTCAATTTCTGTGTAGTTGACATAGAAGAGATAGGAAGAAGCTACCTCGCCATACTGGGATGACCTTGGTTGAGAAAGAGTGATACATTCCATTTATTGGAAGACTGGACACGTCTTTTGGTGCATCAAAGGAGAAGATTCCTGTCCAACCTAGTGCTACCGACCCAGAAGAAGAGGAAGACTTAGGAAGTGACACTGCTTCATCCTCAGTATATGGGTCAATAGAAGATTAAGACAAGGGGATGAGAGAGCTCTCAACGGAAGTGGAATGGAAGAGGGTGAGAGAGAGGGAGAGCCAAAAGAGAGAGCCACACAAGTTTGGTTGGGTGCAAAACACCCTAATCTTCTATGTCATCTATATATGTATGTGTTTGAGTATTGTAAATAACCGAGGTTAAGGTATAGTGGCCTTTAACCCCCACAATCTCCCACTTAAAGGCCAATGTGCCTTTAAGGGAGAATGACCAGTGGACATACTATCCAATGCCCATCAATACACGACAATACTCAAATCGTTGGTGGCAGTTAGACCCTTCGTCAGCATATCTGTAGGGTTATCATCTGTATGAACCTTGACAAGCTCTATGTGCTTATCCTCAAGTACCTCCTTGATAAAATGGTACTTGACCGCAATGTGTTTGGTCTTTACATGAAAGACTAGATTCTGTGCTTAGCTGAATAGCACTCATGGAATCATTATGCAATGTCGCTACACTTGTATGAATCCCCAAATCTCCCACTAATTGATCAAGCTATATAGCCTCCTTGTAACCCTTTGTGGCTGCAACAACATACTCGGCCTCTGTGGTAGACAAAGCAACACACTTTTGTGCATGAGACATCCACGACACTGCACCACTTGCAAAGGTGAACACATAATGAGAAGTAGATCACCAGCTATCCACATGCCCTGCATAGTCTGAATGTATGTACCCAAGTACACGCATCTCTCTTGTGCCAAAGCATATGCACATCTCCTTGGTATCCTTCATGTATCTCATGATGCACTTGACTGCCTCCCAATGCCTCTTTCCTAGATTAGCCATATACTGGCTAACAACTCCCACTGCAAATGCAATGTTCAGTCTAGTAGCTATCATAGCATATGTAAGACTCCCAACCGCTAATGCATAAGGAACCTTGGCCATCATGGCCCTCTCCTCATCTGATTTGGGACTATCTTCTTGACTCAATTTCACATATGGAGGCAATGGAGTACTTACTGCCTTCCCCCCCCTCCATATTGAAATGCTGCAACACTTTTGTGACATACTCCTTTTGTGAAAGCCAAAGGAGTTTCCTACTCCGGTCACACGTGATGCACATACCAAGAATATGACCTACAGATCCCAAATCCTTTATGTCAAAGGCCTCATGCAACCTAGCCTTCAATGCATCTAGCTCATAAATGTTTTTGCTAGCCAATAGCATATCATCCACATAAAGTGCTAGGAGTATCAGGCTATTATCCTTAGCCCTTTTAGTGTAGAGGCAGTGATCAATCTCCCTTCTTCTAAAACCCTGGGACTGAATGGAAGCATCAAAATTTTGATACCATTCTCTAGGCGGTTGCTTAAGGCTATAGACACTTTTTTTTAGCTTGCAAACCAGATGCTCTCTGCCCTTTTCTTCAAAGCCTTCCAACTATACCATGTAAATTTCCTCATGCAAATCCCCATGCAAGAAAGTTGTCTTGACATCCATCTACATAAGCTCCATATCATTTGTTGCTACAAGTCCAAGTATACATCTAAGTGTGGTCATCTTCACAACCAAAGAGTTCACACCCTTCTCTTACTTGAACCCTTTAGCAACCAAACAGACCTTGTACTTAGGCATATCATCACCTATGACCTTCATCTTGTAGACTTATTTACATGGCAATGCTTTCGTTACATGTGGCAAAGAAACCAAGTCCCAAGTCTTATTTTTCATGAGTGAACTTATCTTTGATAGCATAACATTATCCTAGTTGCACTGATCCTCGCGCATCATAGGCTCTGTATAGTAAGAAGGCTCCCCACAATCAATTAGCATCACATAGTCTACCCTTGGAACAAATCTCTCAAGTGGTCTAGTCTAGCTGATCTTCTCAACGACATTTCAGCTTATGTATCCTACTTGTTGCCATCCATAGACTTCCGTCTAATCTCCTCGGCCAACAAGCTACCCACAACATCATCAAACTTCAGTACTCCATTAGGTGCAGAGTTACTGACAGTTTTACGAAAGGTATCCCATGAGGATGGCAATGAACATAAGAGAAATATTGCCTTAGTCTCCACATCAAAATTTATCTTCTGAGCCTGAATCTGGCTGAAAATAATATTGAATTCATTCAAGTGAGAAGCAATGGAGAACCCTTCATCTCTAGCTCAAACAACCTCTTCATGAGGTAAACTTTATTGGAGGCAGTTTCCTTCTCATAAGTGGCACACAATTTCTTCCACAAATCTTCCGTAGTCTGCTCATTTACTACTGTGAAATAAACTGACTCTGCAAGATGAAGTCTAATAGTAGACTTTGCTAATGCATCCAACTCATTCCAATCATCCTCATACATATCTACAAGCTTAGCTTCAATCCCTGCCAAGGGTTTAATCTGCTTCTTTTGAATAAGCACATCCCTTATCTGTTCTTTCCACAAAGAAAAGTTTGTCCCATTAAACTTTTTAATACTGAAAAACTCCTTTTCAGACGTGGAAGAGGATGCCATGATGCAAATGAAACAAAATCCCAAATGCTAGTACCTGCAAAAGAGAAATCACACCGAATACTAGGTGCACCCAATATGTCTACTTTAATGAAGGATACACCAAAACTCAAGGCTCAGACCATCAAAATGCATCTGACTCATGTGCATATACTATGCATCCATATGAGCAAATCTAGCCCAAAAGAAAATGTCAACCTACAATGACAATACAATGGTAAATATAATGCCAATAAGAGCCAGATGCCCCAAGCATAAACACTATTCATGGGCATAAGCATCAATAGTGTCTCATCCGAAAGGTCATAGCACAACCTATGCATCCATTGCAATATGTCAAAGCTATCCCTCAACATAAAATAGCATCTATGTGCTAAGCGTCCATCAATAAAGCATCCCACAAGGCAATCTAGGCCTATCAGCACATCCAACAAGGATCGCAATGCATTTAAATGGCCTTAAAGCATCCACTGCAACCCAATGCAAACCACAAAAGAGCGCACATGGCCCAGACTACAACCAGAGTGATCTGCATAAGGTATATCCAAGAAATCATAGCCTTACAGCAATGACCGCTAGTGAAAGTAGAACTTGGGATGTCTCAAAACATGGGTGTCACTACATAATCGAACTCAACAAGACAATCTACAAATATCTCTCCTCTGCCACAACTCCAAAATCTCATCTAAGGATGGAGTAAGAGCCAGTCAACCCTTGCATTTACTTGCAAAAATGAACCTTAGGAAACTTAACCTTAGCCAAAATGCCACATGGCAATCAATGAGAAGGTCTTGGAAACTTTGAGAAATTTCCTTCAAAGAGACGATGGAAAAACACAGAGAATCACAACTCCCTCAATTCTTGATGGAATGGCAAGCAGCTTTGTAGACATATGTTTCAGGTAGTCCTAGATCCAACAGGACAAACAGCTCTGCAAATGGAGGCCCAGATGTTGAGATCCCACTCACATAGAAAATGGCAAAATGAAGACGGAGTAGACAGAGATTCACCACAGCTTCAAAAGTTCATAGAATTGGAAGCAACTTCTTAAGTAGAAGTTTTGGACCACTCTAGATCCACTGGGATTGTCAAAACTGCAAATGGTGGCGTGGATATGGAGATCCAACACACAAAATCCTCATAAGAAATGAATTTCGTCACTTTTTGCAGGAGCTGTAACTTTTCACTAAAAACTCGGATGATAGAAATGTTGAAAGTGAAAATGTAGCTCTCAATCTGATCTACAACTTTGCTAAGAACTTCAAGTTGAAATTTTGTCTCTAACTCTAGATATTTGTGCCACTACATATGTGTGTTTGAGAAGATTCGCTTATATCCTGTGCCTTCAACTTTGCAACCCAGTAAAAGAAATGCCCAAGAGGATTTTGCCCCTTTCTCTCCAACTGCTATAGCAGCTCCAAAATCTATAGCTCCTCCTACTAAACAAGGATCTTTGGGATGCACCACTCTCTCTCTATGTTAGAGGCTGCACCGAGCTGCTCACACTACCGCCAGGCTCTACTGCCAAGCTTTGATACCAGTTGTGAGAACACAACGGAAGCTAAGAGGGTGAGAGGAAGCTTGAGAGACACAAGTTTTGGTGGGTGTAGAACACCCTAATCTTCTATTTTATCCATATATATATGTGTTTGAGTATTGTACATAACTGGGGTTAAGGTACAATGGCCTTTAACCCCCACAATCATCAATCAGTTGTGCCCAATATCTTGCTCAAAATGGTGAACTTCTAGGAGATGAACTGGGCTGACTACTACTGTAGCCTGATGACATATGATCTTAGTGCCCATGGGGATGTCATCAACAATCCCATGTTGTACATGCCAGTCCTCTATTGCTTGAAAAGTTAGCATCCGTCGATCAGGTTCGGACTCGGGTTCGGACTCACTGAGAAATCCACCACTGGTCCCGTAGAGACCGAGCAAGAAGAGATAGAAACAAGGCCCAAAAGAGCAAGGACAATGCCAAGTGCCACTCCAGTCACTCAGGTGCAACTGGAACCAAGTCAGTCTCTCAAGCAATATGAGAAGAGCCAGTTGCATGATTTCGTGCAATGACAACTACGCATGTAGTGGTGGTTAGGTCCTCAGGATAAGGGCAAATAGGTGCAAGGAGGGCCTATTCTCATTGAAGACCTCCAAAGCGATGACATCATCGAAATTAGCCTCCATACAGGAGCCAAAACTATGCCAACCCCCACTGCACCCTTCGTCTCAGTCTCCACCTCCCCTTAGGAGATAGCATCCTTCGCCACAAGCACCTCTTCCACACCATGGGCAAGCCTAGCAGAGGCCATACAATTTTGTAGCACACCCCAGTATAGGGCAATGAGAGGCTATAGCCACATGACGACAGAATAGTTGTCACGCGCCAATGTCATGGAGATGAATCTCTTTGAAGCCATGGCACAACTGCCGAAAGTCGCCCGCACGATCTTATAGAGGAGGCAAGAGCAAGCCTCGCAACTCTCCTCGAATCTCATCCAAGCCCAGCTCTTAGCACATGAAAGCCAAGCGACAATGGTCACGCAACTCAGGCAATGGGCCATGCTGCACTAAATCAAGCCAATGAATATCAAGCTAAGGTGGAAGAGCTCGAGCTCACTCTGACGAAAGTCAAAGATGACCTCGCCACCAGTGAATCCCTGGTCCAGATGCTTGTGGAACAAGTGGAAAAGGCAGAATCAGCCCTGCACACAACTTTGGAGCAACAAAAGCACAAGCAGAGCAGTGATACGCCTGCACACAGGAGACCCACGACCAATAGATACACTCCCTACAGGATCTCTTGGCACAAGAGATGAGCCTCACGGTCTCCTTCCAAGAAGAAATCGAATGATAGCATGCCACTGGCCACTCGAAGGAGTCAGGGTTGGAAGACCACGAGCAGTAGGATTCAGGATGTATCGGGAGGTGTCTGCACAATTAGCCACGTATACACTTACACCATGCACCATCACCCAAACCCTGCAAATGCACTTCGATGCAATCTGTGCACAAAACCTTACCTTCCACCTAGACCTCACTACTCCACTACTACCTAACGCCCTTCAAACTATTCTCTGTCATAACCTCGACCACTGTCGCCCCATCTTAGCCATGTCTTATTTTTCTCTTGACCTTCAGCCCACCTCCCTATCTCTTCTCTGCCCCTTCAATCTCCAAACCCTATCCACCCATCCCATTCTTCTTAATTTTCAAGGTTGGTGCCACGTCATCAACTAAGTCCCTTAATTATCCTACGGATGATGAAGTGATGCAACTCGCAAAGCCAGAGGAACTCATGCCATGGGTTTGCACTCCCAAAAGTTAGCATCATGTAGACATAACTTGGATGCAGACCTACAGCCGAGCCTCAGCAATTCAAGCTCAAGGACACCTTGCAGCCTACCAAACCACTACTACAAACCCCTCGGAATAATAATACTCTTTAATCGGGTGCTACAAGCTCCCCAAGACTCACTTAGTCCTTGGTGAGCAATTTTGAAACAATTCACGTAGCAAACCTTGAGGAAATAACCAAGGATGAAGAACAAAATGCAATCACCCTCTTTCAAACCAC
Source organism: Dipteris shenzhenensis (assembly GCF_047967505.1). Taxonomy (NCBI): domain Eukaryota; kingdom Viridiplantae; phylum Streptophyta; class Polypodiopsida; order Gleicheniales; family Dipteridaceae; genus Dipteris; species Dipteris shenzhenensis. Next base: position 41,649,536 of record NC_141602.1, on the reverse strand, counting down.
TACCCCCCCTCCAGATCCATTACCACCTCCACTAGTAGATCCCGCCCAACCCACCCAACAAGCTACCCAACCTCCTCTTCCTTGGACAACACTGCTCGAGTACTCATCCACATAGAGAGATGGAGAAATATAAAAATATATATAAATATATAAAATTTAAATAAATATACAAATACAGAAATAAATTAAAATCTACATGAGAGAGAGGAGAGAGAGTGACAAATAGTGATAGATAAATAGATAGATAGATGGAGAGAGAGGGGGAGAGAGAGAGAGAGAGAGAGAGAGAGAGAGAGAGAGACAGAGACACAGAGAGAGAGAGACAGAGAGAGAGAGAGAACGTGGAGGAAAAATATATATACATTAAGTATATAGAAACTAATAGATTATATGAATATTATAAATACAATATAAATATAAATACATAAAATAACAAATAAATATTATATACACACACAAATATATATATATAATGTAAATATACCACCATGTCTAGTGGGCCCCTTGTTTTTTTTTTGGCGATTGCCTCTAGATAGACAAGGAAACATTCATTTTTTACCATCATGCAAATGGGACCCAATGGCCATGAGCCTTTACAACAGCCTTAAACTCACCTAGTTTAAGACTTGTTCAAAGTATCATGGCCATCATGTCTCATTTGCATGTGTAGAAGACATTCGAGGCCATTTTTTCTACCATTATAGAGGATGCATGGGCATAAACATGAAAAATGTTCATTCTTGGCCATGCAAATGGGCCTCGGTGAACATGATACATTCCACAGGCCTTAAAATCACCTGGTTGCATGGGCAAAAACATGGAAATGTTCATTCTTGATGGGTCGTGATGGCCATGATCCTTTGCATGGGCTTTATACTCACCTATTTTGAGGCCTGTGCAAAGTATCATGGCCATCACATCTCATTTTCATGCCTAGAAGACCTTTGAGGCCATTTTTTATACCATTGTAGAGAATGCATGGGCAAAAACATGGAATGCTTGTACTTGAACATGCAAATGGGACCATATGGCCATGATACTTTTCTCAAGCCTTAAACTTGCCTAATTTGAGGCTAGTCCAAAGGCTCATGTCCATTGGATCCCATTTGCATGGTCAAGAATGAACACTTCCTTGTTTTTGTATCGTTGTAGAGGATGCATGGGCAAAATATATGGAAATGTTCATTCTTGACCATGCAAATGGGACCTGATGGCGATGATACTTTGCAAGGGCCTTAAAATCACCTATTTTAAGGCCTGTACAAAGGGTCATGGCCATCAAGTCCCATTTGCATGGTCAAGAATTAACATTTCCATGTTTTTGTACCACTATAGAGGATGGATGGGCAAAAACATCGAAATATTTATTCTTGACCATGCAAATGGGACCCTATGGCCATAAGCCTCTACAGGGGCCCTAAACTCACCTAGTGTGAGGCCCGTGAAAAGTATCACAGCCATCGCATTTTATTTGCATGCCTAGAAGGCCTTCGATGCCATTTTTTGTACCATTATAGAGGATGCATGGGGGCAAAAACATGGAAATGTTCATTCTTGACCATGCAAATGGGGCTTGATGGCCATGATACTTTGCACGGTCCCTAAAATAATTTATTTTGAGGCCCATGAAAAGTATAATGGCCATCGCATCTCATTTGCATGCCTAGAAGACCTTTGAGGCCACTTTTTGTACCATTATAGAGGAGGGGTAGTCGATAGAGCGAGCGAGAAAAAGCGAGCGATCTTTTCCACAATCCCTTATAGAGGTAGCCAACATAGCTCTGTGAAATCCACTATTTGGGAAGAATCTCCAAAATGAAACTTAACCTACTTTCCATATTTGGGAGAGTAAAGCAAGTTGATAATATATTATAATTATCTTGATAATGTAACTTGGACTTGGTAGCATAGGAGAGACTAAAGCAACTAACACTTTTCCAACAACTCAATTCTCATATCCTTTAGTGAGTCTATTAACGATGACTTGCACAATTTACTGATATTTCATAGTCCCTCATATGGCTGCAAGTTGTATATTCATGCCTATGAGTCTCACTATATATGCATGTCAAAAGCTTTTATTGATTTGCTTTCTCTTCATCAAGATCCTAGGTATTCATTTGCCTCATATAAAGTTGCAAACATATCTCACGCCTTTTTTAATGTTTTCATTGTATTTAACTATCCAAGCACAACATCTTGTACATTTTGCTTTCTCAAATGGTAATTGTATTTGTCCTTCCTATCCCATTTAAATTGTGCATGTGAAATACATTGTGTCTATGAAATACATGTTTCTTGTAGTTGACATGATTTGGGTGTCAAATGACTTGTATACAAACCCGAGGTCAAAAAGTGATGTTTTGGACTAACAGCACAAGAAAAGATACAAAATTGATTAGAATTATCTCAATAATGTAACTTCCAATATGTGTCATTAGTAATCAAAAGAAAGTGAAGTGTCACTTCAAAACGTGGGATTGCATCACATACACAACAATTCTTAAATGGGTTTTATTTTCCTACAATCAAAACATCCACATTGCTTGAAATTATACTTAATAACATTAATACCACTTCACCCATATGTGGGAGAACCCAAGTATCATTTGAAAGCATAGGATTGCATAATACATAGAGAAATATTACCACATTACTGTCAGCTCACCCATATGTCAAGAAACCCAAGTGTCATTTGAAAGCATAGGATTTCATAATACATAGAGCAATATTACCATATTCAAAATGGGACTTCTTCTCACAAGTATCACCAAGCTCTCATCAAAATGGTCTTTTAAATCATATTCTACTCCTCTTGGCACTCATCATCAACAAAGTAAATGCGAGCTCGTGACCTATCTGAATGCCTCTCATCATATCTTCTTTTAGTTGACATGAATCTTGCCATTTCTTCTGCATAGCATGGTAACAAACTACAATCAAACATACATTTGAAACCATAGTAAGTCAAAACGTTAAAGACACAATAACAACAATCCAAAAATATCCAAGTGTCATCAAAGAAAGATCTAAGTTCAGTATCATACTAATCATCATATGGATTTGTGATGGGGTCCACTCTATCTTCATCCCCATCACCATCATGCTCTGACCTCACCCGTTTCCCAGAATGGTCTGCTACAAGTGGCTCAACAATGGTAGCCATAATACTGCTATCTGAATCAAAAGAAAAACAAGGTCTACCAGTAGCCTGACAAGCATGCATGAGAGGAGCTGTGCCACAATCCATCTCTAAAACCAATCCTCCTGGAACACATAAGAGAGACAAAAGGCACCCAACAAAGTAGCAACATCGCTCAAGTCCACCTCGAGCCATCTGAGAAGACATAGGCACTGTTGTCCTCTCACTGAGAGGCACATAGTGAGTCCATAAATCAGATAGCGGATCAATGGAAAGGTTTTGAAATAGTGGAACACTCTCTTCCAAATAAATTGATGGAGTCTTCTTCACTCTACATACTAGAGCCAACATAGATGACTGCATCTGTGAATCATGCATAGAGAACCACATACCAAAGAATGACCTTAGCCAACAAGTATCATAGCATGAAAGACTACATGTGACCACACATATGGAACAAAAATGAAATATATGATTTTACCATCAAAACCTAGCATGCATACTACATGTAACATGGCATCTATCAATCCCACATAAAGAAACACATTAAAAAGTTCATGAATGTAGCATTACAACACACCATGCATGGAATTGTAGCATACCTTAAGAGTTATACCATGGTATTTACAATATCCATGTGGAAGCTTGTCATGAATGACTACACGTCTGACAACTTCCAAGCCTTGAACAAATGCAAAGCGCTCCATCCACGAAATACAGTGTCCTACAATCAAATGACACTATCTCATACAAGAAAAATGGGAATAGAGGACATATAACAACAATAGTGCTAGATATTGAACCTTACCTGCCATAGGACATATAACTGCCAGCCAACCACTATCTGATAATGAAGCTGCTGCAACGGCAAGCCCATAACGCACATGGTCCTCCAATAAGAGGTTCCAAACTGGGATGGGTTCTCTCTCATCAAGTGGAAATCCAGTGGGAAAGTCAACCAATATAAAATCCGCAGCCCACTTAATCTTCTTACCCAACCGCATGTAGTCTCGATCAGGGCTAACTACATTCATGAAAAACTCATGCAAAATAGTATACTTTTCATTTTTCTTGGACTGTGAAAAGTCCATGCCCATGGTTATGTAATCACCCACCATACAAGCATATAATGGAGTGATACCACGAGTCGATAGACTACCTGGTGACTGTGCCTTATGAAATACATAATGTTGTACCAACTTTGTGATAGATTGTGAACCTACATGGAAAATTTTTATCAAACACAACCAAAGGAAATTTTGAAACACCGATAGTAAGAACAAAAATAAACTAGAACCTTACTTGCATGCTCCATTTGATCCTTATCTTGCCTTGGTGGACTAGATGGCTCCTCATCTAAATGGATAGGAAAGAATAACATTAGTATACTATTGCAAACCCTCATCATAAACAACATTAGAAACTCAACATGTATGTATATTTCTTACCTTTCTTTTGAGCTTGTTCTTGTTTTTGTTCTTGTGTTTTTGTTTTTCTAGAGCTTCCCCCCATTTTATCCTTACTTTCTTCAATGTCCTTAGATGAGGCATATTTCTTGTGAAAGTCTCTCTCACGCACCAAGACTTGTCCCTTGGGGAAGTCTATCCACCAAGGACAATTTGCAAGTTCCCATTGAGAGTGATTGTGCATGCCAGGAGGATACATACAAGCAGCATGACCAATTTCCACACAACTCTTGCACAAATTTGGAATCTCTAAGATCTTTCTCTCTCTTGCCATATGAGCAAGATACCTACAAATCAACAATCACTAATTATTTGGACCTCCTATATAAATAAAGGTTCACAAAAAATTTGAAACAAATAAAAATGATTGTCAAGTTCAATGTTGTTATAAGCTTCACAAAACATATAGAAAAGCACCATCATTAAAACTAAAAGGGACCAACCTGTAGATGACCCTGTGAGCAGCCATGTCCAACTCAGAGAGACCGTCTGCTTTCTTTCCTCCCTTACTCTCAATCTTTGAATCCTTTGATCGTAGAGCTAAGAACAAATGCTTTCTTCGTTCTAATTTTATGTCCTCCATGTACTGTTGCATTGTGTAATCTTTTGGTGTCTCTAAAGGAACGCCCATGGTTGTTACAATCCTCAAGTCATCAAGAACTTTCAAAGCCTGGGTCTCTACTTTCTCAAGAAATATCTCTCTATTAATCCATCTACACAAGTGAAAAACATAGTATTCACACAACTAAGACTTATGGCACTTCTATAATACATACAAACACTGCAAAATAAGTTTATTTATGAAAGGAACAACTTACCCTCTATACTCCACATCCCCCACAGGCATGAAATACATATCCCTCATTGGTTTAGTAGCCTCCAACAAGGAAAGAAAAATGATTTTTTTCTCCAATCTCAAATCAGACTTTGCTATGAGTTGCAGCTTCTCCAAAGTTACACAAGAGTCCAGACCATCAAATCGCAAGGCAAATAACTTTTCCAACCAGGCCTCACCCAAGCCTGGATCTATGCAATTCAAAACCTATCCAAGCATTGCATGTTAGATGCATAAAATGATTAAAAAATGTAACAACAAGAAGAATTAAACCCTCACCTTTCCCATCCTGTCAGCAATTCTCTTTTGAATCAGGACGCGTTGCTTTCCTTCAGCTTTTGTTCTTTGGTCTATAGGCATCTTTGTGGATATCTTATCAATTGCTTTTTTAAGCTCTGTATTGTACTCAACCTACACAAAATAATTCCTTTTATAGAAAGAAAAGGAATGAAAGAGAATAAGCACCAAGAGAAGTGTAGCATTAAACCTGAAAGACCAATCTTGCAAGATAGCCTCTTGTCAATGGAAACCAGGGCCTTTTTCCTTTACTCTCATGAGCCCTCCAGTTCTCTATGGATTTCACTTCATTAGGAGACAATGATTTCATAAATATCGTAGGATCACACTCATAAATGTTGTGTGCATTTATAAGTGTGTCTCGGAGGCTAGGTTTGACGATGGCATGCTCATTCATACTACAAGATACATCAAAAGATTAGTTCGTTTGTACAAAATAAAAATAATGAAGGTAAAGAATTATACAAGACAAAATAATGGAAGAAAAAAAGGTATCAAAGTACTTACGAATTCATGCACTGTAGGCCAGCCAATAGAGCAATCTCACTTATTTTTCTAGGATCAATTATTGTGCAAACCACTCTTATGTGTCGTTTTTTGTTTGTAGGAAAGATATCCTTTATAACACTCATCCAAGCAGTAGTCCTATGATTTCCCTCCCAAACAAAAAACATCCTTCTTGACATAAATTTAAATTCATGACTTGATAGCAAGTCATTCTCAAACTCTTCATCAACATCTCTCCAAGTGGGAGACCACCTCTCCATCATATCATCTGTCAGTACTACCTCCTCTCCATCACTTTTGCAAATGGACACTATGAAAGATCCTTTCTCTGGAAGGTAGCCCTCCACTTGGAATGCGCTTTTTAGTGAAGACACATCATCACGCAGTCCTCGTACCTGTGCATAGGGGATCAACCTACATAATGGAATGCGAGGACAATGATCTGAATCAAGCATCCTGCATTTTCGAATCACATCACCTCCTCCTTCCACTTGCACTTCAGTGTCATCCAATTCAACCTCCTCCAATCTTGGTCCTTCATCTCTTGGAGCAGAGGATGTATCAGGCTCAGAACCTGTTGCACTCCCTGGTTCTTCTGTCCCACCTACTGATGATTGGGCAGGGGGATCTATTTTCTTTCCTCTTGTTGACTTTGGAGGCAGAGCCTCTTGAGGCTTTTTACCTTTCCTTCCAGTCATCCTGAAATGAAATACAAAAATAACACCTTTTCATACACTGGTCACATATGAAATGAGATTGCAAGACAATGAAAATCTAATCCAAGAGCAAATATAGCATAGCAAACTATAGAAAAAATCTATTGTTCACGGCACATGCTATTCTTCTCCAAAACATTCTTTGAAGATCAAGAGTTCAATGTGAGCACAACTGTTAAATTTTTTAAACACTAACCAGAGTCATGTTTACACTATCATTTTGAACACATGCATTTAGGGTCTTTCATAGAGGACTTTCCTCAATCAAGGAGTTCCTCCTTTAACTTGAGGCATGATTCAAGAATGCAGATTAAAAGCAAAAGCATACAATGTGTTGGCAAAATCATCCTTGTGGTCAAAATAACTTGCAGAATTGAAAGCTACATAGATGACATTTATGTCGACCTTATATCTACTTGACTCTTCTTCTTTGAGATCTTATATCCAAAGAGCATTCATATTTAATAAAAATCTTAAAATGTATAGGTTGAATGCAACTGTGAAAGCACACATTAGTAGTGTGCATTTTAGTGCTATTTCTACCAAAATGGACAGCGCGTCAACACGCTGTCCATTTCGGTGAAAAGGGCATATAAAATGCTACCCCAATACAAGGCCACTATTGAGCAAGATTTGACACAGTAACTCTGGGATCTAGAAGCTAACTTTATTTTCAAGTCACCATGCAGGTCAAGTGTGGTAGCATTCTTGATCCCAACAACCAATCTTATTGTAGTAAGACTGTTGCAAGTGTGGGAGCATGTCAATGTCCTAAACTGTGAAGCTCTTTCTACCAAAATTGACAGCGCGTTGACACCTAAATGCCACCACACTGAAATTCTATTATGAAGCCTAAAAGAGGCCAATTTTGATGCTTGGGATACTGAAATGGACAGCGCGTTGACACGCTGTCCATTTTGCTGTCACAAGCATCAAAATTTCCTTCTTTACTCAAATATGAAGGTGGTACATGAAAGATACAATGGAGGATTTTAGATGTCTTTTTCCATTGAAATGGACAGCGCGTCAAGAGGATTTTAGATGCCTTTTTCCATTGAAATGGATAGCGCGTTGACGCGCTGTCCATTTCAATGGAAAGGGTATCCAAAATGCTCCTACAAATGCTTAACCCCATGGCTCTTCCAAATGCTTAAGGACTCACTAGAGAAGTCTTGGAAGATTGAAAAATTGGAGGATGAGGATGTGAGGAGAAGAAAGATTCACAATTTCGAAATCAATTTGAGGTGCATAGACAAAAATTGATGAAAGTTTTTTAAGTTTTTGGTATACCCCCAATGCTTTTTACTATACCTCCCTTGACATGATTTTGATCTACTTTCAATGAGAAAGGGCAGCGCGTCAACGCGCTGCCCTTTCTCATGGAAAGTACATCAAAATGGACCCAATGATTTTGATCTACTTTCCATGAGAAAGGCAGCCTTTCTCGTGGAAAGTAGATCAAAAAAAGGATGTGCGTAGCTTGGCTAATTCCCAAAAACAAAAGCGTGGGCGAGGGAGCGTGTACCTTGGCGGACGAGATGGAGAAGATGGGAGTGCACGAGACCTTTCGTGAGGGAGGTGAGTGGAGCGTGGAAGGTGGAGGCGACGTTGGGAGGAAGGTGGAGCGTGGAAGCAGAAGGCAGAGCATGGAAGGAGAAGAGAGGAGGGAGTAAGCGATGGCGATGGCGAAGGCGAGGAGGGAGAAGAAAAGGAGCGATGGCGAGGAGGGAGACTCACAAACTCACAGGGTGAGTTTGTGAGAAATCGTGATCGGTACTATGTTCACGCGTCACCAGAAGACGGTAATTGTGGATGGGATGATTCGGGCTCGCAGCAGAGAGGCATTGTGAGCTTTGTGAGCAGCGGTTGTAGAAGCAAGGGTCAGGGGAGGAGAAGCTTTTGACTCTGAGGGAGAAGGCGAAGGCGAGGGTGGTGGCGAGGAGGCAAATGGCAAAGGCGAGGGTGGCAGATGGCGAGGCAGATGGTGAAGGCGAGGGTGGTGGCGAAGGCGAGGGTGGTGGCGAGGAGGCAGATGGCGAAGGCGAAGGCAAAAGGTAGAAGGCAGAAGGAGCTATGGCGAAGGCAGAAAGCGAAGGTGAAGGCGAGCTACATGAGAGAAGGCAAGGAGAGCTGCATAAGAGATGGCGAAGGCGAAGTAAAATAAAGGCGAAGGCGAGAGCTGCATGAGAGATGGCGATGGCAAAGGCAAGTAAAATAAAGGAGAGCGTAAAATAAGGCAATGGCGAAGGTGATGGCTAAGAGCGATGGCGAAGGCGAGTAAAATAAAGGAGAGCGTAAAACAGAAGGCGATGGCGAAGGTGATGGCGAAGGTGATGGCTAAGAGCGATGGCGAAGGTGATGGCGAAGGTGATGGCTAAGAGCGATGGCAAAGGTGATTGCGAAGGCGAAGGCTGCGAAAATCTCTGCAAAAATCTCTGCAACCTTCAACGAGAAGGCGAAGGCCAAGGAGAAGGGAGGAAACGAGAAGGCGAAGGCCAAGGAGAAGGCGAAGGCGAGCCAACGAGAAGGGAGGAAACGAGAAAGCCAAGGAAACGAGAGAGCCAAGGAGGAAACGATCAGAGCCAAGGAGGAAACGAGAGAGCCAAGGAGAAAACGAGAGAGCCAAGGAGGGAGGAAACGATCAGAAAGGAGGGAGGGAGGGAGGGAGGGAGGAAACGAGAAGTCGAGGGTGATGGCGAAGAGAAGGCAAAGGAGGCGAAGTCGAGGGAAGAGAAGGCGAAGGAGGAGAAGGCAAAGTCGATGGCGAAGTCGAGGGAAGAGAAGAGAAGGCAAAGTCGAGGGAAGAGAAGGCGAAGGAGGAAGAGATGGCGAAGTCGAGGGTGATGGCGAAGTCGAGGGAAGAGAAGGCGAAGGAGGAGAAGGCAAAGTCGATGGCGAAGTCGAGGGAAGAGAAGAGAAGGCGAAGTCGAGGGTGATGGCAAAGTCGAGGGGAGAAGAGAAGAGAAGTCGAGGGGAGAAGAGAAGCTATTCTGCCTTCTGCACCCAACCTTCAGTCGCCCCGCTTCCATATTTAGCTATTGAGTCAAGGAAGGATTTATTACTAAATCTTCACTAGATCTTGACTATACTTGATTCTGTTCATATGGACAGAAGGTAACGGTTCATATTGAATCTATTCTTAAACATATTCTCTTGTTCAGTCCCTGTCTCATTGATCCAACTAAGCTTTCAGAAGACAATCATATCTCTTACAACAAATTCAACACTTCAGAGCGTCAGAGCAATTCACCTACATCATTCTTACATGACTAGCATTTCATGCATAAATGTATGCATTAATTAACATTCTACCATTAAAGTTACAACGTTCTAGTTTTGTAGGCAAGGATATTAAATTTTTCCTCTTAACAGATTCGTGTTTGCAAGTTATGGAGCCTTTATTCAGATTACCATCTTGTGAAATGATTACCATTTTCATGGAAAAGAAACAGGATATTATGAACCATGTCATGGAGCCTTTATGAAGATAATTGTGACGGCGTCATCTAACTCGCCACCTTTCAAAGACATAATTTTTTCACGTCTTCTCTTCTTTTGTCATCTCTTCCTTCTATCAACATCTTCTCTTCCACTGCCATGTCCTCTTCTATCAACCTCTTTTCTTCTATTTCCATCTCTTGTGCTTCCATTTGCTCTTCTGATGCCACCTCTTCTCTGGCAATGTCATTTTTAATCACACTCTTCTACTGCCTACATCTTCTTTTGTAAATGAAGAGCCGCTACCTATTCTAGAGATCCGTCTTCTTTTGCGCTTGCAAATTGATGAAATTGTTCTCGTAGTGGGTGGCGCCAATCCTTTGGTGTTCATTTGTGCATCTAAAACATGCCTGCATCTGTGTTCATTTGCTTTGGAGAATCAGAAACATTGTCCATTCGTTACGACACTCCTTTATTGGAGGTCTCCCTAGAAGATCTCAAGGAACACTTTCACCTTGCGGATGAGGAGATTAGTCTACATCAAGAAATCGGAGTGGATGACATTGCCATAGTGCTTCCCTTGGTGGACTTGGAGGACGGTCAAAAAGGGTACAAGATCAATGGAAAACAACATTTAACCTTCAGAGTTGAGGTGATAAGAAGGAAAGATTCTCATAGTGACTTTCAAAATGCTGAAGTGAATAGTGTTATTTCACTTATAAAGAAGATGCCTTTGAATAGTTCTTTGCATGTTGCATTAACTTCTGCAGTTAGAGTTGAGAAGGTTGTTGAACTGCCTAAAACTTATGATGGGTATGTTGTCTTTGAACTCCCCCCTTTGCCTGATGGATCTCCAATGTCTGGAATGGAACAAAATGCCGATGGTCATGTATGGGCAAAATATTCAACATGTTCACAAGACTTTTTCAATGGAATTGTAAGGATGAGTAGATGTTCTGGATACTTGAGATGCTGTAACGTTCATTGTCCTTACCTTGAACGAATGGGAGTTCTAAATGATACACAATGGAAGGGAAAGCTTAGGAAGCCACCTATGCCTGGTCCAATTGATCCAACCTTGGGATCAATTGTCTGCAAGCATTGTTTAGAAATCCCAGAGTGTGTTTATCAATGCAGTGCTATCATATATTATTGCTTGCCTCATGAAAGAGCGAAGACGACAAGATGTGATGTGCATGTTGGGTTCCATGACCATCATGTTGAGAAAGGAAAAAGTCGTGCAAAGGAATTGCAAGTGGATGATCTTGTTTCAATGCGTGCTAGGCTAAATGCAAATTCATCTTGCAAAAATATTGAGGTCTCAGTTACACAAGACCTTATGATGGATATGTTGCTTGCAAAGGAGGGGGTTGCTATGGAACCTCTAGATTACCAACAATGTGAAGAGGTTTTGGATATAATCACACCAATGACACAAAGGAGAAGGCTTCAGAGATTAGTGCAGAGTGCAAGATGTGATGCTAGAGGAGGAGATGGTGAAATGGATTCAATACTGGGTTTGAAAAAGAGATGCAGATATCCATATGTGCAAAGTATCTTGTTTCCTGGGCAGTTGCAAGATGAACAACAACCACATATTTTCAAAATGTCGACCATTGGTCCAGGATCAAGGGTTGATTTGGTGAATCGAATGCGGCCAGGAGGTAGCCTTGGATCACAATGGGTGCATTTTGACCACGTCCATCGAGTAAAAGGATGGTCAACTATGGGTGCTCATGTGTATGACCCTTACATAAGGGAACTCTTAACAATAGCTATATGTGAATTCAAGGTGGAAGATACCCATGCACAAGTGCAATTCTGGAAGCTTTTGAATAGTCAGATGGAGAAGAATGGTTTTGAACCACCTGAATTCCGAGGATTCATGGCAGATGGAGCAGGAGCAAATTGGCTTGCTATCCGCACAGTTTACAATGGTGGGCCTGAAAATGTAATGGAGGGTAAAGAAAGGACTTGTGGTTTTCACTGGGAGATGAGCATGGTTGAGCATACCAAAAGATGCATTAAGCCACAATTTCAGGAGGAGCATAAGGTTCTATGTAGGAAATGGAGGGAGGCAACAACAGCTGCTTCTGCAGACCAATGCAAGAGAACATTGACCTTGTATTGGTCTCCATTGCATGTGAAAGAGGGTGAGTTGCCAGCACTCCACACATGGTTGGCTTGGTGGGATGTTAGAGTCAACCAATGGGGGGGAATGTTTTTGCAGCAAGAGCAAAATTCTGGGTTTGTTCCTACAGTAAATCTTTCGCAGACAAAACACTCTAGCATGAGAGCAGCACATGGGTATGCAAGACACATAACATTGTATGAAGCTTGTGTTGCAGATCTTGCAATGAGTGTCCTTCAGAGTGCTCACTATAATGCCTTTTTGAATGGAAAACACTTGGGTACAGGTCCAAATTTGGATGTTCTACGACAAAGAATACTTGATGGTGGTGGATCTAGTAAAGGAGATAGAAATAGGCTTGTTGATTTGTCACACACTGTGATTGAAGAGGCTGGGTTACACTCTCCAGAGATGGATAGACCGATGACAGAACCGATAAGTATGAGAAGAAAGAGGAGTTCTACATGTTCAACTGAGGTCCATGCACTTGATAGTCATCGCCCTGAATACATCACTGTCACTACAAAGAGAGTGATTGGAAAAAGACGACAACTTGATTTTTTAAATCCTACAAACCAAGTAGTTTGTAGAGAGGCAAACATTTATGATGCCAATTGGGCAATTAGGAGAACTGAAGCACATAGTGTTGTCACATGCTTTGGTTACTTGACAGAAAGTCGGAGACGGTGTGGGGCAATGATCAATGCACTTGGTAGAAGTGCAAGCAATGGTGTGCCAGCGCCTTGCTTTAAGGGAAGAAGGCAACATTCCAATGGATTGACAGAACAATTTGTTTGGTTTTGCAATAGTACTGTGACCCATACATGGAAGGTGGATAATTCCATTCAAGGTGTTCCTGGAAACTCTCTAGGTGTGTGGAAGGTTGCATGTGGGACATCAATTACTATGGATGAGGGAGACCCTAGTAAGGGCAGGATTTGTATTTGAGACTGATGATACTATTGGTGTCATGAGCTTCCCATCTCGTATGCAAAAAATCAGTACGCCAAGCCATGTGCGCCCATCTCGTCGTGATGGAAAGCTTGTGTCATGGAGAACTAGGTTGAATAAAGAATTTAAAGAAAGGATAAGCAAGGCAGTTGCAGAGAATGGGGAGGTTGTAAGAGAGAGCACTATTATTCCAAATGAGGTGCATCTTTTCCACATTCGTACATCAGGTTCAATTTCCAAGGGGCTAACATACTGTGTCTCAATTTCAGAATTCCCACGTTGTACATGTCTTGATTTCACTCAAAGGGAGATAAGTAAAACTCCTTATATGCCTTGCAAGCACATATACTTTGTGTTCATTGTAGTGCTGGGATTGAGTGATACAGTGCATCTGTTTATGCATCAAGCAGCGTTGACTAAGATTGAGTTGTTTCAAGCACTGGCTGGAAAAAGAAATCCATCTTCCATAGACTAGATGATGTGAAAGACATTCTGTTGTTCTTTGCTGAACATGCGGATTATAGAGGTAGGGATCCTTCTATGTTTTTGTAATCGAAGTAAGGATATACTTCTGCAAGCATTAGAGGCAAGATATGTCAGCCTTTAATGTGAATAGTAGAAGATGCAATAGATGTAATGTGCTTTTTTGCTCTGCATGCCTTCCATTTTTTGGATCAGATGTTTGGAAGATGTACTTCTGCAAACATGGAAGGCATGATATGTACATGTAGAGTATGAGCAGGTTTTGGCTATATTCTACCTGCTCCTATGTTGTTGTCTCTCCATAAGGATTTCAGTGTGAAAGTAAGGAGAGAAAGGTATTTAATATGATGTGTAGGCTACTCCTTTTCTTTGGATGGGTGTATGGAGGAAGATACCAAGTATGGGGAGGAAGGATATGTGTAGCCTGATATTTGTCTTCATGATGCATGTATGGAATATGTAATCATATAAGCATGGCAGGCATGATATGTAATGTAAAACTTGTGTGCAATGTTAGTTCTTTTTCAAATCTCGTATTCAGTACCACTATGTGTTTGTTTGATGCCGGCATGTTTTAGATGCACAAATGAACACCAAAGGATTGGCGCCACCCACTACGAGAACAATTTCATCAATTTGCAAGCGCAAAAGAAGACGGATCTCTAGAATAGGTAGCGGCTCTTCATTTACAAAAGAAGATGTAGGCAGTAGAAGAGTGTGATTAAAAATGACATTGCCAGAGAAGAGGTGGCATCAGAAGAGCAAATGGAAGCACAAGAGATGGAAATAGAAGAAAAGAGGTTGATAGAAGAGGACATGGCAACAGAAGAGAAGATGTTGATAGAAGGAAGAGATGACAAAAGAAGAGAAGACGTGAAAAAATTATGTCTTTGAAAGGTGGCGAGTTAGATGACGCCGTCACAATTATCTTCATAAAGGCTCCATGACATGGTTCATAATATCCTGTTTCTTTTCCATGAAAATGGTAATCATTTCACAAGATGGTAATCTGAATAAAGGCTCCATAACTTGCAAACACGAATCTGTTAAGAGGAAAATTTTAATATCCTTGCCTACAAAACTAGAACGTTGTAACTTTAATGGTAGAATGTTAATTAATGCATACACTATTGAATCTCTCTCCATAGTGAGTCTAATGTGATAGCATGAGAAGGAAGGAGGGAAGCAATATCATTTTGGGGCATGACTCCTCTCTCCAATGAAATTTGATTAATCATATAGTGGTTCAGGGGCTGCTCACTTGCATGTTGTTTAATCACGCTCGCTTAATTGGGCTCGCTCGCTTTTCCTTGCTCGCTCTTTGGTAATCCTCTATAGAGGATGCATGGGCAAAAACATGAAATGTTCATTCTTGACCATGCAAATGGGACCCGATGGCCATGATACTTTGCACAATCCTTAAACCCACCTAGTTTGAGGCTCATGAAAAGTATCATTCCCATCCAACATCATTTTACCCATTTGCAAATCCCAACTCCTTGTTTCTGGTCATCATGCATTACACACTTATAAAAGGGATTGGGATTTGTAAATGGTGCAAAGGATGTTTGATGGTTATGATACTTTGAAAGGGCCTTAAATGTAATTATTTTAAGGCCCATTTAAAGTATCATATCCATCCAACATCATTTGCCCCATTTGCAAAGCCCACCTCGTTTTTTGATGCTCATGCATGATGCACTTATAAAAACAAGGGATCGGGCTTTGTGAATGGGGAAAATGACGTAATATGGCTATTATACATCAAAGAAGGATGCTTTGGATGTCGATAATCAAGAGAAGAGAAGATTATATGAATGTTTCTCTCTTTGACATTGTCACATTTTTGCATCTTCCCGCGTACTCTTGTAAATATGCGCTATGTGTTCATGGATTTTGTTAGGAGTTTTCTTGAAGCCGTAGCAGCCCAAGAGGATTGTAAATACTAGGAACAATAGAGTAGAAGAGGTAGGAAGAGAATGAGAGCATAGGGTTGGCCCTCCCTTCAAAAAGTGACATGTATAAAAGGCCAACATTTTGACTTTTCAGCTATTGATGCAAGTTTTGAGGAGCTTCTATTCTCTCTTTTTCCAAGAGTTGTGTCTTTTGTTTTTTTGGCTTCTTGCCTTGACACTCATGCCGCTTCCCCTTCTCTTGCCCCATCCCTTCTCCCCCTTCTTCTCCCCATCCCCTCTCCCTCTTCCTATCCCTTCTCCCATCCTTTCTCCCCCTTCTTCTCATGTGGATTCACTCTTGCAACAACTCCGAGAGCCATTTGGGTGACAACTATGGACCGTTTGTGCTTCCATGGTTCCCACAAGGAGTAGCTTGGAGTAGAAGGCTCCATCGGCACACTTCCAACATCTGAGCACCACGTGACTCACCATCGAGACTACAAAACTTGCCATTCTTCTTTGGTACACTATTGCTTGGAAATAACCATCTGCTTTGAGATGCCTTGAGAAATTAGTCGATCTCTACCTTAACGAACTTACCATAGTTGGGATACATTTGGTATCACTATTGTTGAATGCATTTTGCATCAAGAATGAGGGGGATTTAGTGTTGAATCAAGTTTGGTGGGATCCATATTCCAAGGTGAATACATTTTTGTACTCATTAAAGAGTATTAAATAGGATTCCTTCATTGGGAAGCTTGTAGATCTGGACCTACATCTATTTCTCCTATTCATTTCCTTCACTAATTCTTCCATTGCCACTGATTCAGTTGATTCAATTGATTCAATTGACAAGTTTCTCTTGAGCTTTCCCTTGTTTTTCTTTGTCTTTAGTGAAGCCATTTGGAAAGATCATGTACAACTCCTCATCTTCCACAACCTTTTCATTGCCATCCGCATTGCAACGGTTGTTTGGCAATGGGCACAATGTTGAGGGTGAATAGATTTTCTATATATGTATTTGCATGTCCTTTCAATCGATAGGCGACTGTGAGGGTCTTTCCTCCTACATCATTGGAGAACCTTGGTAGCCTTCAACCATGGTTGTCAACATCGAGTATCCTTCTTTGCTTTCCATTTTGACCACAATTAATATGACTCCAAAGTAGATCCATCGATCTTGATGCAGACATCCTTGAGCTCACTCCCATGGGCATCACTCACCTTTGATTTGCCATACAAATTTTGCATGGCGAAGGCTTTAAGAATTTTAATTTTAGCCTCTTTCATAGTTCTTTAGTGATGATTAATGAGCACTCCCATGATTTTGTACTTTGACGTCAACCAGGGGCACCTTTAATCATAGATCACTATTTTAATCACCAATTTTAATCATAGATCATTGTGATTCTATGCGTTGGCGTCGATCATGGGCACTTTTAATCATAGATCAATATTTTGATCACATATCACCAATTTCGGCCACCTCGTCAGTCCTTGTTGTGAGGATTGGTGCTACTAATACTTGGTCTGACGATTGGACTTTGAAGAATTTCACAGAGTAGGGAGCAAGCTCCATCTGGTTGAACGATGGATATGGTTACATTCAGTTCCCAAAACTTCTCCTTAATTGAGTTGATTTATTTCTGTTCTATCAATCCTTCAAGTTTGTCTTTGCTCCCAAATTTGTTATCTTCATTCATTTGTTCATTTTGCCTCTCATTCATGGGTTGCCGACCTAATGACTCTTGCACTTTGATTAGGGGTTCTTCTTGCTTGAGGTCACGGCTAATTTTCTTAGCCAGCCTTCCTTGCTGTAGCAGTAGGATGTTGTGTTGGCGCTCTTTGATGGGGCCCGTTGACAAGGTCTTCTTGTGTCGTATTCCACTTGGTGAATGTTTGCCATTCATTTGTGCTTGTTAAACTAAGAGTCTTTGGTCATGTGGCCTGTGTGATTGCAAACATTGCAACAATTTCTTGACCAACACTCATTAGCCGCATGGTTGTCAACTTTGCACTTGTGGCACTAGGTCTCACAATTTTTATTGTGCCTCTAATTCCCATTTACCTTAGAAGCTTATTTAGCTCCTTCTTCTCAACCTTGGTGTCTTTTTTTATCACTAATTCATCTTCGTCTTCTACATCTCTATCCACTTCTTAGACAAGCACTTTCTTAATTTTTTGGGATTCCATGTTCCCCTTCTCAACCACAATCACTCTATTGTGATACATCGTATTTGGATAAGTTATCTCCATGTTGCGTAACTCGGTGCCATGAGCGAGGCCACTCATCAACTAGGAGCTACATTGTTTTACCTTTTAATTGATTGAGTCATTTAAGCTTCAACAATACATCTTCCTTTTGCTAAATATAGATTTCAACCTACCCCATGTGGCAAATTGCTCATCGAATATTGATTGTACCACTCAATGGCTTTGTTCATGAATGTGGTGGGGAAGTAAATCAAGTACTCTTCCTCCATGTCAACTTGCAAAATTGCAGTTTTTCAAAAAAAATTTGCAGAAGGGATCGGGATTCCCTCCCTAGTGTCCTCGAATTTTTGGAATTTCATTCATATTTTTGGTCCTCTTGTTGTCTCGGTGCCCCATGATGGGCTCAATGGCTCAAAACCTATCTCGGTGCCCCATGGTGGGCTCGATGGCTCAAAACCTATCCATTTCGTCCTGTTTTGTGCGGTTTAGTCTTCACCCTTGTGGTGGTTGTGAGGATCTGCTTCCTTGTTCTTGCCAAAACTCACTTGAATTTGATAGAGGTGGGGTCCTAACTCTCTTGGTTTCTCCCCTCTTCCTGTGTTTGTTTGACATTAGCTGTGGCTGAAAGGTGAACTATGAAGGATCCCTCATGGCCTTATCTAGACTCCTTTTCTAGTCCAATTTTTTTGAAGTGTAACCTAATATTGTACACACCCTAACTCTCTTGTTTTCTCCCCTCTTCCTGTGTTTGTTTGACATTAGCTGTGGGTGAAAGTTAAACTAGGAAGGATCCCTCATGGCCTTATCTAGACTCCTTATCTAGTCCAAATTTTTTGAAGTATAACCTAATATTTTACACACCCTAAACCATATCAAATATTGTCAACTTTTGGTTTATGAGACGATGAAGAAGTGGAGTTTTCAATGAGCACTTAGTTGTAAGTCTGTGTGGAGCTAATTTGGCCTATATAGTCCAAGATACATTCATTACAAGCAAAATAGTAGTCGGAGTGGTTTTATGGTCATGTTGAAGAAGGAAATTATGTGATATCCATCAAAGTTTGAAATTGTAGATTTGTTTGGCCACCAAATTTGGTAGAATTTCTCGAAAGATCTGGTTTGACAAGTTACCCAAATGCAATGTATTATATTCCCTAGATCTAAAAAAAATGGCAACAGTGATCACATCCCACTCACTTCCTTTGATCAAGGATTCATCTTCTTCGGCTATTGTCCAGAGTCTCCTTGTTAGAGCTTCAATTTTGGTGATCCACACGTCTCTTTGTTGTTGGTATCTTAGTTGACATCCTGTCCTTGCATTTGTCATTTTTAACTTTCACTGCTTGTTGGTTTGCTTTACTCCACCGGTTTCTCCAGTGCAAACCACTTCGAATTCCCAAACAAGATTGCCAAATGTTAATGCCAAATCATAGTAGTATGTGCAAGTGCTATGGTTTTTCCCATTGCCCTTTGTTTTGTTCTGGGTGTGTAGGGCAATTGCCAATTCCGGCAAACCAGTAGGGCATCACCGAGTGAGGCAAAACAATGTGCAACAAATACATAGCATGGGGCAAGGGGGAAAACACAACTTAGAAAGTGAATGATGAACAGAGAGAAAGAGGATGTATGCACATAAATTGGAAATACACCTTTTCTATTTCTTAACCAAAATGAGTAATCATATGCCACTAACTCAAAGGCCACAGTCTATGCCTTGGTAGTAAGAATGATCTTAACTCCTAGTACTCTAGAACTTTAAATACATGACCTCTTATGACATTTTGATGGGTACTACCTATCAGATTTACAACTGCTTGGACCTCCTCATCGGAAGGGCATAAGTGCTGTTACATCATGTCGAACCTTCTGATACCTTTCGCCTTCGCAAATCCTATGTTCATCATCATCTCTCTCTTTGTCATGCATAGATCATTGATGTTCTGGAGCCCTCGTCATCTGACTCTTCTTTGGGTTTTAGTCATTGACAGCCAAAGCCATCATCATGAGACTCTTCCTTAGAGTTTGGCCCCTTAGCTGTAGTGATAGGCTTTGGAAACTCTGACAATCAGAGCCCTTCGTTGCCTTGTCTTGTTGCATAGCACTGCCTAGCTTTGTCATGCAGTGCCATCTACGGGGACTGGGTCATTGGTACTACTTCCCACGTTGTCTTGGTCTTTGCCCAATTGCTTTTTGATTGTGGTAGCTCAGTTCGCTCGCTTTGCTCTTTGGTCAAAAAATTTGCTTTTGCCCTTAGTTGAATCTTTGAGACGGGTTCAACATAGAGGGAAAAGGTAGATGAGGGAAGAAATGGTAAGATTTTGAAGAAGATACACTCATTAAGCAAGTGGGTCACATCTTGCTTAGAAGTGTAATTTTTTTTAAATAATAAAGATGGAGAGGGAGGAAATTTTTTTGAAACAATAAAGATGGAGAGGGAGGAAACTCATTGCAAAGGTGAGGAATGGTGAGACTCTGGTGAGGTGAGGAGGCACAAAGAAAGTTCGTGCTCAAAAGAAAGATGAGGTTATTATGGAGAGAGCACTGAAAATTGAGGGAGAGAGAAAGGGAAAATGTGGGAGATGGAAGGAAGGTAGTAGCTGAATGGGAAGGGTGTTTCAAGAGTTTTGGTTCAGGTCTAGTTGAGAAATTTGGTTTGAAAAGTTGGTTACACTTCAAAAACGTGAAAGGGGAGTGGGAGAATTGCATCAAACTTTGGACCATTTGAATAAAAAATTAGGAGATACATGTCATGTCACATACCAACCTCCACAACTCAAATCTATAATCAGATTTATTCACTTATTTGCCATATCTCCACAAAAACGGCTCTCTTGCAGAACCCTTTTTGGTTCAAAATTTTGTTATGGTAAGTAGCCCAATTGGTTGTCATTGTATGGAAGACTTGAGGATGTGCCACATGTACGACTTTGTGGGCTTCTATTCCTGCCTCTATGCGTGAGACACTATAGTTTTGTGTTCTATGCCAATGCTTATCGGATCTTCAACTTTAGGGCACCTTGTGACATGTAGGGCCTTCATGGTGGTAGAGCTTTGACTAGCTCAATACCAGTAGTGCTAACAAAAAGTCCGCCCCCCCCGCCTCGAGGCCACCGATCTAAGCCAAAAACCCTCTTCAGAATCACCCAAGAGGTGCATATAAAACCGCCATTTAATGTACTTTTTAGTGGCTATAGAAAACCCATTCCGAGTTTGCCAAATTTTTGTTGAAGGACCAAAATTTATCTTCCAAATGCTGTAAGGTTACAAAATTTGAATTTTTGCTACCAAAACCCTCAAACGATGCACCCAAAAACCTAGGGTAGTCTTGCAAGAGAAAAAGGCTATTCTTTGGAAGTAGTTATCTGTTGGCCTGCAGTCATCACTAGTAACAAATTTGGATTGAAAGCAGGAACTGCCGTAAACAAAATGTGGTACCTGTGCTACTTTTTGCACCGGTTGCTAGATTACAGGTTACCCGAAGTGGAATCACTTGCTCAGCTTTTTCAGTCAGGTGATCATCATCAGCACAAGCATCATTATAATGCTGATGATCATCATCGGCATCTCAATTGGAAGCAGCCTGAGAGCATTCATCCAGATTCCCCTTACTATTTTGTGAACCTCCCTTCTGAAGAAATTGCACGGAACATCGCCCATCGGAGTAAGTCTGTGCTCCCAGGCGACTAAACGTCTATAAGTCTCTTCTCCCAGACGACCAACCGTCCATTGCTGGCTCTCTTTACTGAGAAACCATCCGTATCCATCAGATAAAAATCTCAACACCTTTTGCAGTCTTCAAACGTAAAACATAATGGAATAAGACTCCTAGAATTTCTGTGTAAAAAAGCATATTGTTGACTTATTCGACTCACTTTTGTCACCATATTGCCTTGTGTAGGTCTTTTGGTAAAAGGCATTTTTGAAGTGTGGGGAATGGGCAGTTCTTTTGAAGAATTGCAAGCAGCCATTGAAAGCTACCCTGAAGTTAGGAAGGCTCCATATCTAGCCGCTGATAGTACCTTTAAGATAGTAATTGACTGCTTTGGGAAGGTTCTGAGCCTTCAAGAGCAGACACACCGCATTGAGAGCTTTCATTACATCCCTTTCCAGGTCAGTCTGATTCTGATAGGTCCCTACTAAATATTGCAGCATTGGCCTTTTTGGATGTGTTTTTAAACGGTAGTTTATGTCTTTCTCTCATCTGAGACCATACTGAAACGATGAGGAGCATTTGCGGTGCTACCTTTGATCTGCCATACCCTTCTTTTTAGGATCAGAACAGGCCATCATGCGGTTGGCATAATGCTTTTGTTTGCAATGCGTATCAAGAAGTTGTATAAGGCCTCTGGATGATTGGAAAAAATAGTCTGTGTGAGCAAAAAGCTTCAAGAAAGGGCTTTCCTTTTCTCTGATGGATTGTAAGGCGTGGATAGGAGTGCTTGTGGTTTTTTGACGTTAAGTAGACGAGTAATTGTTTTTGAAGAAGTTGTAATCTCTAAGGAGACATCACACAGACCTTAGGAATGCAATCTTTCAGGTTTGTTGTGGACCTATGTATACGCAGCAATCGAAAGCTGATGGATTGTTGTCTCATGATGTGTTTTGCATGCTTCAGGGCAAGGTAAAATTGAAAAACCCACAGCACAAGTTCTGGTTGCTGGAAACAGACAGTCATATTGTGAACAATGGCCTTCCACCAGTCGAGCAAAAAACCTTTTTTTTTGGGCGTGAGATTGCTGGAGCTGATAGGGGTCTATTAGCCAAGTATGAGTTAAGCAAGCGCAATTACCTTGGGCCAACAGCAATGGATGCAGAGGTTGCTTTTCTCATGGCCAACCAAGCTCTAGTAAAACCTGGGAAGCTTGTTTATGATCCTTTTGTTGGGACTGGCAGTGTACTTGTAGCTGCAGCACATTTTGGGGCACTCACACTGGTAAGGTTTTTGGTAAAAAATGATGGTTTGGCCTGTAAAACTTTGCCTCTTGCTTCTAATTGTTTAAGAGTCATTGAAAACTTGATTTATCTGTGAGAGTTAGTGGAAAGTTGATTTGTCTGCTCACAGCACCTTGTATTTCACTCAAGTTTCGTCCAATTTGGTTTCCTTTTCTACAAAAAATGCTAATTTCTTTTGTAAGAAGCTCAATAAAAATGGCTATTTTAGCAAATCATTTAACTCTATGGCTGCCTTTTAGTTAAAGAGACCATGAGTTCTCTCATGGATACCTCTGATGAGGTCTTTGACAGATCGATTGCCAAAATCTGAAGTGATATGATGGCTGGTTTATTGGAGTAGGTATTCTTCAGGCGATCGATATAGCATGGGCAGTTGGCATCAGTGGCTGGTGCAGCAGGTGAAAAAAGTTTACCAAGAAAACTGCGAGAGTGGTGCATGTGTGGAAGTGTTCTGAAAAGAGAGAGAGAAACAGACACCAGAGATAGGAATAGCAACTGTATACTGTGAGAGTGTGCATGTGCAGAAAGAAAGAGAGAGAGAGAGACACTAGAGATAGGCAATAGAGCTGTGTATAGATCCTTTCATTTTTCTTCTCTTTCATTTTCTCTTTTATTTTCTTTGTAGAATTTTGGACATTAGAACAACACAAAATCTACATTTGTACGATTGGATATATTCTAGTCTTACAAAGGTATATGCATATAGATCCAGAAATACAATCACAGCCAAGGGGGGTATAACGGTCACTATCTTTAACTCGCTTCACATCATCAGTTTAACAGTCTATCGCGGGGCAGGCACACAGAATTTCCTCCCAGCCAACCTCGGTGGTAGCAAACTCAGAATAGCCAACAATGTGAAGGCTCATGCTTGCAAATTCCACCGAGCCCCAAATCCCTAGATGGATCTAGTATGCCACATGTCTACATTTGAGGGCATCTCCTCAATGCATCATTTACCCCTCTCCTGGGATATCATTAAAATCATTTGCCCCTTGGCACATTTAATGCATTTAGACCCCTTAGCCTTAGATCCACCTAGTCTTGTGCCATGTCACCCTCACCAAGGACCTTGACCTTGATCATTTACGTGAAGCCCAAAAAAATATAATACAAACATTGATCCTTTAAAGGAAAATGTCGACTGACCCTTCCGAGGTCATATTGCCTCAACTTGAGCGTACCATTCCTTCCCTCTTCAGGTATCAGCGTCCTGAGAGGGAGAAAGCTTCTTGCTTTCAAAGGCTACTAGCCTTCCCTCTTGGAGGAGAATTGCTCCTACCGCAATGCCACTTGCATTGGTTTCAAACGGTTTGTGGAGATAAACTATTTTTAACATCGGTCCTGAGATCATAGCTTGTTTTATGGTGTTAAAACTTTCCTGTTGATTCTGTCCCCATATAAAAGGTACTTTATCTGAGGTCAGATCAGTCAATGGCGATACTATTTCGGAATATCCTTTGATATGCCTTCGATAAAATTGGACAAATCCCAAGAATGATCGCAAAGCGGTCAAACTCTGAGGGATAGGCCAAGTCAGTATTGCAGCCACTTTCTTTGGATCCATTTCTACCCCCTCAGGAGTAATAATGAATCCTAAATATTCAAGTCTTACCATACACAATATAGTTTTCTTTTTATTTACATAAAGACTGGCTTTCCTCAAAGTATTGAACACTATTCTTAAGTGTTCGTGATGCTCAGCAATACTTTTGCTGAACACAAGAATATCGTCAATAAAATGTACTACAAACTTTCCGATATACGGACGTAGTAAACCGTTCATAAGCATGACGAATGTAGCTGGAGCATTGGTAAGTTCAAACGGCATTACCAAAAACTCATAATGTCCAAACATGCTTCTAAAAGCGGTTTTATGCACATCCCGGCTCTAATATGGATTTGATGGTAGCCACATTTAAGATCTATCTTACTGAAAATTACGGCCCCATGTAACGCATCTAGCAAATCATTGATCCGAGCCATTGGATACCTGTGCTTAATAGTAATATTATTCAATGCTCTGTAATCTATATAGAGGCGAAAAGTATCATCTTTCTTTTTTTAATAAATATCACTGATGAAGCAAAAGGTGAGAAACCGGGTTGAATCTGCCCCAGCTTGAGGTATTCTTCCAGTAGTCTTCGTACCTCCGCTTCTTCTGTAAAACTTAACCTATAGGGAGGTCTATTTACAGGTTCTACCCTCGGGATTAGTTCAATCTTATGCTGAATATTCCACTCTGGAGGTAACCCATAAGGTAACTCATCCCTAAAACAATCAGAGAACTCCTCTGCTATTTGATCAGCTAGCTTGACCATCTCTCCATTTTGGGTAACATCAGTGCTAGCCGAAGGACCATCAATCGGCTCTACTGATGCTGTACAAAGAAATTCGAACTTCCATTACGGAAACCAATGGTCCTTGAGGTATATCTTTTTCACCTCGTAAGACATACAGCACATCATTCATCTTGAATTGATAAATGTGCTTTTTCCAATCTATGGCTGGATTCTTTCTAGAATGCCAAGCCTTACCCAAGGCTATGTTTGCGTGAGCAAGCTTTGTCATTTCAAAATCAAGCTTCTCAGTATAGTCATGAATTCGAAGTTCCAACTGGGTAACCCTTTGGTCCCATACTTCAGTTGAACTTCCGTCTGCCATTCTGACTGTATATGCATAGTCAGATGGGCTAGTCTTTAATTTCAGCCTCTTTACAAGCTTGGAGTTTTACATTGTGCGTTGACGCTGAGTCAAACAACACAATGACATCATGATTGGCTACTTGCCCTTTCATCTTAATTAACTCCGTATCGTTAAAGGCTGTATACCCCGTTGCTGTGGGCTTTGACATGACATTATTAGGTGCACTAGTTACTAGCTTAGCAACAAACACAGATAACAAAACAGGTACTGACCTTTGAGAAGATCCCGATAGCTGAATTTGCATCTGTTTTGGTCTGCGACTTCCCTCCATTTCCACGTCGCATTCTGAGATCAATATCTCAGCCATCCGATGATCCTCATTTCGTGGACAATCTTTCCACTGATGAGGCTGAAGGCATCCAAAACACAAGCCTTCTCTCCTCGCTTTTTCTCTTTGCTTTGGGTTCAAAGAAGACTTTGACCAAGCCCAGGCTGCCATTGGTGTTACTTTTCTTTTCATTCCAATGGTGGTGCTTGGTTTAGGAGTCTCAACTGGCTTCGCCTGCTTGGTTTGACCACTAGGCTGTGAGGCACTCTCTTTGCTAATCCACTTCTTGTTAAACCCAGTTTTCTTCGGGTACTCATACTGAGTCCCAACCTGCACAAACCCACTTGGTCTGTTTCCTTTGGCATCCTCATAGTTCAGGGCTATGGCAATTGATTCATCTAGCGTGTTCGCATACTTGGCCTGAACTTCCATCTTGATTTGATCATTCAGTCCAAAGATAAAAGCTTTTGCCTGGATTGACTGAGGTAGAGGTTCATAAACTTTCATTACACTTTCTCTAAACTTATCAGTGTATTCTGCGATTGATAAATTTCTTTGACGAAGGTTTCGATACTGATTCTAAGCTCGGGATGCTTCGTCAGCAGGT
Organism: Dipteris shenzhenensis; assembly: GCF_047967505.1. Lineage (NCBI taxonomy): Eukaryota > Viridiplantae > Streptophyta > Polypodiopsida > Gleicheniales > Dipteridaceae > Dipteris > Dipteris shenzhenensis. Next base: position 41,622,924 of record NC_141602.1, on the reverse strand, counting down.
AAGAAGTGTTTTTTAAATTCTTTTTTAAACCCCTCCCAAGTAGTGGATGGCACTCCATCTTTCTGCTGTTTTATCCACCACCGATCCGTTGCCTCATTAAACATATGGGTGGCCTCACGGATTTTCTTCATATCATTCCTAATTTCACAAATGGCGAAGGCCTCGTCCCATTTGTGTAACCAGGTCTCTATGATATCGGAACTACGGTCAAACATCCGACCAGAATACTTTTTTGCCCTATAATTGGCAATATTAGGCACCTTAGCCCTCCTAGGCTCGACCGTATGAACACTGGATTCAGGCTCCATTGAAGCTTTACCCTCCTCTTCACGAGATGGTCTAGTAGACATACTATGAACCATTTTCCTGAGCTCGGATTGCCCTTTATTTGCTTGTAACTGTTGCGCTAAAATCTGCTGCAAGGCATCCTCCAATAATGCAATTCTACCAGATAGTGTATGGCCTGCTGGGCGCGACACCTGCGGGGTTGGCTGAACTCCCGATTCTACGAGATCCACCCTAGAAGCTTCTTTTTCAACTTCCATTTAGGTCGATGGTTGTTTATTAAAAAAAAATAATAATAAATAAATAAATAAATAAATAAATAAATGTATATATATATAAATAAAACACCGCCTAAAACTGTATTTACAAACTGCTTTTCAATCTCATAACCACAAAAGGTGTCTAAACAGGCGTAACCATCAACTGAAAATAGCTGAGAACTCAGATGAATATCTTTTCCCTATACTAGGGAAATATCTGCAATCTCAAATAACTCAAACACCCGAGGGCAAATAAACTAGCATATACCCCAACAAAACTTAAAGGGCATAGAAAGCTCCCTGGTCATATTTCAGCTGCATGAAGAGATCAACTAGTCCCTGTAAGCCACTCCCAATCTGTATTTATAATCTGTCATGCAGCGATCTTGTATGGCAAACAGTGAGCCAGCTGCAATTGATGAGGGGTTTTCAGCTTCTAGAGAGATGAAGAGCTGAAGCTAAGTCTATTGCACATAGCTCTGCGGACTACCAGGTCCAATAGCCGAGCCCACAACTAGCAAAGTCATTTGACTATTGTAACGCACAAACTTTGCGAAGTAATTGACCCATGATTCGAACGCCAACAACCATATGATGTTCCGCTCCAGCCTTTGGTATTACCCAAAGCTCTGCTAGCCAGTCACGACGCCATCTAATAGACTGTGTGCTCCCGCGATCTTGCCTAATCACCACCGTCAACCCATAGGTCACATCGATTGAATTACCAGACATAATTATATGAATTGCTCACGGACTCTCTCTAGCACCGTACAAAGGCAAGAATCGTCAGCGCACCGCTTACCACCAAACTACTGTACGTAAGTACTAGCCCCGACTACCAACGGAATCACGATATATACAATTGCAAATCTAGCCTGTGCTCACAGGCTCCTGTAATCTCGTCTTCCACGCCTTCAAATCAATGACGAAAGATAACACCAAATCCCTCCAATCTCAATTCATCGTTAGTCTGTCAATTCGATGTGCAGCTTCAAACCACGACAATCACCAAACATTGCGCTCTAATACCAAAATATAACGATCACTATCTTTAACTTGCTTCACATCATCAGTTTAATAGTCTATCATGGGGCAGGCACACAGAATTTCCTCCCAGCCAACCTCGGTGGTAGCAAACTCAAAATAGCCAACAAGGTGAAGGCTCATGCTTGCAAATTCCACCGAGCCCCAAATCCCTAGATGGATCTAGTATGCCACCATGTCTACATTTGAGGGCATCTCCTCAATGCATCATTTACCCCTCTCTTGGGATATCATTGAAATCATTTGCCCCTTGGCACATTTAATGCATTTAGACCCCTTAGCCTTAGATCCACCTAGTCTTGTGCCATGTCACCCTCACCAAGGACCTTGACCTTGATTCATTTTTGATAATTTACGTGAAGCCCAAACAAATATAATACAAACATTGATCCTTTAAAGGAAAATGTCGACTGACCCTTCCGAGGTCATGTTGCCTCAACTTGAGTGTAACAGGGGGCTGGTTAGGGAGAGAGGGAATGCTCCAAGAGAGCCCTTTGTGAGACACCAAGAGTGGAGTAGGGGGGAGCCTTTTATAGGCCCCCCGCCAGCCTGGTCGGCTAGTAGGGCTGGCCATTGGACCGACCAGCAGGTCGGCCCTCACCTGACCAGCAAGTCAATTGACCCGACCCAACTAGGGTTGGGTTATGTTAGGTTGACCCGACCAATCAGGTCTGGTACCCCCCCCGGGTTGGGGCCCAGTTTGGACTCCCAACTCAGCCCTATCAGCCAGCATAGCCAGGCCTAAGCAGGCCTCACCTATCCTATCCTCTCCGGGCGGGCACACCCACAATAAAGCCCCCCTCTCTCACTATGAGATGCCAAGCACCCTCTCTGCAGCTCATCATGAGCACAATGATATGAAGAAGCAAGCCGATGAAGATGCAACCATGGACCCTCCAGCAGTGAGCCTATTGGATTCATGTCAGAGAGAGCACCTGATAGCCTACCTCAAAGCAAGATGCCACCTCGAACATCAAAGGAGATTTTCTCAGCTATGAGTTCCCATACTAGTCTGCACTGAGTACCACGTGTATGAGATGTGGAATAAACTACGTCCAAATCTCCCCTGGTGAACACATCACGGCTAGGAACCTTGGACAACGAACGCTGGTACACACTGTGTCCATAGTCTCTACGACATATAGCAATGAACCTTGAACACATCTGGTCCGTAGCACCACAGCCTTGCTTCTACCTGCCAGACTTTGAACTGATAGGGGCTGTTATCAGACCGCACTGCTGCCCACATGCCCTCTGTGGCTGTGACCCTTGGGGGGAGAGAATCCTACTGTTAGAAGGCTGGTATCGTCCGATGATTTCGGGCACTACCTGCTGCCTTGGAACCCCCTGAGTGATTGGAAGATGAGTCTGACTCCATATCTTGGTCCTTAGCTTTGCCTTTATGATTGGACCAACAATCCTTGGTCAGAGTGCCACGACAGCATACCATTCTAGTGGTGTGACAGCTCATAGGAGCAGGGAACGACCAAGAGGCAATGCTTTTAAGGGTGTCAGTTCTGAAGTCGATGGTCTTTGCCAAAGGTTCAATGAGTATAAAACTCTACCAGCAGATCTCAGGTTAGTTATGCCCTTCCTTCAATATATGCAAATTGTTAAATCTGTTGAAACCCAAAGGACCCACTCATTAGGACAAGGATGCTAAGGATAAGATTGTTTTGTCCAAGCTTAAGGGTCAATCTTGTACCTCTAATGAGCTTGAAGAGTGGCTGAGTAAAATGAAGGATTATTTCATGTTATATTCTAAGAATGATCAAAGCAAAATCAGGTTTGCTGTATTGCATTTGGAAGACTATGCACATACTTGGTATAGGTATCCACCTCCAACAGGAGGGAATCCCTATCAACACATGGGAAGACTTTAAGGAGCAGATGTTTCAGGCTTTTGTCTCTCCCCTTGCTATAGACAAGCTTGTGTGTGAATGGTATGAGATGACTCAGCAAGGGCCAACGAGACCATGATAAACCCTAAAGCTTGAAGGACAAATTGATGTAATGGGATCATACCTAGGGTCATAAGGTCTATGGTTGTGAGTGTGTGAACACATGGTGTGTGTAGGTGTGCCTAAGTTAGGTGTGACTGATGATGTGTCAGTCAGTAGGTGTGATTGAGTGAATATAGGAGTGTGGTGTGTGATTGAGAGATAATTGTGGATCTCGAGATGCTCTCTTGAGCTCACATATGATGTCACTCTTGGATGTAACTTGTGCCTATATATTGGGCATATCTCTCATGAATAAACTCTCTCGCTTTTCATCATCTTACTCTCTCCATCTTGTCTCCATGCTACTCCAACATATGGTATCAGAGCTGTATGATCCTCCTTGAGCTTCTATCCACGTGTGCCACGTGTCATCACCTCCTTCATCTTCTTCATCTTCTCCTGGTTGTCTTTTGGAAGAAGTTCAGTCAAAGTTTGACTATTCCAGTCAATTGACTAGTCAACTATGATGTTTATTATCTATTTTAGTTTGTTGGACTCGCAAATCTATATGTTGACTGAGATTCATTCAGATTTCAAGTCTCCAAATGTCACTAACACTTTGGAAATTATGCTTATCATGGATATATGAGATGTATTTACATTTGGATGATTGCATTATGCCATACAGTCATGAGCTTCTATGTACAAGAGTAGACACTGCCCTTGTTTTACTAACAAGTGGTAAGACCCTCTTCATATTTGATTTATGTGAGGGCATATGGGATGCATGTGATCATGTACTTGAAGTCAACTTGCTTGAAGCTACTCATTTGGTAGCATACCTCATTAAGAGAGAAGGTATGAAGAAGAAGGATGCAAGAAAGATAAAAAAGCAAAGGAGTTACAAAAAGAAGGGCTACACCAAGAACCTCTCCAATGACAATGTACCTCACACTATGGTAGCCTGGAAGAGAAGGAGGAAAAGGACGATATATGCCATCAAAGGGGGGAATTTCCCCACATCTTCAATTTAGAATTTTTGTGTGTGCTGTCAATAAGGGTTCTCTGCCTTGGGATGTCCCCCTCAAATGATTGTTAGCCTTATGTTTTTTTTTTTTCCGAAAAAACAGTGCTAATTATATTACTTTGAGAACAAGATACAAGGGGTCAGCTTATAGCTGACGGGCTGCGTTCACAAATCAGACACAGCCCTAACAAGTAGCAAAATAGAAAACCATCCTCTCACGGAGGGAGAAAACGAGTATGAGCGAACAGCCATCGGGGTGGTGAGTAGTGCCACCGAAGGCCCTGCGTAGTCTGCTCGAAGAAGAGGCCCTGTGTGTCCCAAGTCCGGAGGAAGCGTCTCCGCTTCTCCTGACCGGCCCGGGAGTCTCCTTGAATCTGGTCCCACTGGCCTCTGAGGGTATGAATAATCTCACTCCAAATCTCCGCCATGATCTGGGCAATCGATAAGGAGGTGCCACCGAGGATCTGCGCGCAGCGCGAGGTCCAGATGTGCCACCCTGTAATGCTGCTAATAATCTCCCAGACTGGCTGCCTCTCCCGAACTCCTGTATCAGCCTCTGCTAGGTGCTGTGGGATACCCTCGAGCGGTCCCCACGTCCCCTGTGTGATAAGGAAAGTGGGGTCCTGCTGACATGCCTCAAAAAGGTGATGAAGACCAGGTGCAGTGCTGCACCAACAGAACGCGCCCCAAGTGATCAATCCTAGCTCTGGTGCTGCGCGAGTAAGAATCCCAAAAGTCCACCTCCACACTTCCTGGGCGCGAGTGCAGCTCCACAGGCAGTGCTTTGGTGTCTCCTCATCCGCATGGCAAATCTGGCAGCATCCGTCCTGGCCTATCTGCCTCAACCAGCTCCCCACTGGAAGACCTTTGTGGGCGAGAAGCCACAGGAAGTATGAGATCTTCCGTGGCCGCCAACTCTCCCACAAGGCCTTCCAGAATGCTTGTAAAAAGAACCTGGAGAGACCCTGTGCGTACCAGCTGGGTCGCTGGGTGGGGGGGCGGCTCTGCATCCTCCCGAGAACTCGCCTGCCCAAAGTCGTACTGTAGGCGAAGAAAGAGGTCGGCCCCTGACCTGTCACAATCTCTGGCCACCACCACTCTCCTGGGTCCCAATCAAGCTCTGCCAATGCCCGCCCCTCCCAAAGCCAAAGACGCCAGAGCTGCATCTGGTCCTGCTCGATGCTAGGGTCGGTACGCCAGACCTTCCCCAAGAGGCCTACGATCCGAACCCTCTGCCACGGGAGTAGGGGGTCGATGAGCGCACCCTCTGTCCTGAGTCGTCCCTCCCCAGAAACCGCGAAGAAGGAAATAGAAGAGTCATCCAAACGTCCTGCGATCACCAGTGGAATGCCACGGGGGGTGAACTGTCCCAGCCATCGGGTGTCACCAGGCATGATGATCTGGGACTCAGGTGGGGCCAACCAAGCCGCTGGGATCGCTCCGTCGATCTCCGTGCGTCTCGCCTGGGCTCCACGTGCACCTCCAGCTGCGTCTGCAAGATCTGCCATCTCTAGATGTCTGTACGTATCCCTCCAAACACGGAGGGATCGGGCTGGCCCCCTCATCCAACCGTCCCACCTGATATGTGATCTCTCCCCCAACTGAAGGCCCTCGGCATCTCTGACCTGACTGTTCCAGATAAGCGGCTGGCGATCGATCTCCTCCTGACAGCTGGGAGGGGACTGAATGAGACTGAGACGGAGCCGCCTCCAAACCATGAGGAGGCTACGAACGAGAGGGGAGCGGGGCTGAGTGAGCGGGGCGGAGGTGAAGATCCACCTGAAGGACGGTAGCCAATCTCCGCCTCGGCGCGGGACACAGGAGCCGACTCCCTGCTGAAGTAGCGTCTTCCACGTCTGCCCCCCTGGGGTCAAACCGCGAATGACAAGCTTGCCTAACAAGGCCTGACTCTGAAGCTCTGGATCAATGACCCCCAGGCCACCCTCAGCCTGTGGAAGAATGACTGTCTGCCACGCAACCCTGGCTCTGATATCTCTATGACCATCCTCCCCAGACCAAAGGAAGTTCCGAACCAACCTCCTGAGCTGTGCCGCGCTGGATCTCGAGAAGCACCAGCAGGAAGCCACATACCAAGCCGTGGCTAGGAGGACCTGGTTGACTACCAAGGCACGACCTGCAAGAGAGAGCTTAGCAGTGCTCCAGAAAGCCAGCTTCCGTCGGATGGAATCTAGCACCGGGAGAAACTGCTGAGCTGGTGTGATGTCTAGGCCAACCTGGAAGCCAAGGTATCTAGCTGTCTGTCCACGTGGAATCCATCTGAAGCCCAGAAATCGCCCCCACTGAGAGCACGCCCCAGGGTCTGTGAGAAAACCAACGGATTTGTTCCAATTGATTTTCGCCCCAGCGGCCGAACAGAACACCTCCAGGGCCATCCGCACCCTCTCTAGCATCCGCTCGTCGTCCTGGACATAAAGGGCTGTATCATCTGCGTACTCCGAGTCCAAGAGCTCCGTGTCCTCCCGGAGTGGAAGGCGAATACCCCTGAGCCCTGTGGACCTCGCCCGAAGGTAGTAAGTCATGGCCTCAGCGAAGAAGAGAAACAAGTAAGGAGCCAGGGGGCAGCCCTGGCGTACTGATCTCTCCAAGCTAAAGCGCTCGCCCAACCTGCCTCCAATGATAACTCTGCTAGACGCTGACCTGTACAAAGCTGAGATACCCTGAATCCAACCTGCCGGGAAACCTAGCCGCTCCAGAGTCCCCTCCAAAAAGGACCAATCTACGCGATCATAGGCCTTCTCGAAATCGAGAAGTAGAATGGCAAGGTGAGATCCGCTGTGCTGAGCCCACTCCGCCGCCTCTGAAAAGGTGAAGACGTTATCCAGGATACTGCGATCCTGGACAAAGCCTGTCTGAGTGTCATGGACGAGGTCTGGGAGTAGAGGCCGAACTCTGGCACTGATCATCTTGGCGAGGATTTTGTAGGCAGAGGTAAGGAGAGTGATCGGTCGCCACTGGCGAATCTCCTGTCTATCTCCTCCCTTCGGGATGAGGCAAATCAGTCCCGAGGAGAGGCTCTCTGGCATCCGACCGCTGCTGAAAATCCCCTGCAGAGCTGCAAGGAGGGGCTGATGGATCTGGTCCCAGAAGGAGGTAAAGAAAGCTCGGGATAGCCCATCCTCACCTGGGCACTTCTGTCCGTCAATAGCCATCAAGGCCTCCAACATCTCATCCGAGGTGAACGGCGCCATCAACGTCGCCTGCATGCTAGGCTGGACCAGGGATGGAATGTGCCTCCACACCTCCTCACGGGCACGACTGGCACGAGGGGCAAGCGGCTCCTGCTGGAAGAGGGTCCTGTAAAAGTCAGTGGCCAACCCCAGGACCTCTCCCGGATCCGTAACGATGTGACCATCCGCTGTCCTGAGACTCCGAAGCTGATCACCTGCAGCTCTCTGGCCATGCGTCCTGAAGAACTCCCTACACATCCGGTCACCCTTTCGGGCCCAAAAGGAGCGAGAGGCGTGAAAGGAAAACTCGGAACGACGCTGGAATATCTCCTCCAGGAGGGCTCTGGCTCGAAGGGCCTGGATCCGTAGCTCCTCCGAACCCGGGGAAGCCTGCTGGAGTCGCTGAATGGAGGCGAGGTCCCTCCGAAGAGCTCTCTCTCTGCCCCACCAATCCTGTCGAACCTGTAAAGCTGCGAGCTGGCAGATCTGGCTAGACTCCTGCAGAGCCTGTGCGACTGAGTCTACCAGATCCACGCCCTCCCCCCAATCTCTGTCCCAAAGACTGCATATGCTGCTGCGCACGTCCACTCTCGAGAAGATGGAGTCGGGAATCCTGCATGATCGGGAGGGGAGGGTCTGGATTGCCGAATCTAAGGAGAGGAGCACAGGCGCATGATCGGAGAGTGTCGTCCCTGGAACTATACCCGCCTGGCCGCCTCTGCTGATGGCCCAATCACTGACATAAAATCTATCAAGCCTCTCCAGGAGTCTGCCTCCTTCCCTGCGGAAGCCCCAAGAGAAGTCCAGACTCCCGTGCCAACGCCGGAAGGACGGGTCTCTCCAACTGTCCCTCCCTCCCGTCTCGAAGATGAAAGAGTCCCAAGCTGACTGCTCTGCCTGGGCCATACCTGTGAACTCCGGACCTCTGCCCTGCTGGTCCTCCAAGGTCTCCAGGTTGTTGAAGTCTCCTCCAACAATCCAGGAATCCATGTCCGGAAGAATCCCTGTAAGTGTCCTCCAGAAGGTGGCTCTGCAACGGAGGTCTGTGGGGGCATAAATGTTGAGGATGCCTATTTTGGACCCCTCCAAGTCCAGGCCTACCCAAAGGGCTCGGCCAGGAATCAACGTGCCGTGACCGAAAACTCCCTGGGCTAACTGCTCGCACACGGAAGTACAAACACCCCCACTCCTCCCCTGAGCGCCGATCGAGGGCTCCCAATAAGTGTAGGACCGTCCAGGGAGAACCTTCCCGCAGCTACGGGAATGAGCCGCAGAAAGCTTGTGCTCCTGGAGCAAAAGTACATCCAAACGACCAATCACTGCAGGCTGAAGTTCCTGCCGCAGCATGAGCTTCCTGGGACCACGGGTGCCAGAAGAGTGAAACCCGTTCACATTCCAGGATACGAGGTGTAAGCTCATGGAGAGGGATGGGGGGCTGCGAACAGCTGTCTGCTCGCGGTCGAAGTCGAAGAAGAACCAGACATATCGGAATGGAGGCGCTGCCGCTTATGAGAAGGTTTGGAGGGGGAGACGGGGTCGTCCTGCCCGTTCTTCAACACCTTCAGCAAAGGCGAGAGGCCTTTGGTGCCATGAGCAAAAGCTTTCTCGATCCAGCTCGAGATCTCTGAAGAGGTCATCCCATAGAAGGTTCGGAGTTTCTGCTGGGACCAAGCTCTGACATCCTGGGGGAGAGGCCATGACAGGGGAGGTCGGAGGATCACAATCAGTCGGAAGCGTTTGGCGGCGCAACGCCACCGCAAGCGCACATCGCCCTCGGACCACTGAGTCTCGAGGAGCTGCCCACCGGACGGGCCTATCCAGGAGCACACCTGGGCGTGTGTCTGCTCTCTGAGAGCCTCCCAAACCGAGTCGTCTGTCCAGGTCTCGGTGCCATCGCTGAGGAACGTGAATGCGAAGCTAGGGCCATCCCTGGGAGCCAAGGCACCAATCCTCCCATCCGCCCCTTTGCGGAGCAGGAAAATACTGATGTCGAGACAAGCCGGGAAGGTCCCAAGGTCGGCCACATCCAGGTAGTCCCAGGGGCCAGATCTGTAAAAGTCTCGAGGAAGCTCTCTCTCCTGGAGCTGAGACCCAACTGAGTCTGCCACTGAGGGGCTAGCGGGAAGGGGAACCTGCTCCACTGGTGGTGTAGACTCCGGGTGTCCTGCCAACGAGGGGGGAGAGGGAGGAGGCTGAGGGACAGGCAGCTCTGACTCCACGGAGGCGACTGGCGGAGAGGGTGGAGGAGGTGGAGCGGGGGCTGCACTCGGCTGGAAAGCCGGTGGTGCAGCTAACTCTGCGGGAGAGGCGAGGGGGACCAGGGGGGGGGGGGATGGGGGTGCAACTGGAACTGGGGCTGAGAGGGAGGAAGAGAAGACTGAGGAAGAGGAGGCGGGGACTGAAGCTGCGGGTCGGGCGACGGGGGGGGGGGGGGGGAGACTGGGGAGGGGGCTGGGGCGGGGAGGAAAGGGGCGGGGGAACGGGAGAGAGGGGGAACTGAGGCTGTGGAGGGCGGGCTGCCGTCGAGGAAGAAGCTCTCCCAGACCCCTGGGGCGGCTGCCTGACAGGTCTCTGGGGTGCTGCTGCAGGAAGGGTAACCTCTGCCTCCTTGCCTTTATCCGAAGTCTTCTTGTTCTTTCCCCTTTTCCTTTTAACCTCAGTCCAACCGCCCACTACCTCTGGGCCAGACTCCTGCTGTCCCGGCTCCTAGCGTGGCTGTCCAGGGGGTGGGGGTGGAGGCGGAGGGGTCGGGGGCGGGGGCGGGGGGGGTCGAGACGAGCTGGCGAAATGTGGACAAGCAGCCGCCAAGTGCCCAAAGCCGTGGCACCGCAGGCACTGACCTGGCTGTCCGGTGACTATCATGCTCTGGGTGATGCTGCCGGCACCTGTCACAATCTCGATCACCGCAGGGAGAGTCGCAGGATCCGCCACAGCCACTCGGACTCGGGGGGCTCCTGCCGTGGTCACCGCGTCGGCAAAGGTGTCGTGCATAACCCAGCCAAAATGGGAGCCCAAGTCCCTGACAATCGGGCGCAACTCTGCAGCAAGCCCTGGAAAAACCAGTGTCACTGGGTGTCGAGGTATGCGGAACCGAGCATCGAACTCCGCTGCGCTGAATCCACGGTACCACGGGACTATCATGATAATCTTCCCATCCACCGAGGTGGGGGAACTGGCAATCAGGTTGCTCGCAGCTTTCTCAGTGGAGAGTTTGAGCCAGAAGATGCCCCTTCCCATAAGGGCCACCTCCTCAATATGCCCATCCTCTAGCAGGAGAGTGGACTGGAGCCAGTCCCTGATGGCTACCCTGGAGGGGGAGTGACCAATGACTCTACCGTAAACAGAGGTATGCGCAAAGTCAATGGCAACCTCCTGAACACGAGATGATTGTCGCTCTGTCAGGATAACGCGGTAGGCATCTGGAGAGGGAGAGTCCGACTGGGCCTCCGGATCCGGGCGAGGGGCCGCCATACCGCCAAGACTAACTGCAAGCTTCCGATGAGGAGTATGAACAGGCTGCCACCCCAAAAAAGGGGGGACGAAGCGGGGGGTGGAGCCTGGGGGTGAGGCGGGTGAGGCGAGGTGAGGGGGCGGGGGGGTCGGAACGGAGGGCGGGGTGAAGGGAGCGGGGTGCGGGGAAAAAACGGGGGGGCGCGGGAGGGCGGGGGGGGGGTGGCGGGGGCGGAGAGCGGAATGGAGGCGGGGGGCGGGGAGAGCGGAATGGAGGCGGGGGGGGCGGGTGAAGTGAGAGGGGTCGGCGGGTGGGTGAGAGCGGGGGAGGGAGGGGGTGAGGCGAAGCGAGGGGGGGGGTGGGGTGAAGCGAGGTGGGGCGGAGAGGGCGGAGTGGATGAGAGCGGAGGGGGGGTGAGAGAGCGGCTGCGACGAGGGGAAGGGGGAGTGGAGGCGTGAGGAGGAAGCGGCGAGGGTGAGGTGAGAAGGAGCGAGGGGGAAGGGGGAGTGAAGGCGGCGGGGGTGAGGGGAGATGGAGCGGCGGGGCGGGGCGGGAGAGCAGTGAGGGGGGCGGGATGGAGCGGAGCGGAGGGCGAGAGAGAGCAGCGAGGGGGGGGGACGAGAGCGAGGCGAGGCGAGGGGAGGGCGCAGCGGGGTGGGGTGACCGGCGGGTGAGGGGGAGGGGGGCGGGGGGCGAGGGCGGAGGGGGAGGGAAGGGAGTGGAGGTGGTCGCGGCGGGGGGGGGGGAGGAGCAAGGGGGAGGTAGAGCGAGCTGCGGTAGGGAGGGGAAGCTCACAGGAGCTGTTCCAAAAGGTGATTTTACTTCAAGACCATATTCCGTTAGCCTTATGTTTTACCTTGTTGGATCTAAGGGTATTCCCATGCATAGTCATTGTCTATCTCCCAGTTGTAAACCAAGAGTCCTAGGAGTGAGTAACAGGTTGGGGCCATGTGTGTTGCCACATGATGGTGGGCAAGCCATGGAGCATTGCATGTACTACTGCTGAGGAATGAGGTCATTAATTTGTGGGGGGGAATGAAGGACAAATTGATGTGATGGGATCATACCTAGGGTCATAAGGTCTATGGTTGTGAGTGTGTGAACACATGGTGTGTGTAGGTGTGACTGATGATGTGTCGGTCAGTAGGTGTGATTGAGTGAATATACAAGTGTGGTGTGTGATTGAGAGATAATTGTGGATCTAGAGATGCTCTCTTGAGCTCACATATGATGTCACTCTTGGATGTAACTTGTGCCTATATATTGGGCATATCTCTCATGAATAAACTCTCTCCCTTTTCATCATCTTGCTCTCTCCATCTTGTCTCCATGCAACTCCAACAAAGCCTATGAAGAATGCCCCCAAGTATGTGTAAGGCTGTACTATCTCCATTGGCTCACCTCGGTAAGTGAAGCTATGTCGATGGAGTACTACGTGTAAGGTGTTGAAGATCATAACCTTGGTCTTCCCAAGAGAGAGAGATGATGATGATTGTTTTAACATCCATTAAGGCCGAATATGACCTATTGGACCATAACAAAAGCCAATACATCTATAATAGGTATGGCCACGTTGGGAGAGGAAACCACCAATGCTCAAATGCCACGTTGGGGGTGGGAGAGAGAAAGGAAGAAAGATGTATTAATGTCTTCAAAAGGCCTCGTGGGCCTATGAGACAAAGTACAATATCAAATTAACACATGCTGATATAAGCCACAAAGGGCTGAGGCAAAGGGCACACTAAGACCCTTTGTTGTGTACCATACTAGACTAAAATCAGAAATACAAAAAATAATCTCCAAGTCCAAAAGTAGGGACTAACAGCTAGACTCAGTCATAGAGTAGGAATTAGAAGACATATTCCGGTGCCATGGTGGCTCTCCTTGGGCTGCAAAAATGTCTCGTATCTGTGTGTCTGGTCGTCTCACGCTGTGGGAAGACAGAGAGAGAAAACATGAAAGGAAAGGTGTATTAATGTCTGCAGGAGGCCTCACGGGCCTATAAGATAAAAGTATAAAACCAAAAGTAACTCATACAAGCCGCTGTGGGCTGAAGCAAAGGGCTCACTAAGGCCCTTGCTGAAAGCTAAAGTGCTAAACTAATAAGCAAAATAGCAGAGTAGAAAAAAAGCATAAGAGTATCAGGTGCTCAGAGTTAAAGCTCCTAGTACATGCCCAGGCTCCATATATCCAGGTACCGTGGTGGCTTTCTGATGGGATGTAAGGAGCTCTCGTATTTGCATTTGTTGAGCTGTCTCTCGATGCGGTGGAGGGCGTGGTCTCCTCGATCTCTGTATCCGGTGGGCTACGTCCAAAGTGACACCTCGTCTCTGGCGGTCTCCTCTAAGGAAGGCTGAAATGAACCGGACCTCGATCGTGCATGCTTTGGTCACTCCCTGTGTAGCATGTGGGGTGTGTGCCTCTCACACCATCGTGGCGGATGCTCTCACTGCTGATCCATGATGCTCTCATCTCATCAAGCTCCTCTCCCTCATCCACCCCAGTAGCTGACTCAGATGCATAGAAATCTGTAACACGTGTCTGTGCTCTGTCGATCTCGGGGACCTGTGGCATCGCTCCCTGTTGCTCTCTGGTCTGTCGCATCAGTGTGTCTCTCTGTCGTCGCATCTCAATTAGATAGAGCCCAACACAATTCTGGTCGGGAAAATGGATCAACCGTGTAAGCATAGTGAAACCTAGTCCGGGGAACACTACCCTCAGATATGTGTAAGACTGCACTATCTCCATTGGCTCATCTCGGTACGTGAAGCTATGGGGTGACGGGACACTGTCGAGAGAGAGAGAGAGAGAGAGAGAGAGAGAGAGAGAGGAGGATGATGATGATGATGATGATGATTGTTGTTTTAACTTCCATTAAGGTTGAATATGACCTGTGGGACCGTAACAAAAGCCAATACATCTATGATAGCAACGGCCATGTTGGGAGAGGAAACCAACAATGCTCAAATGTTGTGAGATGATAGTCTTGAAATTCTCTCTGACGCTTGAGTAGGCATCACATTCCAAAAAGGAGGGTTGCTCAGACTCTATTGTGCCCTGATGGCATAGTGTGCATAGCCTCTCTGAACGAGGAGTGGATTGTAAATAATCTGAGCTTGTCCATATGGAAGCAACTGCATGCATCACAAATCTTAGAATCGGCTCTAGAAGACAAGGCTGAGTACGTTGTCCCCTTGGTGTAAAGAAATTGTCTTTGTAATGCAGGTATATTGTTTGAGTAGAGTACTTAAATGTTGTGCGGTGATCTGCATGCTCCCAGGACTTGTTGTGTTGAGATAAGATCCTCTCCTACAAATATGGGAGATCCCTTGAGGAAGACTAGCCCTAATATGGGGCTCAAGAACAGTGCAAACAATAGGGCGTGGCTGTCTGTCTATTGGTTGGCGACGTACTTTGTGTGCTCAACTAAGTTGATGCCTTGCACACACACACACACACACACACACACACACACAGAGTTTATTAAAGTCTACTAAACACTGACTGGTCTATGAGACTGATGGAAAACCTGATACAATGAGCAAATGGGTGGAGCTATTAAGTGAGCATCTTAAACCCATGCAATAAAACTGTGTAGGACATAGTCAATGTCATCATCATCAATGTCACCAGAGTCATAGGCCTCACTATCACAAACTCACTCTGTTCGTCCTCTACTTCGATCACGGGAGTAGCACCATTTATTTTCTCCCAGCCATATCTCGCTAAGGCTAACTAGCAGATAGAGATCTACGTTACAAAATCCACATGAATCATTATCTTCTCTTCTCTCTCTAGCCTCAGCAAGCCCCAATTCCCTAGATAGATCTAGATGCCACATGTCATCCATATAGGGCCTTCCTAATGCAACATTTCACCCCTCTCTTGGGATGCATTAAATCCCTTGCCCCTAGGCACAATCTTAGCACTAGGCCCTTGGTCTTAGATCTATCTAGTCTGGTGCTATCAGCCCTCACCTAGGACCTTGACATTAAATCCCTCCCAATCATTTACATGAAGCGCAAACACATATATTACAGAGATAGATCCTTTAAGGGAAATGTCGACTGATTCTTCCGAGGTCATGCTACCTCGGCTAGAGCGTAACATTCCTTCCCTCTTCAGACATCAGCGTCCTCGATGATAAAGTCTGGGAACACTCTCCGCAACTGATATACGGATTCCCAGGTAGCTTCGGATAGAGGCTGACCATGCCATGCAACCAACACCGTGGGTATCTTTCGATTTCGTATTTGCATTGTTCCTCGGTCCAGGATTCTTGTTGATTTGCGCCTTGCAATATCCTCTATCTCCTGAAACAAAACCACACCTTCGATTAGTGAGTCACCTGTATGTAAAAATTTCTTTAAGCGCGAAACATGAAAAACCGGGTGCACCTTACACCCCTGTGGCAATTCTAATTTATAGGCTACACTGCCTATTCTCTTTAGAATTAACCACGGCCCACAGTATCGAGGTGATAACTTAACACACTCTCCTGAAGTCAACGACTTCGAGTGCGAAGGAATTCTGAGAAAAACTTTTTCTCCTTCTTCAAATACTCTTATAGACCGATTTTCATCCGCATACACCTTGGCCCTATCCATAGCCTGGCGGATATTAGCTCTCGCAAGTGCTAGCATCTCCCGCATCTGAACTACAAAGTTCGCGGCACTAGGCACTTTCTGAGGTACTCCAACTATAGTTGGATTGGCTGGTCTATAACCATAGTTCAGCTCAAACGGACTGAACCCAGTAGATGAATGCTTCCTATCATTGTAGGCAAACTCCAACAATGGCAACCACTTGTCCCATGTATGTTGCCTCAATGACACATATGCTCTCAGCATATCCTCTAAAGTCTGGTTGACTCTCTCCGTCTGACCATCCGTCTCAGGATGATCCCCACTACTCATTCCCAACTCAGTCCTTAGTGTCTCAAATACCGCTGTCCAAAAATGACCGGTAAATCTAACATCTCTGTCGGACACTATGGATCTAGGCAATCCATGCAGACGAAATATATGTCTAATGAACAAATCCGCCACTTGCAGGGCACTAACAGACTCTCTAGTCGGAATGAAGTGAGCCATCTTGGTTAGACGATCAACCACCACAAGGATAGAATTATACCCTCCTTGTGTTGCAGGTAGCCCTACAATAAAATCCATGGAAATACTCTCCCACTTACTTAGTGGTATTTCCAAGGGCTGTAAAAGTCCGGGTGGCTTCACCCGCTCGGCCTTACTTACCTGACACGAGAAACACCGTGTCACATACTCATGAATATGCTTTTTCATCTTTGGCCAAAAGAAATCTCGCTTCACGAGATCATATGTCTTCTCGACACCTGGATGTCCCGCACACGGGCTATCATGGCATTGTCGAATGACTCTCTGCCTGAGATCATTCTGACCAGGTACTACAACCTTGCCATTTCTAACTAGCATACCATCCCTTATGGCATATCTTGCTTAAGTTTGGCCTTTCCTGGATGCCAGGTCATCCATTTCATTTTCCCCGGGTTTTAACACATGAGCCTTAGGCCATAAGCTCTGGACAACTCGTCCACCTTTTGAGTTTCTCTGATCTCGGTCATTAGAGCACTCTCTAATACCGTGAAACTCAGGTTGTGTATAATGCGAGACAACGCATCAGCAACCTTATTGTCTTTTCCTCTTCGGTACCGAATCGTCAAATTAAACTCCTGCATGAGCTCTGCCCACCTAGCTTGGCGGCCCCTCAAGTCAGGTTGTTTACAAAAATGTTTCAGAGTATCATGATCTACATCCACATAAAACTTTGAACCATACAGATAATGCCTCCATGTTTTCAAAGCATGGATAACAGCATACAACTCCAATTCATGAGTTGGCCAATTCCTTTGAGAGGGAGAAAGCTTCTTGCTTTCAAAGGCTACTGGCCTTCCCTCTTGAAGGAGAGCTGCTCCTACCGCAATGCCACTTGCATCGGTTTCTAGGAACAACGGTTTCTGGGGATCAACTATTTTTAACACCGGTCCTGAGACCACAGCTTGTTTTATGGTGTTAAAACTTTCCTGTTGATTCTGTCCCCAAACAAAAGGTACTTTATCTGAGGTCAGATCAGTCAATGGCGATACTATTCCGGAATATCCTTTGATATACCTTCTATAAAACTGGACAAATCCCAAGAATGATCGCAACGCGGTCAGACTCTGAGGGATTGGCCAAGTTAGTATCGCAGCCACTTTCTTCGGATCCATTTCTACCCCCTGTGGAGTAATTATGAACCCTAAATACTCAAGCCTAACCATACACAGTATAGTTTTCTTTTTATTCACATAAAGACTACTGGCTTTCCTCAAAGTACTGAACACTATCCTTAAGTGTTCACGATGTTCAGTAACACTTTTACTGAATATCAGGATGTCGTCAATAAAATGTACTACGAACTTTCCGATATACGGACGTAGTAAATCGTTCATAAGCATGACGAAGGTCGCTGGAGCATTGGTAAGTCCGAAGGGCATTACCAAAAACTCATAATGACCAAATCTGCTTCTGAAAGCGGTTTTATGCACATCCTCGGCTCTAATCCGGATTTGATGATAGCCGCACTTAAGATCTATCTTGCTGAAAATCACGGCTCCGTGTAATGCATCTAGCAAATCATCAATCCGAGCCATCGGATACCTGTGCTTAACAGTGATATTATTCAATGCTCTGTAATCTATACAGAGGCGAAACGTATCATCCTTTTTCCTCTTTAATATCACTGGCGAAGCAAAAGGTGAGAAACTTGGTTGAATCTGTCCCAACTTGAGGTATTCTTCCAGTTGTCTACGCACCTCCGCCTCTTCAGCAAAACTCATTCTATAAGGAGGTCTATTTATAGGTTCTGCCCCCGGGATCAGTTCAATCTTATGTTGAACTTTCCGCTCTGGAGGTAACCCATAAGGTAGTTCACTGATAGCAATTGTTTGGTGGTCATGCTCGTTCGTCGTTAGATCACGCTTCGTCCATCCCTTCGCCCTTCCTTAAGCTCTGGTCTTCCGTCACAAAACTTGTGTGGCTTATCAACCATCGCACATCCCGCAAGACTGCCATCGACCCGCTAAGTGACGTTCATTGTTGCACTGCAAATTAAGGCCTCGACGACTTTCTCTAGTGCAAGCAGGTTCCTTGAGCACTAGCTATTGCATCGTCCTTGTGACTGGCACACAGAGAAGAGCGACGTTCAAACCCCTATGCTCCTGTGATAAGCTGTCAGCCTAGAGCGCAAAACCTGCCCGTCAATTTCCTCCGCAGGTCTTTCAATTCACGCTCACATTGGACTTCTCGTCCAAACTCACAGATCCCTTCTAGATTTTTTTTTTTCCGTCAACCTTACAGCTCTGATACCAATTATCACAAACTCACTCTGTTCATCCTCTACTTCGATCATGGGAGTAGCACCATTTATTTCCTCCCAGCCATATCTCGCTAAGGCTAACTAGCAGATAGAGATCTACGTTACAAAATCCACATGAATCATTATCTTCTCTTCTCTCTCTAGCCTCAGCAAGCCCCAATTCCCTAGATAGATCTAGATGCCACATGTCATCCATATAGGGCCTTCCTAATGCAACATTTCACCCCTCTCTTGGGATGCATTAAATCCCTTGCCCCTAGGCACAATCCTAGCACTAGGCCCTTGGTCTTAGATCTATCTAGTCTGGTGCTATCAGCCCTCACCTAGGACCTTGATATTAAATCCCTCCCGATCATTTACATGAAGCGCAAACACATATATTACAGAGATAGATCCTTTAAGGGAAATGTCGACTGATTCTTCCGAGGTCATGCTACCTCGGCTAGAGCGTAACACATAGGCCTCACTAACATCATCATCATAGCAGATATAGTCTAATCCAATACAATACAATACAATACAGCACACAATGGCATGAAACGTCAAAGTAGACTTGATGACGGACTAGGCTATGCAGGCAAAAAGCCCGTGATAGATCGCTGTCTACTGTTTGGAAGTGTAGTCTGTTGTGACCTCCTGGTAGTGGGTCTAGCGCCACAGTAACCCCTGTCGGCCGTATCTCGAGTTTGCTAAACATAGATGAGATGTTAGCTAGTGTGATATGTGCGTTTGTCCTCTGTCGAATGTGCCGTGTCTCGGTCTTGGGGTCTCTGCCTCGCCTGTATGTGTGATCAGGGGGGCAATATGCTCTGGCTTGAAGATCACACTCTGAGATGGGTTTGATAAGGCCTCTCGCCCCTGTCTTTGTGATCTGATGAGACGCTCGGACCGCCTCATGAATGAAAGTGGCGAGGCACCTCTGGTCTGGGTATGAGAGAAGTCTGGAAAGGGGCCCAAAGTTTCTCTGAAGAGGTAAGGGTATCATCCACGGATCTCGTAGTAGGTTGGGCACTGGAAAACGAAGTGCTCCTTTGACTGGATCTCATGCCGGTCACATAGTGTGCAGATACAACTTTCTCTGGGGATCCCCTTTGCTCGTCCACTCTCGATACGGAGTCGGTGCGACGAAACACGGAACTGCCCAATTGCAATCCTAAGCAAGTGTGGTAGGTGGATCTGAGTGTACCCTGACGGGTCAATGAAACCCTCCTTGGAGATGCATAAGTAGTGGTCTCTATAGAAGTTGAGCTTCACAGGGAGATCTGTCGTTGCCAACTAGGTCTTGAATGCGTATCTATAAAAGATCCTCTCGGATGATTGGGTTGACCTCGTTGCTCAGAAATGGACAAATGGGGCGTCAATTCTATACTGAAAAGGGGCAACGTGTCTATATGGAAACCCAGTCTCTCGAACCATCTACATGTGTGTGCATACCAACATCTCTGATCACCCTGAGCTGCTAATGCCCTAGAAGAGGACATCGCCAACCAAGGTAGTTTGCGTCACCATGCAGTATAGGAGCCAAAGTCTCGCACGAGGTAGAGATAAGTATAGTCTGGAATGCCGCATCTAACTACAGTGGAGATGCCCTGAACTCAGCCTGAATGATCTGATGGGGAACCGATGGCTTACTGCGGATCATTCGTGATAACAAGAGATGTCACGGGGGTGTGAAATTCTCAGTACTTTAATGTACTACAAGACCGTGACAACTTTGGTTTTAAAAGTCCAAGCGTGGGCTTAATAATGTGTAATTAAACGCAGCATGGTGCCTAGCACATAAGCATAATTAATCCCTAGGCCCAAAGGCATTCCAAGGAATTAAAAGAGTGGTTGTTGGGAAATGATAATGTGGCATTTTTAATGGGCCCCCTAGAGGGCCATGTACCTTTAGTGGCCCCCCTAGAGTTCCAGGTGGCTCTAGTGCCTTCTACATGCTCCTTTGCCATTTCTGGACCTTCCTGGGCCTTCTAAACTTCACATGTGTGGTTTTCTCTCTGATCTTCTCCCTTTGTTGAGATTTTGGACTGGTTTTTCAGCCTCCTTCAGCTGAATTCCGTTTTTCCTCATAACTCCTCACCCGTTTGGATTCCTTGACTTTCGTTTGGCCCGATGGCTTCCCCTCTGCCTCCCCTTCGTAGTGATATGCTTTCCCCTCCGTGCGTTTGGTAGAACGGGCAGAGCTGAGCACTTCTTTTGCTGGTCGAATTTGCAAAAGTGGCTTTTTCTGGACCTTTTTGCTTCTACCGCCTCCTGGGCCTCTCCTCTTGCAAAGCTACAGCTTTCTGTTGAATTTCGAGTGGTCCCACGCGCTGGTTGACTGGTTTTTCTCAGTTTTGGAGGACTTTCCGGCGATGAAACTTCTCCAAAACCTTCTCAATGCATTCCTCTCTGAAGCACGCTTCTTTTGAGCCCAAGAACTCCCATTTCTTCGCGACAGAAGTGCTTCTTTTCGCATTTTTCAGTGGAATTCTTGCTGGTCGGCTCTTGTAAATGCTCTTTCTTCATCCTTTTGCACTCCTCTTTGGCTGAGAATGCAATTGGGCATTGGCTACTATGTCCTCTTGGCGATTGAGGACTTGGTTCGAGTTTTCAGGGCTTGGTGAGTTGTGATTTTGCTGCTCCAATTTCTTTTTGCCATAAGCTATTGGTTGGCCTCGTGTGCCGCCTCTTTCTTGGCTCACAGGTGCCCAGGCAGTGCTACATGAGTCATTCTTTGGTTGGGTACTTTGCTGATTTTATTTTGGAGCTTTGAAAAGCTTTGTGAATGCCATCTGGAAACCACTCAAAGAGAGTGCAGCTGGGGTGCAGTGTGATTGCATCTGGACAGCCAATGGAATTGCACTCGGAAAAGAGAATGCCTTTGGATTGAGCCTTTGGGTTAAGTGCACTTATGTGATGGTGTTCTATGCTTGAAAGCCTTGTGAAGGCTTAGTGAGTTGGGGCTGCGTGCTCAGTTGCAGGGAAGGTCTCCCAGATGCAACTTGTAATCATTTCTTTGTGAAATATAAAGAAATACCGAAAGGGGCGCCACGGTGTTTGGGGCCAATCGGGTGCACTTGTCTATGTCTGTTGAGCAGGGGCATTCTAGTCTCCATCCCTTTTTCAGTGGTTTTGTTTGTGAACAAATGGGTAAATGCCAAATGGTGATCATGCAATGGTTAATGGTTGTGATATATGCTTTGTGAGCTGTAAATAAGTGCTGAAGTGATTAAAGGTTTAGTTCCACTGCCCTCTGAGTGATTAGAGGCCGGTTTCATTGGTTCCATTGCCGGGATTTAAACCCGGGTCGCCTGGGTGAAAATTACAGCAGATCAAATGGCCAAATTGTTTTTGCAGCATGTCTTCAAGTATCATGGGATGCCTGAATCCATAATCAGTGATAGAGATCCGAGGATGACCAGCCTCTTTTGGAGAGGACTGTTTGAAAATATGGGCACTACGCTGAATTTTTCGTCATCTTTTCACCCTCAGTTTGATGGACAATCGGAGCAGGAAAACTCTACCATCTTGGATATGTTTAAATGCTATGTCTCAGACCACAAAAGCAAATGGGAGCATTATTTGCCTTTGCTGGAATATGCTTACAATAATACGGTGCACACATCCACAGGTAAAGCACCTTTTGAAATAGTGAAAGGTGCCAGGAAGATACCTCCTATTTTGCATACAAAAGAGAAAATCTTCGAAGCTGATCGTTTTGTGGAAAGCCTTGAAGAGGCTTACAAGAAGATCAAATATGCCTTGCAAAGAACTTAGGACAAGCAGAAAAGAGCAGTAGATAAGCACCGCAGGGAATTGGTATTCACAGAAGGTGATTGGGTTTTGCTGCGTTTTCAGAAGGCAAGGCTGAAAAATAAGAAAGGCAAGGAAAGGTTGTACACAAAGCTGAACATGCGTTACTATGGTCCTTTCTAGGTTTCTGAAAAGATAAACGAGGTAGCTTACAGACTGAAGTTGCCTCCGCATTGGAAGATACATAATGCCTTTCATGTGAGCTTATTAAAGCAATATCATGGAGATATTCCCGAGGATTTACTTGATGAGGTGCAGCCTGAAGTGAAAGAACAGGATGAACTTCTGGTCCCAGAGTGGATTCTGGCACACAGAGATAGAAAGCTCAAGGGTAAAGTTATCCGTCGCTACTTGGTAAAATTTCAAAATTACCCATCACTTGATGCGAAATAGATGGAGGAAAGTGAACTGGCAGATTCACCTGGGATATTGCAGCTTTACCTTGATGCTTTCCAATTAGAGTCGACTGCAGTGCCGGGCTCCTACAGGTAGTTCAGCAGAGCGAGCGTCTGGAGCATTACCTGGTGTTCGAGAGGGGGGTAGCACCTCCACTCCCTCAGTACAGATGGGCTCACCGTGATTTCATGAGGTCGCTTGATGACACTGTATGTTTCATCCGAGATACTGAGCTGATAGTATTTCTGCTGTGAGACTTCATGATATTGATGCATCCTGACTATTGATTGCCGAGGATCACATAGATTTTGAGCAGTGTATATGGATGGATGCATGCCTCTCCTAGCCATATTTTCACTGTCTCTGTATACTATAGCTGCGGCTTTCTTGTATACTCTTTTATGCTATATTTCATGCTCGCTCTTGTGTTTTGGGGCAGCAAACTGTGGTTTGCTGTTTCAAGAGAGGGGTATGTCACGGGGGCGTGAAATTCTAAGTACTTTAATGTACTATAAGACTGTGACAACTTTGGTTTTAAAAGTCCAAGCGTGGGCTTAATAATGTGTAATTAAACGCGGCATGGTGCCTAGCACATAAGCGTAATTAATCCCTAGGCCCAAAGGCATTCCAAGGAATTAAAAGAGTGGTTGTTGGGAAACGATGATGTGGCATTTTTAATGGGCCCCTAGAGGGCCATGTACCTTCAGTGGCCCCCCTAGAGTTCTAGGTGGCTCTAGTGCCTTCTACATGCTCCTTTGTCATTCCTGGACCTTCCTGGGCCTTCTAAACTTCACATGTGTGGTTTTCTCTCTCATCTTCTCCTTTGTTGAGATTTTGGACTGGTTTTTCAGCCTCCTTCAGCTGAATTCCGTTTTTCCTCATAACTCCTCACCCGTTTGGATTCCTCGACTTCCGTTTGGCCCGATGGCTTCCCCTCTGCCTCCCCTTTGTAGTGATATGCTTTTCCCTCCGTGCGTTTGGTAGAACGGGCAGAGCTGAGCACTTCTTTTGTTGGTCGAATTTGCAAAAGTGGCTTTTTCTGGACCTTTTTGCTTCTACCGCCTCCTGGGCCTCTCCTCTTGCAAAGCTACAGCTTTCTGTTGAATTTCAAGTGGTCCCACGCGCTGGTTGACCGGTTTTTCTCAGTTTTGGAGGACTTTCCGGCAATGAAACTTCTCCAAAACCTTCTCAATGCATTCTTCTCCGAAGCACGCTTCTTTTGAGCCCAAGAACTCCCATTTCTTCGCGACAGAAGTGCTTCTTTTCGCATTTTTCAGTGGAATTCTTGCTGGTCGGCTCTTGTAAATGCTCTTTCTTCATGCTTTTGCACTCCTCTTTGGCTGAGAGTGCAATTGGGCATTGGCTACTATGTCCTCTTGGCGATTGAGGACTTGGCTCGAGTTTTTAGGGCTTGAGTTGTGATTTTGCTGCTCCAATTTCTTTTTGCCATAAGCTATTGGTTGGCCTCGTGTGCTGCCTCTTTCTTGGCTCATAGGTGCCCAGGCAGTGCTACATGAGTCATTCTTTGGTTGGGTACTTTGCTGATTTTATTTTGGAGCTTTGAAAAGCTTTGTGAATGCCATCTGGAAACCACTCAAAGAGAGTGCAGCTGGGGTGCAGTGTGATTGCATCTGGATAGCCAATGGAATTGCACTCGGAGAGAGATAGATCCAAAGTCCCACCAGAGCGTAGTCCTTTGATCTTACCACCACGTACTTCTACTATCTGCCAGATATCTCTAGACTTGAGCCCGCATGCTCCACCTCACAACACCTTGCTGCTGTAGAAGACAGCCAAGGTTCAGCCGCTAGAAAGCTCAGTCTGCAGCACACCTTCAACTCTCCTTCACCTCCAGTATGAGGCCCAAGGGAGTGGCTTCAGGCTGCTCTTGTCTGCTCCTGTTTCTGCTTAACTGTTGGATAATTATGTGAGTGAGGCACAATGGCCTCCTTATATAGGCCCAAGGCCTGCTCCAAAAAACCGACAAGCAGCCTCAATCTGGCCGACCCAAACAGGCCGACCAGGCTGCTGTAAAACCGCCCTAAAGGGCTATCATAACTAGGGCACACTCCTAGGGCTTTAGCCCTCACTTTAAGGCAGGGTCCCAGCCCCCTTGGGCTGCTCTACATAAAGCCTAGTTGGCTGGCTCCAACCAGCCCAACCAGCCTCTTCATATAGCCGACTCCCTTTGCTGGTCTGCCCCGTTCTGTTACGCCCCTTGCTAGCACCCTGTTCTGCCCACATGTGTGCGCCTCAGCTCCGTACTGTTCCATACTACTGCTGATGTCATCCGTGATCTGCTCCAGCAAGACAGTCCTCCATGGATCTGCTCCTGACAGCCAGGTTCTTTTCTTTGGCTTGCTTTGAACAGTGCTGCCCACATGAAAGCCTTGCTGCTGTCCATGTGGCAACCACTTCTTCTCTCTTACCTCCATCTGATCCCTGCCCTCATGGCAGCCATGATGCTGCCCATGTGGCCATCTCTCAGACACCAGGTTCACCCCCCCCATGCTCTCCTCATATGGGGGCTTACAAATGGGGAGGTGAGATTTTTAACAGGCAGAGATCAGAGAGAAAAAGGCCAAGCACCCGGAGCCTCCAGAGCCTGCATCATCAGATGGCACCTTTGTGCAGAGAAGGTGGCAGGGGCATCATGCCCTGGATCTGACCTGGCAGGAGGCTACTGATGAGCAGCAAGATGGCGGGCATCCTGGCAGAAAGGTGCCTACAAGAGAGAGCGGGTTCTGAGGGCTGGAACACGCCTGGATAGGGGCAGGACCAGCTGGACAGAAGGGGAAGAGAAAGCAGCAAAGTGGGACTGGCCCCTTGCCCTCTTATAGTGGCTGATTGGGCTGATCCAACCAGGTCGGTTGGGCTAGCCAACCAGCTTGGCCCAACAGACCAGCAAAGGGGCTGGGCCCTTGCATAGAAAAGAAGGCCTAGGGCCCCGTTTTGAGAGCCCTTAAAGGGCTGGACCTGCAGCTGGTCGGCCAGAATGATTCTGACTGGTCGGTTTTTGGAGCAAGCCTTGGTCCTATATAAAGAGGCAATAAGGCCCCACTCATCATTGCAGCAGCACTTCAGGGAGCAGCAGGAGCAGCAGACCAGCAACCTATGAGCCTACATTCAGGAGGACACAGGGGCTGGAGAGCTGCAGACCTAACTCAGCAAAGGTGCTGCCCACCTAGGCTGATACACAGGCAGTAAGGTGGAGAGGGTCATTCAGGACAGAGAGTACACATAAGCTCGAGGTGGAGCACGTGGGCTTGAGTCTAGAGATATCCGGCAGATAGTAGAAGTACCTTGTGGTTAGATCAAAGTACCACGCTGTGGTGGGACTTTGGATCTATCTCTCTTTTGTTGTGTCCATAGTTTTGGACGGATATTTTTTGTTTTGGTAGCTTCCATATTTGGCTGGATCATTGTCTATTGATGAGTTTGCACATCTATGTGATGCACATAAGTTAAAGAAGTTTGTGATTCCACTTCCCACACACTGTGTGAGCTCGTGGGCTATTCTATCAGTCTTCCACTGTGCGTACCCTTTGTCGGTCGATTTCTAACATGGTATCAGAGCCCAAGTAGGAGGCTCATAGGTGTGGGAGCTTGAAGGCAGGGACCCTGTTGATGATGACCTTGATTCATAAGCTCTTGGGAATCGACTTCCACGACTGGAGGATAGTGCCCTTGCGAGAAGGAAGGTGACTCGAGTTCAGTTAGGTGCATACAGAGTTTTGGTCTACGGAAGGTGCATCGAAATGTTCCAGAGGACTACGACCAAGGAGTTATTGGAGCATCATCGTCATCGACGTGTTGGCGTTGGGCCTAGATGTGTTGGTGAGAGGGGGTGTTGGAAAGGTCACCTTCCTATCTATAAGCCCCCATATGAGGAGAGCATGGGGGAGGTGGACCTTGGTCCTGAGAGAAGGCCACATGGGCAGCACTATGGCTGCCATGGGGGCAGAGATCAGAGAGAAAAAGGCCAAGTACCCGGAGTTCTAGAGGCTGCATCAGATGGCGCCTTTGTGCAGAGAAGGTGGTGGGGGCTGATGGATCGTACGAAAGAGGAAAGAGTGTAGATAGCAAAAGGTCGTAGAAGAACACCCGTCACGTCACACTTTGATTATCCAAAACTAAATAATACAAGGTACAAGTACCTACACCTAGGACTAAGTGTCCTAGGTGTCACATAGGACTAAGTGTCCTATGTGGCCTAAAAGACACTAACACTATAAGTGTCTTTATTTATGCCTACAAGGCACATACCATGGCCTATAGGGCATCACTAGAACCACTAGAGGATGGCCTACAAACCCCCCTCCATGGGATGGGCTGAAGTACTCTGGAAACGTCTCAGAATACCTGTATTTTCTAGTCATGGTGGCACATGTTCATTCAAAAGGATATAGCCACCTATGAACGTACAAGGGATGTCAGATCATGTAACAAAGGGAACCAAGTGTAAAGCCTATCGAAAGACTTCGAACTTGGGACGAGGAAGTGCCTTTGTAAACATATCTGCTATGTTGTCCTCTGTGGGAAGATAGGACAACTCTATGTCTCCTGCTGACAATCGCTCCCGAACATAATGATAGTGAACTTCAATATGCTTGGTACGTGCATGAAACACTGGGTTACGCGCAATGGCCAAAGCACCCTGGCTGTCAGTGTAGACAATAGTGGAGGATGTCTGGCGAATACCAAGATCTGTAAGTAATTGTCGAAGCCAAACACACTCTACTGTAGCGGTGAAAGCTGCCTTGTACTCAGCCTCACAGCTAGACGTGGCAACTGTTGGTTGCTTCTTGCTGAGCCAAGAGATACATGAATTGCCAAGCAAAAAACAATTGCCAGTTTGTGACACTCTGGTTTCGGAACATCCTGCCCAGTCACTATCCGTGTAAGCATGCATGGTAAGTGAACCCTGATCACCATAGAAGAGGGCTAAATCCTGAGTGCCTCTGAGATATCGGAAGACTCTCTTCACTGCTTGCCAATGCTGTGAACTGGGCATGTGCATGAATTTGCTGAGTTGAGATACTGCATACTGCAAGTCAGGTCTGGTGTGACATAAATAAATAAGGCATCCAACAGCCTGCTGATAAAGAGTGATATCGCATGGTGGGCTCCCATCATGGGCTGAGAATTTGAAGCCAGGGTCCACTGGAGTAGAGATTGGCTTGCAATCCTCAAACTGAAAACGATCAAGGAGCTGTCCAATATACTTGGACTGAGACATCATGATACCCCTCTCAACATGAGCAAACTGAATGCCCAAATAATAATGGAGCCGTCCCATGTCTGACATGTCAAAAATCTGCTGCAAATCAGCCTTGAAAGCTGCGATTTGCTGAGTATTTGGGCCCGTGATGAGCATATCATCCACATATAAAATCAGCACTAAAAAATCAGATCCACTCCCACGGACATAAAGAGTGGGTTCTGTGGGACTATTCTGAAAACTGGCCTATCCCTCAGAGTTTGACCGCTTTGTGATCATTCTTGGGATTTGTTCAATTTTATCGAAGGCATATTAAAGGAGTCAGGTTGTTTACAAAAATGTTTCAGAGTATCATGATCAACATCAACATAAAACTATGATCCATATAAATAATGTCTCCATGTTTTCAGAGCATGGATAACCGCATACAACTCCAATTCATGAGTTGGCCAATTTCGTTGAGAGGGAGAAAGCTGCTTGCTTTGAAAAGCTACTGGCCTTTTCTCTTGGAGGAGAACTGCTCCTACCGCAATGCCACTTGCATCGATTTCAAGGAAAAATGGTTTCTAAGGATCAACTATTTTTAACACCGGTCCTGAGACCACAGCTTGCTTTATGGTGTTAAAACTGCCCCCATATAAAAGATACTTTATCTGAGGTCAGATCAGTCAATGGCGATACTATTTCGGAATATTGAGAGGCTGCCAAGCTAGGTGGGCAGAACTCATGCAGGAGTTTAACTTGACGA
Organism: Dipteris shenzhenensis; assembly: GCF_047967505.1. Taxonomy (NCBI): domain Eukaryota; kingdom Viridiplantae; phylum Streptophyta; class Polypodiopsida; order Gleicheniales; family Dipteridaceae; genus Dipteris; species Dipteris shenzhenensis. Next base: position 41,594,174 of record NC_141602.1, on the reverse strand, counting down.
TTCGGTACCGAAGAGGGAAGGATAATAAGGTTGTTGATGCTTTGTCACGCATTATGCATAATATGAGTTTCACGGTATTAGAAAGTGCTCTAATGAGTGAGATAAGAGAAACTCAAAAGGTGGACGAGTTTGTCCAGAGCATTTGGCCTAAGGCTCATGTATTCAAACCCGGGGAAAAGGTTGACCTGGCATCCAAAAAAGGCCAAACTTATGCAAGATGTACCATAAGAGATGGTATTCTGAAAAGAAATGGCAAGGTAGTAGTACTTAATTAGAATGATCTCAGGTAGAGAGTCATTCAACAATGCCATGATAGCCCATGTGCGGGACATCCAGGAGTCGAGAAAACATATGATCTCATGAGACGAGATTTTTTTTGGCCAAAAATGAAAAAACATATTCATGAATATGTGACACGTTGTTTTTTGTGTCAGGTAAGTAAGGCAGAGCGGGTGAAGCCACCCGGACTTTTACAGCCTTTGGAAATATCACTAGGTAAGTGGGAGAGCATTTCCATGGACTTTATTGTAGGTTTGCCTACGACACAAGGTGGATATGATTCTATCTTTGTGATAGTTAATCGTCTTACCAAGATGGCTCACTTCATTGCAACTAGAGAGCTTGTTAGTGCCCTGCAAGTGGCGGATTTGTTTATTAAACATATATTTCGTTTGCATGGATTACCCAAATCCATAGTGTTAGATAGGGATGTCAATTTTACCAGTCATTTTTGGACTGCAGTGTTTGAGACACTAAGGACCGAGTTGGGAATGAGTAGTGGGGATCATCTAGAAACGGATGGTTAGACGGAAAGAATCAACCAAATTTTAGACGATATGCTTAGAGCATATGTGTCATTGAGGCAACATATGTGGGATAAGTAGTTGCCATTGTTAGAATTTGCCTACAATGATAGAAAACATTCCTCTACAGGGTTCAGTCCGTTTGAGCTGAACTATGGTTATAGACCAGCGAATCCAACTACAGTTGGAGTACCTCAGAAAGTGCCTAGAGCCGCGAACTTTGTGGTTCAGATGCGGGAGATGCTAGCACTTGCGAGAGCTAACATCCGCCAAGCTATGGATAGAGCTAAGGCGTATGCGGATGAAAACAGATCCGTTAGAGAATTTAAGGAAGGAGAAAAAGTTTTTCTCAGAGTTCCTTCGCACTCTAAGTCTTTGACTGCCGGAGAGTGTGCTAAGTTATCACCCCGATATTGTGGGCCGTGGTTAATTCTAAAAAGAATAGGCAAGGTAGCCTATAAATTAGAATTACCACAGGTTGTAAGGTACACCCAGTGTTTCATGTTTCTCGTTTAAGGAAATTTTTACATACAGGTGACTCACTAATCGAGGGTGTTGTTTTGTTTCAGGAGATAGAGAATAATGCAAGACGCAAACCAACAAGAATCCTGGACCGAGGAACAATGCAAGTACGCAATTGGAAGATACCCATGGTGTTGGTTGCATGGTATGGTTTACCTCTATCAGAAGCTACTTGGGAATCCGTATACAAGTTACGGAGAGTGTTCCCAGACTTTATCATTGAGGACGCTGATGCTTGAAGAGGGAAGGAATGTTACGCTCAAGTTGAGGTGACATGACCTCGGAAGGGTCAGTAGATCTTTTCTTTTGAAGGATGAATATTTGTATTATATTTGTTTGGGCTTTACGTAAAGGATCAGAAAGGAATCAAAGTCAAGGTCCTTGGGGAGGGTGATATGGAACTAGACTAGGTGGATCTAAGGCTAAGGGGTATAAATGCATTAAATGTGCCAAGGGGCAAATGATTTCAATGATATTCTAAGAGAGGGGTAAATGATGGATTTAGGAGGTATCCTAAAATGTAGACATATGGCATACTAGATCCATCTAGGGAATTGGGGCTCGTTGGAATTTGACAAGCAGGAACTTTCACGTAAGAGATTGTGTGAGCTTGCTACCATCGAGGTTGGCTGGGAGGAAGAATATGTGCCTATGCCCGTGATAAAAAAGAAAATTAGGCCTTTGAATGTTTATACGTGATATCAAATACACCAGAAAGATCCAGTGCTGGGATATGTGCTGCAATCTCAAAGTTTCCCTAAAAAACCAGCAGCTCAACAAGGCATAAACCCAACTGAATGCTTGATTGTACCTGCAAAGGCAAACCCCAGTGGCACGAGGGTTTACCAATGGTATTTATACCATTGCCACCGGTTGGAAAATTGGCTATAACAGGCTCTATATAGGTGGGTTGTTTAACTATTTCTAATAATGTTGAAATTATCGTTGGCTTATTTATCTTGTTATCCATCAGCATATGAGAAAGAACTCTATGCTATCATCCATGCTTTGAAAACATGGATGCTTTATTTGTATGGTGCTAAGTTTGAGATTCTCTTTGATCAAGAGAGTATCAAGTAATTGTGTAGTTAGCGAGAGTTACAAGGCCAGAAGGCCAAATGGGCTGAATTAGTGCAAGAGTTTGATATCCAATAGTCAATGTGCTGAGTCGGATGCCTTAATTAAGTTAAACTCAGTTTCATGATGAATTCCTACACTCCTTGAAGGGTAAGTATAAATATGATCACCTTTACTTTGAGATTTGGAAAGTAGTTAGTGAAAGGAGCCCGATGGAGGTCTCATCTATTGATGATCACTATCCTATAGTTTCAACACGAATAGTGTTTTAACAGGAATAGTTGGCATTGGTCAACGAACACCAGATGTTGGTGATAACAGTAGCACTTTTTAAGATGAAGTATATATGCTTATTGTTGGTGAAGTGCCCGTAGTTGGTATTGAGCAAGGACAAAAATGGGAAAAGTATACCATAATACATGATTATCTACTCTATAAGAGCAGAATTTGTAGTCTTGATGATAAAGACACTATATGCCAATTGTCATGTGAGTGTCATGATAGTCCAAGTGCGGGATGCTTGGGGATTCAAAAGATTTGTACTCTTTTAAAAAGATAGTTCTTCTTTGCCTAGTATGAATAAGGAAGCCCATGGTTATGTTGTCAATTTCCAGAAGCTCCAAATTGATATGCAGAACACCTTAAGCTAGGCGGTTTGCTGCATCCATTAGAGACAAATGGAAAATATCTCTGGTTATTAATTTACAGAGAACATATAGAAGTCATGACTCTGTGGGTAATAGTTTAGTAACTCGTCCTCATTCTGGCGAACGAATGTTTGCTTCTTTTGGTAGACCAGATGGCAATACTCATGTGTACTCTTCCTTTGGCTCAAAAGATGATGCTTAGTTTTGAATCCAAGTTGGCGCCACAATGCCTTACATTCATATCATATCAGCTATTGCAGGGAACTCAACTAATAGGTGGCAGGTGGATGGAACATGTGGTGTGTGGGAAAGTAAAGAGCGGCCTCATGAAGGGAAAAGGTAATCCAAGTGTTCGGCACATAATGTTCTTGAGATCTATGAGTAGGGTAGAAAGAAAGTTGGTGTACTTGAGGGATAAACTAGAGTTGAATTGGACGTCATGGTATGTGTTGTGTAGATGTTGTTGTGATGGGTGTTGTAGGGCGGAGGTGGATATGCTAACGAAAAGATAAGTATGAGTTTGCTCATAATAGTAAAAAGCATTAAGTTCCAGGTTTTATTCCATTTATGTTGATGTAATGGATTTGTGTGTGGAGCTTCACCATTCTATAAGGCTTGAGAGAGAAAGTTACAAGCGGCCAAAAGACTTTCTCTATGATATGTATTAGAGGTTTGAGGCATGCCCAAGAAAGTATTAAGAAAGCTCAAGATAGAGATAAAAGTTATGTCCCAGATGTAAGGTGGAATTTGAAGGAGGAGAATGAGTTTATTGAAAGTATCCGAGTCTCTAAAACTATACATATGGTGAATTTCCTAAGTTGTCTCCAAGGTATTATGGTCATTCCACAATGATTTAGAGGATTCATGAGCTTGCCTACAAATAAGCCTTACCCGAAGGATGTAGAGTCCATCTAGTCTTTCATGTGAGTTGTTTAAAAAAGCGATTACTTGAAGATATTAGTCTGATAGGAGAGCTTCTTCTCATAGAATTAATTGAACTTCTAGAGCTAAAAAGAATCTTGACAACGTACACGTCATATAGTTATTCTAGTGCAAAGATGGTTCAAAACAAAATGCTACATAGGACAGTGTAAGCAAACTCAAAAAGCCGTTTCTTAACATGGTTGTCGAGGATGTCAACTCTTCTAAGGGGGAGGAAATGTCACATTTATTATAAAGGCGTAGTATTACCGGCTAGTTAGGATAGACTACAGTCAGTAGTAATCCTAATTCCTAGGTACACTACGTATCCTAAGTGGACCAATGCATACTTAGAAGGTGGCCACTGGGCTTGGGAGTTGCAGGATAGTGCATGTTGGGATTCTAGTTGAAGTGCGTTTGTTGATGACTTTGTTGGAAAGGTCACCTCCCCATATGTAAGCCCCCAAATGAGGAGACCATGGGGGAGGGAGACCTAGGGCAAGAACTGCCCAGAGAAAAGAGAATTGTGGGGCTGCCACATGGGCAGCAAACAGGCTGCTATGAGGGCAGCACACCTCACAGAATACCTGGCAGTGGAAGGACTCCATGGTGGGCAGATCTGGCGGGGAAAGGTCTAGAGGATGTTCATAGGAGTGGACCTAAAGTGGCGTCAGCACATGCGCAGCATGTCAGGGCAGGACCGGGGCCTGGGACATGGGCCATGAGGCACTGGTGGATGGTGACACATGCCGGGGTGCTGCAGGAGGTAAGTTGCCTGCCTATGGACAGGGTTGTGGGCAGATCTATGACCTGCAACAGGCCTGGCAGGAGGGCAGGTATGCAGGGCACCCAGGTGGCCAGGTAGAGCAGACGAGAGGGCTGCAAAGGGGCAGTCCCCTGCCCTTAAATACGGCTGAGGCTGGCTGGTCGGCTGGCCAACCAGGTCGTCCAGCACAGAGCCCCAAAAGAGGTCCCCACAGCCCCATTAAAAAAGGGCTGGTTGGTCGCTTGAAGGGCCAGAAAAGTCGGCCAGCAGGGTGCTGATCGGTGGGTTTTGTGGGGGCATCTGCCCCTATAAGAGGGCCCCCTTGGGGCCTCATATCACAGCCAGCAGCTCAGCAAGCAGAGGAGCAGAAAGGAGCAGCAAATGCCTAATCCTTGGGCCTACATCCAGGAGGCGAAGGAGGGCCAGAGGTGCTACAGACTTAGCTCACTTGGGGGTGAAGCCTGGCTGTCTACCAGGGCAGTAAGGTGTTGAGATCACGGACAGAGTCTACATACGCTCGAGGTGGAGCACGCGGACTCAGGGATCTAGGAGTGTCTCGGTGGTAGTGTGACAACATCTTTTGGTGAGGACAAAGGACCATGGTTTGGTGGGACTTTGGCCCTTTGTGTACTGTGTCCATTGGACGGAAATATTTTGTTGGTTCTATATCTCTTCTGAGCATTGTCTATTTACTGTTCTGTACATCTATGAAAAGCCCATTAAGTAAAGAAGTTTGTGATTCTACCCACACCACACACATTGTGAGCTCCTGGGCTATTCTATCAGTCTTCCGCTGTGCGTACCCTCCGTTGGTTGATTTCTAACAGACTTCCTAAGGCTGGGCATGAATTCCATCTTCCGCAGTGAGGTTGAAATGAATGTAACAATTGCCATCATCGCAATAGGTTTTCATGTCTATCAAGCTCCAATGATTTTGGTAATGCTTACATAGTGGATTTTAATTTCGTTATATGAATCTTTGTTACATAGTGGATTATTTGATGTTGGTGATGCTTACATAGGGGTTTTTGAATTTGGTGAGTTTAGCTATATTGGTGTCTACTCAGTTTGAAATTGGCTATTGTTGTGCCGTAGGGTGCAGACATTGATATTAAAGTGGTACGAGATGGACGTGGTCCAAATTGCAATGTGTGGAGCAATTTCAAACAGGTAACCCTACTTTAATGATGAGGGAAATTAGTATTATCTCAACTGACTGGCTGGAGAACCCATGCAAACAAAAGTTGAACTCCTCTCTTGCTTTCTCTTGTTATTACATAGAAGAAAGGTCAAATAGGGAGGGAAAATGCTAAATCATTACCCCATCGTGCCGCTTCCTACCTAACGCTGCTCCGCCGCACTGCCTCCTCCTAGCTTCTCCTTTAGTTGGGGCGGTGCCCCTCCCTCCCCTACCCCGTCTCCCTTTCTCCTATGGCTCGCCCTGGCATGTCAAGTGGTTTGCTCGGCCTTGTCATCTTGAGGTGGCTTTTCCACTCTAGCCAATCAGCTCCTCTTGGGCTGCGATAATGGAGGGAACTCCACTCTTGTCACTATATTTGGTGGTTTTGGGGAGTGTTTCATTGTTACCTAGCTCAGCTGCTGATGTGAAGTCCCTTCTCTTCTATGTTTGGTTCACCCCCTTCCCCTTTTCCCTCCAAGCGGGTACGATGGTTTGAGTACCTGATGGCTCCCTCGTCTCAGGCTTTGGCATTCCTCCAAGCAAGCTCGATCGGTTGAGTTACCAAATGGCTCCCTCGTCTTAGGCTTTGGCTTGGGTTGGAAAGCAGGCATGCCCTGGAATGATACGGGTTCTCCGCCCTTCTTGGAGGCCTGAGCAAGTTTGTTTGAGGTGTCTTTTTCTTTTTTTGGAGATCTGTAGTGAGGGTTTGGGATCGCTTTTATCTCCCACCTCACGACCTTTTTTGTTTTTTTGTTTTTGTGGAGGCTTGGGATGGAGACTACTCTCCCACTTCTGCTGTAATACTGGTTTTGAATGGATTATTTTACTTCTTTCTGTGAAAAAGAAAATGCTATAGCATCGCGTACATAGAGCTAGTGAGTTGATCTGGGCATCGTGAGGATAAAGAGTAATGGCTGGCTATCTTTTTTGGTTTAGCAATGCATACAATGAAGATCTTTTGTCTTCAGAGGTGGCCATGCCAAATCAGGTCTTATGAAGTTAACTTTCTCTGATTCGTTATTTAAATGTTAGGGTATGTGCATTTTTATTATGACTTTCAGATAAATGAGAAAGACCTACTTGTCTTGCCTAAGGTCTGTTACTACATCCCTTACCAATGAGTGTCAATGAGTGTACAGCTACTGGCTAAACAAGAGTGCGTACAGCTACTGGCTCTTTTGCAATACTCAACCAATGCAGTGAAGACTGCTCTGCTACTGAAACCTTGATGCTTTCTGTAGAATTTCTGAAGGCATCCTGATTTTTTCTATTTTCATATAGAAGTAAGTGTCTATGTAAAGAAAAAGTTAGTAAACCCTTTTTAGAGAGAGATTTTGCAGTGATGTGACTCAGAGAATAGGATACTTGTGAAATGTAGCTCAGCATTTTGCGAATGTAACAAAGACACACTCTTAACTATTGATTCTCTTGCCTCTAGGGGTTCTGGTTGTCATTGTTTACAGTGCCTAGGTTTAGTTACTACCGTCATTGATTTATGAACCTTCTGGTCTTAGGTATTGTTTGTTGACTAGAATTCAGGAAGAGTATGACACATTAGGTTATGCCTTTTTGAGCTTTTTAGTGCTTGATAGCTTTTCAAAATCCAAACAGTCACGGTCTTCAACCGTCGATACTTAGGTTAGTCAGTTTGTGGAGCTCAACGGATTCAGAGTTTGGGCAGGTATGTTTTCGAGCAGACCACGCAATGATGTACCACATCTTCAAGAGGGTCATCAAGGAGGCCAGGGCACGGAAACAGAAGGTTTACAGTTGCTTCGTGGATTTCCTCAAGGCTTTTGTCACAATCCCACGGCTCAATTACTCAGGCATCGACAATACTTAGGGTATAGTTGGGACATCTTTGGGGTAGTCATGACTGAGAAGGGGGTATGCTGTGCTTGCCAAGCTTGAGTGACAGTGCTTGCACTCTCATTTCCAAGATCCTAGACCAAGTCTTTTCTTTTTTCTTCTTTGGTCCGTCCAGCCGGTATGTATGGCAGCCCATGTTGGGGCCCTGATCTATCAAAGGTGGACTGGGCTCGGTGGAGAGGCTCCAAGTTTTTTTACTAGCATGGATGATCCACAATAAGCCGTTAGTCCTACACCAAATCATATTGGCTGAGTTTCTGGTTTCCCTACTCCATCTTGACGCAACATTCTAGGTGATCACATACCTCCACCGAGTCATAGATTTTGGTTCCTTGACCCAAGGCTGACGCAGGCTACCATGGCTGGCTATATCTGCCTTATCCACATCTGTGACATTTGCAGTTGAGGGTGATTAGAGGTGTTGGTATGCCTTTACAAGCGGATGGTTTGCGAACCTTGGACGGCACATGGACTGACCACTTCCTTTTCAGTATAGCCTTGGGGCCCCCTTATCCCACTCACTTATCATGAGGCCAATTAGGTCATTTGGGAGGTTTTGCTACAACCACACACATACACGACCTGGTTAGCACCTAGCAAGCTTCCTGTGAAGCTCAGCTTCTATAGAGATGACTCCCTACATATATTCATCGACCCACCAGGCTGCACATGGATTCCACCTTCCCAACTCCATGAGGATCTCGATCAGGTAGTTCTATGTTTCTTCCTACTGATTATATATTGAGACTAGACTGGTTGGGGGCATGCCTAGATGGGGCCGCATGTGCACTCTATGCGATCTACAGGAGGTTGAGTTAGAGGAGCACTCCGCTTTCATATGTCCTGTGTACTCTAAGATTCAGAGTTCCCACCATTGTCCTTTCAGAGATCCATTGATTGAGAGCAATTCACGTTCGATGGGGCGTTAATCGAAGTTGTTGCGTCTGATACATATGTGGGAGTTGTCTTTTTAGGCCCGATCTTCACAATGGGACCAACCATGTAGGCTTGAGTGAGTAGAGGGTATGCCACACCTAATAGACTTGGGCATCACTGCTTCCCATCCATTTCCAAGATGTAGGACCAAGTTTCTCCTCTTTGACTCTCTTGTTCGTCTAGCCGAGATGTATGGCAGCCCCTTTTGGGCCTAGATCTATTAGAGGTAGACTGGTCTCGAGTGTTTTTATTTTTGCACCTATGATTTGCAAAAAGTCATCATTCCACACCATGTCCTACTAGCAGAGGTTGGAGCTACCCCCTTATAGCTTGAGCCTTGATCCAACTTTTCAGAGGTCACGTACTGCCATAGAGTCAAGAACTTTGGCACCGTGACATTAAGATGGAGTAGGCTACCTTGGTAGGCCTAGACCTCATTTATGGTATGTGGCAGAGGGAGATTAGACCTTGCAACACTTTCTCAACACTCATTCTAAACCTTGCAACTCTTTCTGACATGTTGGTGTGCTAGGAGATGCATATATTTTGCAAGCTTAGGACTCCATGTGATAGATTAGAGGAGTTGGTGTGCTAGGAGATGCAGATATTTCGCAACTAGGACTCCATCATTTCAATATAGCCTTGAGATCCTATCCATTCCGCTCACCCTATCATGAGATCAACCAGGTCATCAGAGAGTATCTCCTCCATGTGCACATATACAGGACCTGGCCAACACTCTACGAGCTTTCGGCAAAACTCATCTTTTATAGAGATCATTGTCTGTTGGGATCCAGAGAACACAACATGACAAGGCTCTTATCATATATGAGGACCGCATGTCTCCTCGCTCTCTAACTTGGAGCATCAATTTTCATAAATATGAACAAAAATGAATTATTTCTTTCAGAGCTCTGATTCTTAGGACGCATGTTTTAAGAAGGAGAAATGAAGATGGGAGTAATCTTTTGATGGCCAAATGTAAAAAATTGTACATGAAATGAGATCATTTTTGGGGTTGTGTTTTTTATATATAAGGTTTATTCTTCACATTGTACATAAAGCAAAACCTGTGGCATAACTTGACAAGGAAAGATAGAGCATGCGCATAGGATTTTGAAGAAAAGGAAGCTTTTGTTGTCGAATTAAGGAAGACCTAGCATTGGCTATAGTTTCTGTAATGCCCAACAACCACAGAAAGTCTTAGACAAAGCCTTGGTGTGCAATAAAGAATGACAAGAGTGCAGTTTCAATGGATGATCTGGCATTGCTCACAAGGATGAGGAATATTTATGACATCGCTAGAAGAAGATTAGTTGTGTGAGAGTCAATGATAAAGATTAAAATACAAGCAAGCATTCATGCCTAAAATAAGCACAAAATGGCAAGCAAGGAAAGTCAAGCACCTACATATTAAAAAAATATTAATTTAAGGGCAACGTTAAAATATCTTAATCAACCAAAGACCATTTTTAATCCCCCCCTTCATTCTCTCTAAGTAATTAATAAAGGGATATTATTTTGAGTGTTTTGAGAGCCATTTTATTGATTGTAGCTCCAAGATGTTTGGTGTCCACATTCATGTCCAATATATAGTGCATGTATTAGAGCAAAATTTGTTGGAACATGAGTGTGGCTTATGAAATTCATAGGATTAAAAGGGTAAACCTAACTATGCTGTTTATAAGGAGCTTCTTGCAGTAATTCATGCTTTTGGAAGCATCAGGTATTGGGTGTCGATTTGGTGATCCAAACAAATCTCAAAATGGCCAATATCTTAGTCTTTGATGTTTCTTCGGGGGGCAGGCTGTCCAGATCCACATACGATATCTTGTTGGAGATACTGTTTCAGCCAGTCAGGATAGTGGGCTTCATGGAGCATGGCTTTCTTTCACAGTGGTACTTGGATCTTGACCCGCTTCTCATCGCCCTGGGCTCATGGAGGCTGTGGCTGTATGGAGATGTCCCAATTAAGTTTTTGCAGTGGGACCCTAGGGAATGGGAATGGATAAATGAAGGGCACCGAGAGAAGGGCATCCCCTTCTTTCATTACACGGTCAGTAATGCCAGGAAATTCCACCTCAGCTGTAGGGGTTGGAGGCCTACCAGAGCTCCTCATTGGGAGAACTTTCAGATTTCTGCTGACTTGCAGAAAATTTTTTGGTAGAGGCTCTGGAAATCCCACCGGAATAGAAAAATCACTCTCTTCTTTTGGCTTTCTATTTATGGTGGGATAGTAGTGAACCAATCGAGATCCAGGTTCGGAGCTGATCCTTCTTGCCCTCGTTGCCTTTTTGCTCTGGAGACAATACAGCACTGCCTTTGGGATTGTAGATAGGCGAGAATCATATGGAAGGGGATGGCAAGACTTCTCAGCACTTTTATTCGCCTACCTTTCTACATGACTTGGGAATTAGTGGCTTGGCTCACTCTTTCAGGGCCCCAGGTCTTCTTTGAGAGACTTGACTCCTCTTGGGCTCTTCACATCCGACGACACCTTGTGGAGTCGTGCTCTCTAGAGGATGTTCCGGCCACTCTCTTCAAGGCTGCTCATTCCTCGGATCTGTTTGTATCTTGGTGGGTCAATGAAACCCTCCGCTGTGATATGTAAGAAGTGATCTCTGTAGAAGATAAGCTTCACTGGGAGTTCACTCGGTCCCAACCAGGTCCGAAATGTGTGTAGCTGTGGTAGATCCTCACGGATAACCTGGTTGACCTTGTGTGATGAGAGGGGAGAAAATGGAGCATCCATGTTGTACTGGAAGGGAGGTAGTCTATACGTGTGGAGCCCCAATCGCTCTGTACGTGCATACCAGCACCTCTGGTCTCCTCCTGCTGCAAGTGCCATAGAAGAGGATAGAGCTATCCATGGTATCCTGCTACGCCCCGAGGTATAATCCCCATATTCCCTAACTCGGTACAGATATGTGATGACCTCAAATGCAGCATCTAGCTGTAAAGGGGGTGACCCAAACTCAGCCTGAATAATCTGGTGAGGAACGGATGACGTACCACGAATCATCCGTGATAACATGCTCATACCAACCTGGCATCCTAAATATCTGACGGGAACACCCCTCTCCATGAAATCCAAAATCAAATCCTCAATCTGGAGTATCCTCATCATTGATCCAAAATCCATTGGATTTGTTCTTCAATTAATGTGTGCAGCAGCTGCACTACAAAACAAATCCAATTGGATTTGTTCTCCAATTAATGTGTGCAACAGTTGCAGTACAAAACAAATCCAAGGCCTCTTTGAAAGAAATGAGTGTTTGAGGAGTGGCATCCAAAAAAACAGCAGTGTCATCCGCCTACTCATATTCTAAGAGTTCCTCTTCATGTCTTAGGGGAAGCTTCAGCTCAAAAATATGAGCTTGTGATATGAGAAAAATGCTCATAGCTTCAACCACAAAGAGAAAAAGAAAAGGCGCGAGAGGGCATCCCTGACGGACTGATCCAAAAATCTGAAATCTCTCTCTTGATTCCTCTGATAAGCACCTGGTTGTGGGTTGATCTGTAATCCATGCATCTAAGAATCCAAAACGATGAAGGGTGCCCTCTATCTACCCTTTCATAGGCTTTTTGAAAATCCAAGAGTAGAATGGCTAATTTCTAGCTGCTATACATACCCAATCCGAAGCCTTAAAAAAAAAAAAAAGCTTCTCCCATGCACAAATTCCATCTGTGTGTCAGGATGAGATCTAGAAGAAAGGGCTTCAATTGTAAGCTAATTGCTTTCGCGAAAATTTAATATAAGGTGCTTGGTCTCCATTGTGACACCAAATTTCTGTAACCCTCGTTTGGAATGAATGCATGAGACCCTTTGTAAATGATCCAAGTATAGTGCTAGAGTCCCAAACGCCATAGAGGGCTGAGGTGATGTGATAAGTGAATACCTCCTTTTCTACCCCCCTTCTTGGCTCCACCATGTTGAAGTCACCTCCTATGACCCATGAATTTTCAATGGGGGCCAAAAGAAGTTTCTTCCATAGAAGGATACAGTCCCCTGGATTGTTAAGGGCATAAAGGTTGAGGAAACCCACCTTATGTCCTCCAATCAAGAGAATGATCCATTGAGCTATGGAGGGAATGATGGTGTCCAACCACTTGGGGGAGAAAAGAATCTGAAACTGAAATGCATGTCCCACCCTAGTGCCTAAGGCAACTGACCAAAACGTGTGACCTGAAAGCAATTTACCTAACTAAGCACGATCTTTGGCATCCAACTTGTGTTCCTGAATGAAAAAAATGTCAATGGAGCCCCCTATAACACCTTGATGGAGCTGAGTACAGAGAAGCTGACTATCGTGGCGATGTGGTATACCATCGAGGCTCTATATGCTCCAACTAACAATCCTCATCGGCGGGAGGAAGTAGCATGGAACACCTTACCCGACCTAGTGGCGGAAATAAACCCCTCGGTAGTGGGGAAAGGCCTCCAACTCGAAGAGGACCAAGCAGAGGAAAATCTACAGGTAAAAGAACTCGTCCAAGTGAGGAGGAAGCCACCCTGGGATCAAGAGGAATACCAACCTTTGCCTCACCAAAGGTGAAGGGCACGAATTCCTCATGAAGAAAGTCAGCTAGATCTGCTAGGGTCTTAAAGGAGTTCTTGAAAATCGGGCTTGGTGTTTGGGTACGTAAAATGCCTGAGGCCAAGCTAGAGAGATGGTGGGCACAACCCCCTTCCCTCTATCCAATGAGGGAGGACGCAGATGAAGGATGGGCCTGCTCGGAAGAACCATGACCATGAAGATTTGCAATAGGGTCAGGGAGGGCAACTGCAATCAGGGCAGTGTCTGGAGCAGCATCCTGAGGTAAGCAGGGGGTAACCTCAGGTACCACTATTGTTGAAGCTTGAAGTACCATTGTGGTCACAGCTTGAGGAGGATCGTGAGAGTCACTAGCCACAACCAGAATTGGAATGTCCAAAGCCTTTAGCGTCGGGATGTGTGAGGGGCCCTCCTGATTTGCAAGTGGTGGAGGGCAGTGTTGGAGAAACACTCTAAGGAGGAATAGTCTGAGGAGGTCACAGAGGAGCTGCACCAGAAGGCTTTTTAGGCCTCTTTTTCTTTTTCGGGCAATCCCTAGCAAAATGTCCAAAGGTCCTACACTGGTCTTGTTTTTCCGCAATCTCGAGTCTTTGCCAAAAGAAAGAACCATTAGGGTGTTGGAGCATGATTAGATCTTTGGATAAGTTAGGGTAATCAACGATAACTCTAACTCTAGGAACCCCATCCGATCTGACCGCCTTTGCTGTTAAAGAGGGTAAATCAGGGAGAGGGGATCTCACTGACAATTCCGAACGGCTCTTCGATCAAAGCGAGTAGCAGATGGTAAACTTGAAGAAGGCCGGGGAACTTGATGAAGAGTGAAGTGCCGTGACTATCTTCTTCTACTAGGTCAAAGCCCAACTTGAAAGGAGCCAAGAAGATCCTCCTATAACCCAACTATAGTGGGTTGGCTTTGAGAACCGTGCCCATAGCCTTTGGAGAATGCAAGACCACTTGGAAGAACCCTTGTCCCAATAAACGAACATCTTAAGGCATGGGGCAAGGTTAGCGGGTAAGGCCATAAGCATCCAATCTCTGGCTTGAAGTCTTGAAGGGTGAGAACCATAGATGAGAGGGAAAAGAGTGGTGGAAGATTCCAATTCCACATCTTTCTGAAGCTGCATTAACTCGTCTTTTGAGAATGTGCACATTTTAGCAGCCGGTGGAAGCGGTTGGGGATTGATTGAATGTGCCATTCATCAATCGTAGGTGAAAGGACAATTGAAACAGAATGTTGAGCTCTATCCATCTCGAAGAGGTTGAAAGACAGAGAAAGGGAGTGCACCATTGTTGAGTTGCAAGGAGTATGATGCAAACAAAGGACATGTTGATAAGTTTTTGGCGGAAGTATTTTGCACAACGGTTTATTTATTGAACCGGTGTCCTAATGTTTTACGTGATATGACACTAGAGGAAGCTGGAGTGGACATAAGCCAAACGTCTAACATCCGGGATTGGATCAACTACCTTAAAGCTTATAAGCTGTACAATTCTGCAGCTTATAAAAGGTTTGCCTCATGTGATGTGGTGTTTGACGAGAAGGTAAAGCAAGCTACTTTGCATCATGTTTATGAGAATTCAAATGGAAGAGCAGACAAACAAGTGGTTGACAAATTACAATGCTAGAGATGTAGGTCTGCAGACATCCATAGAATTTGATGACATGCTAAAAGTGGGAGTAGGAGCAGTCAACAGAATGGGGGAGCATCTTCTAAACATTTTAGAAATTCTGAGCTAAAGGATACATCTCATGATCAACATGATCAAGAAGCCACATCATCCATGCATATGTTGAGGTGGGCAAAGAAATTAGTAGTTGAAGTAGAGAGCATTGTCAAAGACATGAAACCTAGAAGACTGCAAATAGTTTTTAGGTGTTGCGTGACACATGTCAGAAGCGATGAGAGGAAATAAACTCCAAGGAATGGATTGATGCCATGGAAGGAGAATATAATGGCATTTTGAAAGATAGAGCTTGGGAGTTGGTGGAACCACCTAAGGGAAGAATGTCATTGGCTGCAAATGGGTCTACAAGGTCAAGCATGAAGTTGACGGGAGTGTAGACAAGTATAAGACAAGATTGGTGGCAAAAGGATATGCTCAACAAGACTATGGGAAGACTTTTGTACTCGTCACAAGGATGAAGAGAACCCACCTTATTCTTTCTCTTGCTTGCAGTATGGGTTACATTTATATCAATGGATGTTAAGTCTGCATTCCTTAATGGAGAATTGCTAGAAGAGGTGTATATGTGGCAAACCAAAAGGATTTGTGGAAAGCACTTAGTGTGCAAGTTAAAGAAGGCACTTTATGGTCTTAAGCAAGCCCCACGGGTTTGGTACAACAAGATTGACACATATTTTTTAAGTGGCAAGGATTCATGAGAAGTAAACTTGAGAAATGCAGATGCTCTTACAATGATTGCATTGTATGTGAATGATCTCATCATAGCCGGTAGTAACAAGAAGTTGATCAAGGAGGTCAAAGTCAATCTTCGCAAACAGTTTAAAATGCATGATTTTTTAAAATAAAGAGTGATATATTCCATTCAAAACAAATCATACAATAGGTGGGAGAGAAAGTACTCTATCCCTAGCCTCAACAATGTGGCAAAAAAGCCATGGAGGTGGTCTAAAATGCCACGACATCCCAAAAGGGGTCAAGTGAAAAAATAAAGAGCAGTCCCATGTCCTCATGAAGGATAAAAGTCTCCCACGAGCTGCCAAAGAGGTGCCTGTACACCTCTCCCACTGACTCCTAAGAGTGAAGATAATCTCTGCCCAAATGGAAGCGAGAGTGTCAGCCTCCGTGCATAAATGGTCCCCAAGGACAAAAGAACATCGCGAACACCATATCCGCCATAAGGTAATGCTGGAAATCACCTCCCAGGCTGACCCTACAGCTGAAGTAGGCATGGAATCCTGTGCTGGTATCGGTACCAAAAGTAAATCCTGCGGCTCCATGATGCTGGCCTCCGTGGGACCCCATCTCTGGCGACGTTGCATGAAGAAACCGAGGTCTCCTGGGTCTGACTCAAAGAGAGTAAAGGCTCCAGATCCTCTCCCCCAAAGAGCAGCGCCCCACGTCATCAGAAAGGACTCAGATGTAACATATGAGAACAACCTAAAGATACCTGTCCATACCACTCTAGAGCTGGTGCAACTCCATAAACAATGCTTGCTAGATTCCTCTGCAAGCTGACAACGCATACACAAGGAGGGTCTACCCATCTGTTGGAGCCAAGTACCCACAGGTATGCCCCTATGTATAGTGAGCCAAAGAAAGTAGGAGACTTTCCTGGCTCTACTGATGCCCCAAAAGTGAGTCCAGTAGCTCAGCAAGAGCTCTGCAGTAAGTCCCTGTGCGTGCCAATGCTGGGAGGCAGATGGAATGTGATGAGAGTCTCTCTACTGAAGCCTGTAACCTGCCCTCGTCGAGTACTGGAAGAAAGAAAGAGGACGAACGCCTGACACCGGAGCAGGCCATGCCTACTCACCTGGGTCCCAGTCAAGCTCCACAAGAGGTCGACCCTGAAAAATCCAAAGTCTCCATCTAATATCCTCTGCAATCGTCAACCTGGAAGGATCTGTGGCCCATTCCTTACCCAGGCAACCAATGACCCTGGCTCTCTGCCAAAGAAGCTCTTGACGAGATCCAGGGGCTGAGTGGGATACAATCTGTGAGAGGAGTCTGTCTCAAAATAAATAAATGGTGCCGGTCCTAAGCGAACTCCAATACATAGCCCAGCCTCACTAAAACAACCTGACCAAGTAGAAATGGGATCAACATAGGCTGGATCTGTAAGTACATCCCTCCACTCTTGAGGAATAGCTCGCATGATCAGTAATCTGGTGGTAGCAATCTGTCCAAGTGGCCCATGTCTATCTCTGATCACCTCCTCTGACATTTCCACACCTTCCTTGAACCAATCTCCGACTGTCAGAACCCCCTGAGCATGCCATCTGGCCAAGGGAGTCCTAAGTTCTGTACCAAGGGAAGATCCCTGGTACCGAACTAGGGGGTTATGGTAAAGTGGCTGTCGGGCAATTTCCTCTCTGGAGGAGGGAACTGCTCTGATGAGGTGCTGTCGAAGATCCCATATCTGAACAAGCCTTTTCACAAATGGTGAGGAAGGCTGAGAATGCTGGTCCGTCAGGAAGATCCAACTGACTCTACCTGCCCACTGACCTGCTGCTCTGGGGGTGCACTGGTGAATCCCATGCAGTAGGAACTGCTTCCACGGATGATCTCCTGGAGTCAAACCTCTAACAAGAAGTTTGACTAAAAGGGCTCTGCTCTGCATCTCCGGATCAAGAACCCCAAGTCCTCCCTGCGAGAAAGGTAAAGTGATAGTATCCCATGAAACTCTGGCCCTAGTGTCCTCAGAACCATCCCCACCACTCCACAGAAAATTCCGAAGCAATCTCCTCACCTGACGAATCGAGTCAGCATGAAAGCACCAACATGACACAACATACCACATAGTCGCTAGTAGAACCTGGTTGAGTACCAGCGCTCTACCGGCCAAAGAGAGTCTAGCCGTACTCCAGTAGGCTAGCTTTCTCCGGATACTCAAGAACTGGGGCAAACTGTTGCGTCAGGGACACCTCAATGCCAACCTGGAAGCCTAGATATCTCGTGGAGGTGCCTTTGGGTATCCATACAAAGCCTCTGTCTCCTCCCCATGCTGGGGTATCCTGCTGAGCTCCAGTCCAGATGCCTTTTGATTTGTTCCAATTGACAAGTCTCCCTAAGGCTAGGCAGAACTTGTCAATTGCATCCGCAACAGTAGCAAGACTATATGCATCTCCTCTGACTATCAGTGCCGTATCATCAGCAAACTCAGTGTCCAGAAGCTCCTGCTCGTGCCGGATAGGCAGATGAAGGTCCAAAGAACCATGACTGGTAGCCTGCATAAGGTATTCCATAGCCTCCGCTACGAAAAGGAAAAGGTAAGGTGCAAGCGGGCATCCCTGTCGTACCGATCTGGATAGCTGAAAAGCCGGTCCTCTGCCTCCACAGACCACCATCCTGCTAGAAGAGTGAGAGTAAAGTGAGGAGACCCATAAAATCCATCTATCACTGAAGCCTAGCCTCCTCATAGTGCCCTCCAAGAAACCCTAGTCCACCCTGTCATAGGCCTTCTCAAAATCGAGAAGGAGAACTGCAATCTCTTGCTGACTCTCCTTCGCCCAGTGAGTGGCCTCCCAAAAAGTGAAGATATTATCCAAGATACTCCTATCTTGGACAAATCCTGTTTGAGTAGCTCTGATGATATCTGGCAGCATAGGCTTCAAACGAAGGGCCAAGGTCTTCGCTAGGATTACATTTTGGGTGTTGAGATGGAATAAACAAAGGAAGGCATATTTTTGAGCCAAACAAGGTACATGGACTCCATGTTGGAGCACTTTGGAAGGTTGGCTACTATACCTCTGAGTACACCTATTGAGAACAGACACAACATGCACACTTTGGAAAGTGGATTGTTTTCAGAGCCTTCATATAGCAAGATCGACACATATTTTAAGCAACAAGGGTTCATGAGATATAAATTTTTTTTTCCCCCCAAAAAGATTACTTCATTAAGTATGAATGAAAACCGCAAGAGCAAGCTCTAATGTGGGAGTACATCATGCCATGCATGGGAAAAAAAACCAGCTCAAAAAGATCTAACAAAAATCGAAGGTGGAGGCTGAAAATGCCACCTCGACCCTGAAAAAGACTCACAGAAGAGAGGAGATCCGCTCCAAACTCTTAAAAAAGTATCTCTCTTGGCTGTAGTTGCTCTGGAGGATCCCTGCATGCTCGCCCAGATGGCCATGAATGTGTGTGTGTGTAGTATCAGTCCATAGGCTGGCCATAGACTGGGAAGGGCGAACTTGGGAACGCCTCATCGCCTCTGTACACCTGACCCTCCAAATATGCCAAGCTGCAATGCTAGCAAGAATCTCCCATGATGTGTCTACCGAGGCATGAGCAGCTCTGAAAGGAGTGAAGGGAACATCCTGGAGAGAACATGACTCCACAGAGTGTCGTGGTATAATGAAGGCTGAGTTTGAGTCATGTCCCTTGAAAAACACTTGAGGGCCAGTAAGAGATAATTATGCCACTGAACCCCAAGTCATGAAGAAGGGTGCTCTATGAAATATGCTAAATATCCTGGCAACACCCTTCCAGATTTTCCTCGCCTGTTTGTACTCCCAAAGGCAGTGTTGAACTGGCTCAACTGCCGCGTGGCATCGAGGACAAGTAGGGTCAGCCCCGAACCTGGATCTCCACAAGTTCATAGCAATCCCTCCATGAATAGAAAGCTAAAAAAAGAGAGTGATCTTTCTATTCCTGAGGGATTTCCTGAGCCTCCTCCAAAAGTTTTTCCACACCTCTGCAGAAATCTGAAAACTATCCCATTGAGGAGCTTTAGAGGGCCTCCAATCTCTATTGCTAAGCTGAAATCTCTTGGCATTTTTGACTGTGTAACGAAAGAAGAGGATGCTCTTCTCTCGGTGCCCTTCATCAATCCATTCCCACTCCCCTGGGTCCCACTGCAAGAACCTAATGGGGGAACCACCATACAACCAGAGTCTCCAAGACCCAAGTGATGAGAAGTAAACTTGATTATGGGGTGTATGTAAAGAGAATTGCAGATGCTCTTACAATCATTGCACTCTATGTCATAGCGGGTAGTAACAACATCAATGTTCGCCGACAATTTGAAATGCATGATTTGGGATTACATTGTGGGTGTCGAGATAGAACAAATAGAGGAAGGCATATTTCTGAGCCAAACAAGGTACATTGACTCCATGTTAGAGCAATTTGGAATGTTCATTGCTATATCTCTGAGTACACGTATTGAGATCGGACACAAAATGCAAAAGTTGGAAAGTGCATCATTTTCAGATTCTACATTATACCAACAAGTGGTTGATAAGCTCATCGACTTGATGACATCAACATAGCTTGATATTTGCTACACAAAAGGGCGAGTGAGCATATTCATGGTAAAGCCATGTGTCGATCATTGGATTGAAGTGAACTGAATTTTCCGATACCTCAAATGGACATCGAATCATAGGCTGTTTAAAAGAGAGCCCATGTGCAGAACCACAACTTAAGGGGTTCTATGATGCAGATTGGGGAGGAGGTCCCAAAAGATGGCCTATTTCAGGATACACATTCATGCTGGATGCTTATTGTGTGTCTTGGTTCATGCTGGATGCTTATTTTGTGTCTTGGTCTAGCAAGAAGCAAGCAATCGTGGCATTATCTACAGCAAAGGCTGAGTACATTTCTTTGGCATGGTGTGCATGTGAAGCAATTTGGCTATGGAGGCTCTTGGAGAATCTTGGTACAGTCCAATATGGTGCTACCATGATCTTTTGTGATATTTATAGTGCCATTGCCTTGACAAAGATCATGAGATGTAAAGCACACTGAAATCTGCTAAATTTCATATGACATCAAGTGCAAGAATTAACTGTTCAGGCAATTTAGAGGACCAGGCAGTAATTTGTTCACAAAAACGTTGCCTTTGTGAGAAGGTTGAAATGTTCTAAACCAATCTATCTCTATGTGATATAGAGACCCTCCAACGACGGGGGAATGTTGCAGTATGTATCATTGGATTGGTCATCATCCACGTACATATGTGGGGGATCCTAGGTCACGTGTGAATAGTCTTTATGTATTTAGGGTAACCCACATTCGGGTTCAGTATATGTTGTATCATAAACATCTTTTTTTTTGGAAGAGATGAGAGAGAAGACAGTACATTTTGTTTAGCCAACAGGTTGGTGTCTTTTCTCCTCAACATTGTGTGCGTTGAGTATGTGAGCTGTGTGTTCACTTTAACAAATAATTCTAGCAAAAGGAGGACACCCATTCATATCAAATTTCCTTCTTTGGCTGCATGTACTATTGTAATAAGGCACTAGAACTGCTATCCATTGGTGGTGGCTTGAGGCCTTCAACAATGCTTATATAGTCTGCTTACTGATTTTGTGTTCTCTCTCTTGGTGTGATTTACTGTTTCCAACTCTTTGCTTTATGAGATATTTGATTGGTCCTTAGGAGTCATGGTGCTAAACTCTTGATTCTGCTGTTGGGTGTTTGTCTCAGCCTATAGGGATGTGGATGGGTGTTTGTCTCAGCCTATAGGGATGTAGATGGTCAGTTCAGATGGAATGATTTGCAATTGCACTCGATCAGTCTGTTAAATTTCTGGTATAATGCTCTGCTTTTCATGTAAGAAGGAAATGGAAATAGTCCTGCGATGTATGATTAGCCTCCCACTATTCATATGGCATTATTAGAGCTTTACGTTTGCATTTTTGCAGTACCACTTACCTGAACCGATTGGTCTGATTCGGGCTGACAACAATGCTCCTCCTTGGCGTTCAAGCTTGGAAGAGGTATCCTGTTCTGCAAAATATATTGTCCGTTTGTTGTGTTTGGTGCCTTCTTTCATCCTGTCCCAGAAGCTTGCTATATATGAATATGGATGTGATCTAAGTACCTGTGCTTGCATCACTTGATAGACAAGTTTCTGTATGCAACAAAGAAAACCTATCACAATAGAATGGGTGCACATCCCTCTGCTGCATTTGCCAATCAGCTTTCTTGTTTGAATCTTTTGTGGAGTTTTTGTTGTTGAAAATGTTATAGTGAGGGATAAGAAGGATGGTACATAGGTAGCTATCTCTGTGGTTCTAGCAGTGGCTATATCTAGGATCCCTTTCATTTTGGAAGCTCAGCATGTTCATTGATCCTTAAATGTATGGATTCATTGATCCATAAATGTATCTGTGTGTTTGTGCGTGCACGTGTATGCGCGTGTTTAGTTGTTGAGAGGCAGGGTTGCGTTTCTTCTTAAATATATAGATGTGTGTATCCCTACTTAGAAGGTTAATTTATGATGCCAGTTTTTTGAGACCAAGTTCTAGGTCAGCAGGGATGTAGCTCCAGCATCCATGCTATGAGGAGGTCTAAATGCACACAAATCCCTAGAGATTTTGGAGATGACTCTACAGCCAGAAGAGGGCATGTTCTTGGATTCATCTAGATATATGACTACCGCCAGAAGAGGCCTCTATGCCCCACATAGAGGCTGTGTTTTAGGAAATGTGGCCTTAGGTTTCCTGAGTGGTTCCGTAGGCGGTGATGACCAGGTTGTAGGCGTAGTTTCCAGATAGGAAAATGCTTGAGGTCCTAAACACATTACGAGTGTGTATTACTTAGGAGAGGGGCGTTGTCTTCTTTTGGTGCTTCTAGGATTTGGTTGGCACCCTGCTCCACGATGCATTCTTGGAGATCTTCGACTTAGGTTGATGCCTCTTTGTCTATCACAAGGATGGATATGCCTCACTCCCAAAGGGGGAAAAATTTGACGTCCAGTAGGGAAGATCCCTAGACACGGCGCCTACAAGGTCTTTGCTAAGGTCTCTAGTTTCGGTGACCTCTCTTTCCATATATGATGCATGACACTAAGATGGTTAAATGCAATTTAGGGGAGGCTATTGACTGGGCTCAAAAGAGCCTTAGCCTCTCATAGTCCTCTTGAATTCGAGAAGGGCTGCACAAGGGTAGAGTGGGCGGGTATCATGAGGAGATTGGGATTTTGAGCACAATGGACTGTAGGTATCTCAACATTGCATGTTTTAAATCTGAGCCATCTACTTCTTGGAGGCCACATAGGAGAGGCTTTTTCCATGTCATCGTTAAAACTTAATGTGTTGGGGGTGTCGTCTTGCCTCCTTCCAGTTCCTTTTTGTAGCTATATATATGCATGTATGTGGGGGTGTGGGGGGGTGGGTGGGTATGTGTCTGTGGGTGTGGGTGTGGGTGGGTGGGAGGGTGGGGGTGTTGAGACCTCAAGGAGTAGGCTTGGTCAAGATTTGCCTGTGCATAGATTCATGATGTTGCTGGTTTGAATATTTAGCTATGTATAGACTCATGATGTTGCTAGTTTGAATATTTAGCTATGTATAGACTCATGATGTTGGCAGTGCTGTGGAAATAAAAAAATTTATGAGTACAAGGAGAAATGAATATAACTTTGTAGGTGTCTTTGTCAATGTCTTAGATATGTGATGCAATCATTTGTGATCCGCCTTATGGAGTACGAGCTGGAGGCAGGAAGTCTGGTGGTAGAAAGCTCTTGAAAGGATGTAAAGAGCCTTATGTAATACCCGAGGACAAAAGGAAGGATCACATCCCCTCTACTGCTCCATACACGCTTGCTGAGTGTGTCCATGATCTATTGGACATGGCTTCTCGATTGCTGGTGATGGGTGGCAGATTGGTATTTTTCTTTCCTGTTTCCAGAGATGAATGCTATGAAGACCATTTCCCTAAGCATAAATGTTTGACCCTCATTGCAAGCAGTGAACAGATATTAAGTAGTAGGTGGAGTAGATGCTTACTGACAATGGAGAAGACATCAAGGTATACGGAGGAGATTGCTTTATCTGCCCGTCAAAAGCACCTGGAATTCAAGAAGAAGCATGCTCAAATGCTTGAAGAGGATGGAAGTCTTCATTCTGTTGTGTTTCCCTCTGTAGAAGCGGAAATTTATGTGAATGGAGCCCCAGGTAGTAAACTCGACTCTCGACCAAAATACAGGGGCAAATATGTGTGACAATATCTTGTTGGATTTGGCTCGATTTTTTTGGGTGGGATGTGTCAACCATTCTTTTCAATCCTTTTCATCCATGGAAAGGTTCCACAAAGCTGGACTTGATACTATGAGGCCATCATTTGTGCGAGTGTTGCAGTTAGCTCCTCTTTGCATGGCTATCTCTGCAGCTTTATAGATTGTCATGGGATCATGCTGAAATTCATCACAAAAGAATCTTTTATGGGGAAGAGTCACAATTTACACTGTAGATGGGATGCATCGTATCCCTATTTTCATCTGTTGTGTATTTTTGTCCAGATTCGTGTAGGGGGAAGAGTCACAATTTACACTGTAGATGAGATGCAATTTATCCCTATTTTTATCTGTTATATCTTTTTTGTCCGTCTCAGTTTAAATTGATATTGTTGGACTGGATTAACCAATCTGCATGCTTCTGACTACGACTGGAATTGTCGAATGTTTGCTCCAAGCCTTATTGCACACACAACTAAAAATATACTAATGTGGAAATCCAGATTTGAAAAATGCTACTCAATGATATCAAGATAGAATAAACAAACAAGGGAGATGGAGACAAGACTTCGAGGGAGACATCCCCCCAGTTAAAGATCAGCTTGAAAATTTTAGGAAAAATGTTGACGTGACACTTACGTCAAAACAAAAACCTTGTGACTCTTCTCCTTCACGGTTTTTGCAGAGGACAGCCACATACATGCCCATGGCATCGTATATGAGAAAACGACTAGTAGTAGACCAGGAGACGCCCTTTCAGCACCTGCAAAAAGAGTTAGGAGGCGCTCGCAAGGTCCTATGCACGTGCCTCAAATCCTCTGCTCCACCCCTCCCCCACCTAGACATGAAAGAGGCTTCTCCTATAGATCAAAATCAACGCTGTTTGCTCAAAATTATGTTCTCTTTTCTTTCTTGTCATGTCAAAATACTATCTCATGACACTTTATGAGCTATTGGATGTTCATCGCCCCTTCTATTCCTCATATTCCTCACCCAACCCTCCAAGAAATCCACGAGGGGACAAGGACCGTTCAAAAATCCTATAATTGCATGCAACTCCAACCAGCAACTAGAATCCTCCACAATTCAATGTATGCGAATCCAATGACGATCTTTCATTTTAGAGATTGGGAAGAGGGTCTTGCCCCATTGGATTCTATATTTGGGTAGAGCTATTCTCCAGAAGATTTTTGTTGGGGTTGCTGGGGAGGAGCGAAAAGACCAAATGTCAGTGTTGTAGCGCTAGGTCTAGGCACATTAGGCATTGTCTCTTCAGCTCCTGTTGCCCATCCTCCATCGATTGGATGATGAGTCGAGAGTATGAGTATGCATGCATTGGCTAACCTTTAATGGGTTAGAATGTGTTGGATATTGTGGCAGGGCCATGGAGAGTTGTCCGTTTTAAGGAGAAAAGCACTAGAAGTAGGTCCCACAAGAGAAAAGCCGATATGGACCAATCAATTTTAGGGAAAAATCACATGGCAAGGAGGCAAGCAGTGCCAAAGAGGGCACTTAGGGCTAAATGCAAGATCGCTTAATTGGAGATGAAAGTTATTGCTTTATAGGAAAAGTGTGCCTATTTGGCTAAAAGCAGGCCCCAGCTTTTTGGGAAAGCCTGGCTTTTTGGTAGTGTGTCAAGCATATAAATTTGAGAGCAATCTTGGATGCCAGCTCCCTTCGTAAGTTAGCTTAGTATCAAGTTTTCTTTGTTGAGGGCAAGGGCAAGGGATGGTTCTGGTTCCTAGTTGGCTAAAAGAAGGCTCAATTCCAACTTTTTAAGAAAGCCTAGCATTTTGGTAGTGTGTCAAGCATATAAATTTGAGAGCAATCCTACTCATTGTATGGATGTGAGCTCCCTCCGTGAGTTAGCTTAGTATCAAGTTTTCTTCGTTGGGGGCAGGGCCAGGGCCGTGGGGTCAAGAGTTCTAGCCCCTAGTTGGCTAAAAGAAGTCCCTAGCTTTTTGGGAAAGCCTAGCTTTTTGGTTGTGTCAAGCTTATAAATTTTAGAAATCTTGCTTTTTGTATGGAGTTTGGTCCCTCCCCCCCCCCCCCCTCTCTCTCTCTCTCTCTCTCTCAGCTTAGCATGTTAGTATTTCGCTTTTACTTTAAGTTTCAGTTTTCAGCAAGGGTCTTAGTGAACCCTTTGCTTCAGCCCTCAATGGCTTGTATGAGGTACTTCTTGGATTCGCACCTTGTCTCATAGGCCCGCGAGGCCTCTTGCAGATGTTAATATATCTTTCTTTTCTCAAATGTTCTTGACAGATGGCCTTGATAGGTGGCTTCACTTGCTTTCCACATAGGGGAGGCTTCAGTGTTATGGACTACATCATGGGATCCCTTGCCTTCACTCCTCGCATCACTGACTTTACTGTAGCACCTCTCCCTCCAGGGGCTAACCATACCTATCTTTTCTTTAGCATTTCTACCCCTCGCCGCATAGCACTTTCTACCCCGTTGAGTTCTTACTCCACCTACCATGATATACGCTTTGATCGCGATCACTCACCTATTTACTCTGGCCGTTTGTACATACTTCTCACATACATTGACTTTATACCCCTTTTAGAGGATCGTGCTGTCCTAGTCACTCACTCACTACACGAGGTTGCTCTTCACGCCTTTTCCCACACCACCCGCTCCACCCGTCCACCACCACTTGGGATCGCACCCTGTAATAGTTGGTACGATGATGAGTGTAAGGCTTTACGTCGTCAGCTTAGATTCGAAACAAAAAACAGTCTTTCGAGCGAACCAAAGACGCTACGTGAGTATCGTTGTCTGGTGCGTAGGAAGAAACTTGACTTCGTGCGTCGGAACGAGGAGGAACTACTGAACATTCTGTTCGGTAACAACTCTAAGGACATCTGGCAAAGATTTCTAGAGGGACGGTCCCTCCCACCACTCACTGACACTCAGGTGTGGTCTGATTATGCACGCACGCTCTATGATATCCCAAATCAGCTATCCCCTTACCTATGACATATACCTCGTCCCACATCTTGCACCCTCTTCACTGGGGGGGTAAATCATGCCGTAATGAAACTTCATAATGGCCGAGCGAAGGATCATGAGGGACTATGCACTGAGTTCATTACATATGGGATTAAGCTCCTAGTCCCGATCTTAGCTAAGCTATTTAATGAAGTTGTTTGCTTGGGGTTTCCACACATCTGAACCATCAACACTATCTCACCCATCCACAAGACAGGGGATCCCATGAACTCGGAGAACTATAGGACCATTATGATTGGACATGTCACGTCCAAGATCTATGCATCAGTACTTGATTTTGAGGTCAGCAGATTTGCGGAGTGTCGAGGACTCAGAGCAACGGGACAGATCGGTTTCAGACGGGATCATGGGACCATGAATCCTATTCTCGCACTCAGATATATCATCGAGGAGGCGAGGGCACGAAAGCAGAGGGTTTACTGTTGCTTTGTGGATTTTCGCAGGCATTTGACATCGTTTCGAGAGCCCGCCTCATACGACGTCTATAGGATTTGGGTTACGACCAAGAGATCATTTGGACTGTCATGGCACTTTATGAGCGAGTTTCAGGCAGAGTCTAGACAGGGTCAGGATGGACATACGAGATCATGAGCACTATCGGGATCAAACAAGGATGCCCATTATCACCTACCTTGTTTGGTCTCTACATCGACGAGCTCGAGACAATGATGCAGGCACAGGGTGGAGTAGGTTGCTCTCTCGCGGGCACGCTGATTCGGATTTTACTTCACGCAGATGACATGGCTCTCTTGTCGTCCTTAGTAGAGGGGCTCTAGAGACACCTTGACACACTACAGTCCTTTTGTGAGTCTCATGATTTGAAAGTCAACTTGGATAAAACCAAGGTTATGATCTTCAATACATGTCGAGTCATCATGCGCGATGAGCATTTCGCATTTGATGGGTCCTGTGTTTACGTAGTTTCATCATACACTTATCTTGGGGTTGTCTTCTTCGGACCCATCTTCACCATGAGACTCGTGACGCATGCACGCCTGAGTAGAGGATATGCTTCATTGGCCAGACTAGAGAGACAGTGCTTCCGCTCTTACTTTCAGGATCCACGGACCAAAGGGTTGCTTTTTGACTCCTTGGTTCGCTCAGCAGGGATGTATGGCAGTCCATATTGTGACCAGACTTGTCAGATACAGAGTGGGCCAGGGTGAAGGGGCTACAGATTTTCATGCTATCACATATGATCCGTGGTAAGCCATCCGTCTCTCTCCAGATCATTTGGGCGTAGTTTGGATCATCCCCATTACAACTAGATGCCGCATTTCAAGTCATTACGTATCTGTACCAAGTCAGGGAGTATGGGGTCTACACATCCGGGCGCAGCAGGATACCATGGCTAGCACTGTCCTCTTCTATGGCACTTGTAACAGGGGGAGACTAGAGGTACTGGTATGCTCGCACAGAGAGATGGTTTGTAGGGCTAGGGCTCCACATGGACAGACTATCTCCTTTCCAGTACAACATAGATGCTCCTTTCTCTCTCCTTCTATCACACGAGGTCAACTAGGTTATCCATGAGGATCTACTATAGCTACACACATTTGCCCGAGTGATCTTTCAATGAAGTTGGGCTTCTACATAGATCATCTCTTACATATCACAGCGGAGGATTTCATCGATCCACCAGGATACACACAGATTCACCTACCCCTCGCTGAGGATCTCTTGGGTAGTTTTAGTTCTCCTCACACAGACTTCGTATTGAGAGCGGTAGAGCAGAGCGGTTACCTACGGAGAGGCGCATATGCACACTGTGTGACATGCAGGAGGTTGAGATAGAGGAGCATTTCATCTTCAGGTGTCCTATTTACTATGAGATTCGAGGGTGTTTCTACTGCCTTTTCAGAGACAGTGATGGGGTTCTGGCCCATTTTCTCTCCTACCCAGACCAATGATGTTTGGCTGGTTTCATTCATGAGGTGCTCAGACACCGAGATAGGATACTTCGAGCACGAAGATAGGAGGAGATTTCTTCCTTGACTAATATCTCTCAGAGCTCTATCACGGAGTTCTTTCAGCCAGATCACATAGATCCCCACGAGGCGAAACCTCGACATGATTGTGACCCAGAGCTTGTGACCCGACAGCTCAGATAGAGGGTTGACTCACAGATCATACTTGGGGACATCCCTTCCTTATTTAGTATCGGAGCCCGATCGACGGGGGTCATAGTGGCCCTGGTTAGACGCAGAGCTGCGACCAGGAGACGTACCAGGACTGCACCCTTGGGGGGGCGTCAGCGCTCTATTGTTGACCTCATGCCTCCACTTCCACAGCCTCAACCATGCTAAGGTCCTGCTGCTGCTGCTGCTGATGATGATGGTTATGATGTCGACGATGATGCTGAGATTGATACATAGAGTCGAGATATGACTATGTTGTACTTAGGATTTAGTACTGCTATTTTGCATTTGCATTTTTTTGCATTTTGCATTGGTGTGGATGCTTGTTTAGTAGCTTTAATACCACAGCGCATTGTATCAGGTTTTTCATAGTCTCATAGACCCATCGGTTTTCCGAAGACTTTTATACACTTTCTCTCTCTCTCTCTCTCTCATTCGAAACCAATAACAATCTTCCAAGCGAACCAAAGACACTACGTGAGTATCGTTTGATTGGTATGTAGAAAGAAACTAGATTTCGTTCACCGAAACGAGGAGGAACTATTGAACATTTTGTTTAGTAACAACTCAAGGATTTTTGGCGGAGATTTCTAAAGGGACGGTCCCCCTCACCACTCACTGACACTCAGGTCTGGCATAACTATGCACACACATCTTATGACATCCTAAATCAACTAGTCCTTTGCTCTCACATATGCCACGTCCCACATCCTGCACCCTCTTCACTAAGGGGGGAGTGAAGGATGCCGTAATGAAACTTCATAATGGCTGAGCGAAGGATCATGAGGGGCTATGCACCGAGTCCTCTTTACTAAGGGGGGAGTGAAGGATGCCGTAATGAAACTTCATAATGGCTGAGCGAAGGATCATGAGGGGCTATGCACTGAGTTCATTGCATATGGGATTAACCTCCTAGCCCCGATCTTATTAAAGCTCTTTAATGAAGTTGTTTGTTTGGGGTTTCCACCCACTTGGACCATTAACACTATTTGTATTGTTGGTATCTGAGTTGATGCCTTGTTCTTGCATATGTTGGCTCTTTCATTCACAAGAAATCACTTTTCTTCCTCTCCCCTAGCTTCACCAGTGCACAAACTTGCATTTTCGCCAAATATTTTAATGATGAATCGTGGTGATGGTGCAGTGTTTAGACCCTTTGTTTGTCTAGCTAGGTATGTAGAACAATTGTATTTCTAGATGACTAGAGCAGCGATAAGCAAAATGTGTGCACAAGCAAAATGATGGCAAGGTGAAGCGAACAACTCAGAATGCTTAAAGAGAGATGGAAGGAAAGCTTGATTGCACTTCAAGTAGCCTTTATATTATTTAGCCAAACAGCTTGCTTGCAACTAGCTTTGCACTGTAGTCCACACACACAAGTATATCTATGTTACATGAGTGACCCTAACTCTTAGAACTCTAGATCCTTCTATACAAGAACTAGGTCTAACATTCATGGTGGGTACTACCCACCATGAATGTGGTGGGTACTACCCACCACATTTGCTTCGTCTTGTTAGAAGAGCATGTGCCTACAGTTAATATTAATCCAAGCAAACAACTTTGCCTCTAGATGAATCCTTCGTGCATGGTCTTTGACAATGTCCTTCATTTGATGGATTGACTCATTGCTAGTACATGTGTAATCATGCATTTCTTGGTGTCCATATTTTCTGTGCACTTCTAGCTTTCTTCATTGTGTAGTGTTGCTTTCTTGTTGGCCTTCAACTAATGCACACGGTCTTAGTGACCTTTACGTATGGTCCATCTTTGCCGCATTCGGACTAGGCATCGAATACATGATGTTGACGAGGGGATTTGATCATTTGAGCTACTCCCTTGTTTGGAGAGTTCTTCAATTGTCAACTCCCCTCATCGAGCTTCGTTTGCTCACTTCGTCCTTCGGTCTGCATCCCTAAAACATATGTTTTGGGGTTTTAAGAGTATTGGATACTATTGGTGGTACCCCTACATATTCCCATGCAAATACATGCTTGTACTCTTTCTAGAGTTCTTACATTGGGAAGTTCTTCCTTGATCTACATCAACTTTGGTTCTTCCTACAAATACATGCTTGTACTCTTTCTAGAGTTCTTACATTGGGAAGTTCTTCCTTGATCTACATCAACTTTGGTTCTTCCTACAAACACACATTGATTTCTTTAATGGCTTGCCATTTTGTAATTCGGATGCTGCTACCCTTGATTCGATTTTGTAATTCGGCTGCTACCACTAATTTGATTTTGTAATTTGGCTGCTATCATTGATTCAATTTTTGAAATATGTTGCTTTTCTTGGACTAACCTTTATCCCTCTTCGTCTTTAACCAATCCCTTTGGAAAGGTGATATTTGGCTCTTCAAATCCACTGGCATTTTTGTTGCCTACTGTCATTGCAACTGTTAGCACACTCTTAAGTACAAATAGCCTCTCTCTATGTCTAAGGCACATGCCTCCTTTTCTTCTACACACTCAAGATTGCACTTCTTTTGCATGGTTCTCTTGTGCTCCCACCTCTTGTCGATCAGTTGTAATGGCAAGCATGTTGCCTCCCCAACCATGCACCACCTTGGCTCCTTTCAGCCGTGGTCTCCCTAATAGCATTGGGTATCCCTAGTTATTTTTCATTTTGACCGTGATAATGTTAGCATTGAGCATGTTCCATTGATCTTTATGCATGTCTTTGAACATACCCTTTGGCAATAGTCAATCTCTAATGTGCCATGCAAATGTTGAATGGTGATGGCTTCGAGTTTTTCAAATTAAGCTATGTTTGAGCCGCCTCATAGATGAAGTTCACACCAAAGCCTTCATCAATGAGAACTCCCTTCATTGTGTGATTTTATATGTTTATGCTGATCACTTCATCCTAGATCATCTTTTTCTTCACTTCCATCCTTATGGTCCATGGATGCCCTATTGCAAGTCATTTGTTGATTGAGGATTTTTGGAAGAACTTCATGCAATGGGGAGCGAGTACTGATAGTTTCCCAATGGAAATTTCCACGTTCAATTCCCAAACTTTTTGTTGATTTGGTTCTATGCCATTGGAATTCCTTACACTTCACATTTGCTCCTTAATTCGTTCTCACCTTGGTTCCTCACTTGTATGCACCTTGGCTTCTCCATGATTTCGGTCTTGCCCGAGGGTTTGTTTATTCCCTTATCTTGCCAAGCGACTCCTTTTTCTTGAGTGCATAGATGATCTCCTTCACCATTTTCTTCCCTTCCATTCTAATTCTTTTCTTGTGATCTTGTGACCAGCTTTGCTTCCACTGTTGCTAGCCCCACTTAGGTAGTTTGTGCATGGTCATATTAGTCACATGTTTTTTTGTAGCATGCCTAATTTCTTCTTCTACGATGGGAATTCGCTTTGGTGGTGACCTTCCTTGCTATAGAAGTAACATGCTGTGTTGGTGTTCTTTGGTCTACTTCCTTGTTAGGGAATTCTGGCCTACCTTTCCACTTAGTAGACCTGTACTCCGTGTATGCTTATTGAACCAACATCCTTTTGTCATGTGGCTCAAACTATTGCATACGTTGCAATACTTTCCCAATTGGCACTCGTTTTTATATGGCCATCCACTTTGCACTTCATGCAATGGGGAGGGAGTTCTGGTAGTTTCATGATGAAAATTTGTACGTTTAGTCCCCAAAATTTTTGTTGATTTGGTTCTATGCCATTGGAATTTCTTTTTCTTCACATTTTTTACCTAGTTCATTCTCACCTTGGTTCCTCATTTGTATGCACCTTGGCTCCTCCATGCTTTCATTCACCCGTCGGAGGGCTTGGTTGTTTCCTTATCTCGCTAAGGGGCACCTTTTGCTTAACTGTAGGGATGATCTCCTTCACCATTTTCTTCCCTTCCATTCTAATTCTTTTCTTGTGATCTTGTGACCACCTTTTCTAGTTTTGCTAGCACCACTTTGGTAGTTTGTGTAGGTCTGTATTGGTCACATTTTTTTTGTAGCATGTCTAATTTCTTCTTCCACAATCGAGATTCGCTTTTGTTGTAACCTTCCTTTCTATATAAATAACATGTTGTGTTGGTGCTATATAATTGTTAGGGCCTTTTGGCCTACCTTTCCAATTTGTAAACCTTTAGTCCTCGTATGCTTATTGAATCAACATTCTTCGGTCATGTGGCTTGGATTATTGCATATGTTGCAATAGTTTCCCAACTGACACTCATTCGCTACATGGACATCCATCCACCTTGCACTTGTGGCACCATACTTCTTCTTTTCTTAGAGCATCTCGTACTCCCATTTCCTTTAGAATCTTTTTTAGCTCGTCTTCCTTGATCTTGACAATATTGCCACCATTTACAAAAAACTTTGCACATGGAAACGAGTATTTTCACCCTTATGTCCAAATTTTGGAAATTTATTCTTATCTTCAGTCCCATCATTTCTATCACATCTCTTTGTGGACTATGTGGCGGGTTCTTTGCCTTTGTGAGGTTGGTGGGGATCTACTCTCAGAGTCTTGCCAGAATGTGCCTGAATTTCCTTGAGAGGTAGAGTCTTGACTCTTTTGGACTTTCGCTTCTTCCTCTCTTTGTTCTTTGCCATCATATCTCGTCTCAAAGTTCTCACTTTGCCCACTTCCCTCTTCTTTACTCATAGTCCATAGTATGCTACCTAGCACTTCATATCTTGCTATGCATTCTTCTTTTTTCTCTTGATATCTTTGTCGGCGAAGAGCTCTTTCTGGTCCTAAATTTCTTTGTACGTTGGTTTGCAATGTGCATTCCCATCACTTCATTGGCTCATCCAATGTAGACTAATGCTTTCCCCAATAGGATCACCAAAGGCATCAAATACTAATGTTAGTCAATAGGGTGGTTCATTTGTCTAGGAGTGCATTTATTATGAGTATTGTGAGGTAGATATCCATTTCCATCTTTAGGAACAAAGCTTACATATGCAATGGGAAGCACATGCTACAACCATTGCAATGAATAGACAAATAGCCAAATGTAAGGTAAATAACAAAACAATTGCTCAAGATGAATGGGAAGAGATGGAAGGACTCAAGACAACCTTTGCAATGAATGGATGAATAGCCAAATGCAAGGTAAGTAACAAAACAATTGCTCAAGATGAATGGACAGAGAGAGGACTCAAGACAATGGAATGATAGAAATAATATTCTTTGTATTTCTTTGGAATTTCTTCTGCACAATGGTAGTACAACTAGTCTAATGGTTTAAAAATACAAAATCACTAGCGACAATAGCAATAAGGATGACCCTATTTATCTCTCATTCACTCCCTTATAATGCTTGCTTCCAAATGTGTGTATATGTGTTATTTTTCAAGGGAGGGGATGTGCACAATTATAGTTAAATAACATGTAATAACTTTTTGAACAAGGAGCTTTAAATTTAGCATCAAAACACATATACACATGAAAGGGTATGAATAATTATGTAGACATATATAAAATTTAAAATATAGGGATACTTGTGCATGCTATAAGGGACTTCTAAAGAGTGAGCTCTCCCCCTCCCTTTTCCACAGTTGTTGGTGTCTTTTTTTTTTTCTTTGAACTCGCCAAATGTATTAAAGGGTTTGTCAGTTCTAAAACAAGGCCCATCACAAAAATTGGTCTAAAGAAGGGCAAGGCCAAAGACCTATGTTGCTAACAACACATTGAGACTACTTAACAACCAGACATTTATCCACCTCCAACATGGCAACACTTACAACCGGCTCTTCCTTCTCTATGATATCGATGAGATCCCGTAGGTAGGACTTAATAATGGCAATGATTATTGGAACTATGAAACTGAATTGGACTTGATGCTAGAAGGCCGATTTGTTTCACTTCCCACCATAAGCCCAACAAGGCCGCAGCACGCAGGTATGGCTAGCTGGCTGCAAGAGTAGATAGAAGTTTCTGTGTGTCTCCCAAAAGTGGCATAATCTAGTGAGTACCTAAAGAGAATTTTGCCATTAGACCCAATGATCTTACTGCATCTTCAACCAGGCATTTCCAAGACAAGTGTTGTAAGCCTTCTAGAGCTTTTCTGCATAGGATAGACTCCAGATTGACCTGCATCCTTCTAGCCAGTTTTCTATTGACTTGAAACCATTGATTCATTATCTTCTAAAGAAGAAATTTGGCTTTGCCTATAGTGCATCCTTTCCACACATCCTTCAGCGTCACTTTCCATCACACGACGAGCTGCGCCTATAAGGCCCACTTCCAATTCAGATGGCATATGCTCTCATCTGCACCGATCAACCTCTTGTAGATCACTTTTGCCATTAGTTTTTGTAGAGGGGTATCACCCAACCGCCACTGGTTCATCTTGCCCTCCTCAGACGAGATAAAAATTTGTGGGCCAACCTTCAGGGATCTGCTCTAAGGTAGCTCTTAGCATATCCGCCTCTCCATCCATGACTCTGGCTTCGACTCTAATCTCCTCCATCCTTTTCTAGTCTAGCTTACAGTGGTTCCAAAGATCTCCTCAGCACTTGTACCCTACTTCTGGAGGCTTCTTGCTTTGGCAAGGTCATGCAGAGTGAACGGTTCGCCGTCCCTACCTGAGACAACACTCCACCATATGCTCTCTAGCAGGCTACCATCCCCTCTTCACCCTCTTCTACCTTTCCAGTTTAGCTGTGTGATGCAAGCTTTCCATGCCTCAACCAGCCCTGCTATTATATTTGAACCCACGATATGGACTGGGAATGGCGACACCAGATTGTCATACTAGCCCATGCCTCTCCACAACTGTGCACCCTTACTCTTGGTGTTAGTAATGAATTGATTTATCACCTCCACCCATGGTGACTGTCCTTTGAAGACTTTTGGTAGCCACTTGCCAATAGAGGCCATGTTTCTGATTCTCACATTAGGCATCCTGCGACCTCTCCCTGGAGCTTGGGGGCCTTTAGGGGTTCCTAGGGGATATAGTGCATACCCTTCTTACCTCCCTCTTCGGCTCAATGGATGCCTCGGAATAAGTATTCGATCTCTTGCCACTGGGATTTCTCAAAGTGCCATATTGAGGCCACGTAGGTCATAGTTTGCTGATAAGATGTGCTGCACAACTAGGCACCACACGTTCCAACCTAATTATACCTAGTTTTGCCTTGAGTGTGGCCTTGAACCATTTGAAGCATTGTTGAAGGATTACCTCCAGCCCAATTGGGGCTCCCAAATACTTTACGATCGCTCTGCACTAAACTACACTCTTAAATTTCTCGCCGATTTGGCGAGGGATTGGTACTAGTCTTGACGACAAAGGTCTTCAACTAGATGCATTTGAAGCCCGATGCTATGCAAAAATCACCCATAATTTTGAGGAGAGACTCAACGCAGAATGTCCTACTTGCTTGAAGGAAATGGTGTCATCGATGAAGAGCTGACTGCTGCTAAGTTGCTTGCCTGAGGGGAGCAGGACCCCTTTGATCACGCTTGCTTCAATTTGTTTCTTCAACATGTCCATGCCCGGCACTGTGCTAATAGGAGAGGGGCTAGTGGTGGGAGCCCTTTTTTGACCGATTTAATTAAGTTGAAGCAACCCGCTACCCCCCCGTTCAAGCACAAAATAGCACCAGCATTTCCAAATAGGTAGGCTACTCTTTTAGCAAACCCCTAACCAAACCCAAGGCGCTCTAACATTGCCAACATAAAGTCCCAGCTTACCTTGTTATAGGCCTTATCCAGGTCTATGCCAAGCATGGTCTAGGGAAAAGGCGATGTTAAAGATGTTTTGATAGATTTCCCACCCTCTAACAAATCCATTTTGTTCCTTGTCCACCACTTCTCTAGATACGTCCCTTATTTTGATAGCCAGGGATTTAGCACGATAATCTTGTATGAGGTGTTCAACATGGTGATTGGGTGCCAATCACCAACTTTCAACCGACTCTGCCTTTCAAGAAGATCTTCACGAGTCTTGAATTCATGTCTTCTGACAAACTTGCTCTCTCAATTGTGGCATTGGCCATGTCAGTGAGATCTTTACCCAGCATTTCCTAGAAGGCATGAAAGAACTCCACATTGAGCTTATCATGGCTTGGGGAGTTCTCATTTGCCAGAGCATTTAAGACTTCCTCCAATTCCTCCTTATCAAACGGCCTAGCCAAAATTTTTCTCTGGCATTTTTAGATTCTATAGCCAACTGCTGCAAGTACCTCCTAGGTGCATGATAGCCACTCACCATCCTGTTGTACCTCCTCACCTATGATTGTGTTGAACTCCTACTTAAAGATCTCGGAAATATGCTAGAACTCCGTAACCACTCTTGTTAGAATTATTGTTGGATTCTAGGCACTGGCCAATGTATTGTAATAAGTAGGTTAGGGGCACTTTTCCCTCATTGAGTTTTTTCCCTCTAACCACAGTCCAATCCCTAACTATGGTTTGTGGATAGGATAGGGTTTTATCACTTAGACAAACACCCTCACTCTCATTTTGTACTCACTCATTCTATTCAATTATTCAGTACACTTAACGTTTGCTCTCACTCTTTCTCTTGCTCATTGCTCCCCTTTGTCCCACATTTGGTATCAGAGCGAGTTGTCCCTACTACCCAAATGCCCTTCCTCCTGCTCTAGCTCGCCATTCCGTTCTAGCCTCCATTCCATACAGCTCGTATGACTGTATGGATTTCGTACCAGCTGCACATACCGTTCTGTACAGCCCTGTTGCCTCATTTTGTCAGATCTGTATGCTTGCAGCACCGCCTTTTGTATGGCATTCCGTACTGCACCAGTCGTACAATTCTCCGCACCTGCGTTCCATACATTGTCCGTTAGAGTTCCGTGCAGTGCCACGTCGCCATCCGTACAACATACAGATTCTGTACAGTCAGCGCTGTTGCTTTTTGTACACCTGTCAAAACTCCTGTACTAGCCGTCCGTACAAAGGTACGGATCCCATACTATGTAGGCCCTACTGCCATCCATGTTGCATTTCGTACATTCTTTCCGTACATAGTATGGAATCCGTACTATATGTTACCTGTTGCAGGTCTTCAGAGCAGGGTGCTTGCATAGGGTACTCTAGCAGGGTGCTTGTTTGTAGGGCTTTCTTTGCAGGTGGACCTTGGAAGGTGTTTTTTGTCAGGAATTTGTGCAGAGAGCCATTGTTTGGCCTACATATTGGGAGCACATTTGGGGCTTTTGCATTTTTTGCAGAGAATTGCAAAAATTTGGGACGTTTAGTTCATTTTTCCCTTTCAGGTGAAATTTCTTGCAAAAATTTGGGGCTTTTGCATTGTGGATGCAATTTGGCAGTTGAAAGAGCATTTTGGAGATTTGCAAGCAGTTTTGGACTTAGTGTGAGTCAAATCGCAGACTTTTGCCACTTTTTGCATATTTGCTTTGCAAAATTTTGGGCATTTGCAGAGCATTGTGGTGCATTTCAAGCCTTTGATAGGCTGTGACAGTAATTGTCATTGTGGGCAGATTTTTCTTTGGCAGACTTTGGTTGTGCATTTTACATCCCAAGAAGGGATTTTACTTGTCCAGTTTGCTGTGTTTTTTTGAGTTTTCTGGCAGAAATGACTCAGAACACCCCCAATGAGGTGTTTGGAGTCCTCACCCAGGATGATAACTTGGATGGCACCAACTACTCTTTGTGGAGTTTTATGGTACACAACATCTTGATTGGTAGACATCGTTGGGATTACGTCAATGCAGATGATTCTGTGGCTACACCTATCACTCCTGTAACTGGAGGTAGGGGTGGAGGTCAAAATGCAGCACAAGTAATTGGAGCAGCTGTTGCTGCTCCAATGGCTCCCACAGTAGAGCAGAAAAGATGGGATTCTAGGTATGGCTATATCAGATGCCTCAGCTCCTAATGCACATGATGGAGGAGATGTTACAACAAACTTTGTGGAAGAGCACTATGCCTTTTTGTCTTGCATTTCATATTTTTCAATGGATAGTTCAGATACTACAACCACTATTGAGGATGATCCATATGCTTTCTTGACTTGCAGCTATGACCCTTCAAAGGATGCATGCTCTCTTAGTGTCAATGAGACACTGAATACTTGGTATTGTGATAGTGGTGCTTCTAAGCACATCACTTCTAAGGAGAGCCTTTTTGCATCTCTGCATCCTCCACCTACTAAAAAGAAGGTGACATGTGCAAATAATTCTTCTTATTCAGTGTGTGGAGTGGGGGACATCATCCTCACATCCACTGATGGCACAGATTTCAAAATTATAGATGCTCTTTATGTGCCAGGTATAAAGAATAATTTTTTTTCAGTGTCCTCTCTCAATAGAGGATGATTTCAGGTTATCTAGGTCTTATTCAGCTTGACATATATGAGAAAATATATGATCTTGCACTTTCACTGAGCACTCCCATTGCTGCGATGCAGAATGCGGAGTTATGGCATGCCAAATATGGGCACATGAGCTATGGCAGTTTGATGACACTTCAGAAGCATGATATGGTTGGTGTATTGCTTCCTTTGGAGTCACCTCCTCCTCATGCATGTGAGGGTTGCATCTTTGGCAAGATGCATAGATTTCCTTTTAAGAAGGATGGTGCAGTAAAAGCTACTCGAAAATTACAGCTCTTACACAGTGATGTCTGTGGTCCCATGAGGACACTTGCTTTTGGTGGTTATCTCTATTATGTTACATTCATAGATGACTTCACCAATTATACTTGGGTCTATGGTCTTAAGGCAAAATTAGAAGTGTTTATGCATTTCAAACACTTTGTGGCTATGGTTGAGAATGAGACAGGACTCAAGGTGCAGACACTTCGCACAGATAGAGGGGGGGAGTATATGTCTCATGAGTTTGAGGGAATTTTGAAGGAGAAAGGCATCACGCATTAGCTAATAGTGAGGCTTACACCTCAGCAAAATGGCAAAGTTGAGCGCAAGAATCACACTCTTATGGAGATGGATAGATGCACGCTCACTAGTAAGAAGTTGCCTCACAGGTTTTGGCTCCCACAAAGGCTTTGAAGACAATCACTCCCTATGAGGCATGGCATGGGAGAAAGCCTTTAGTGGATCACTTCAGAGTTTTTGGTTGTGTTGCATATGTCCACGTGCCTGTGGAGTTTCGACATAAGTTGTCAGATAAGGCACTTAAATGCATTTTTGTTGGGTGTAGTGCACAAAGCAAAGGCTATCGTCTCTACAATCCTGCTTCTTGCAAGATTTTTGTGAGTAGAGATATTATATTTTTAGAGAATTCAACACATACAAATGCTGAATTTACTATTCCAGCTTCTTCAGATGATGTTTTTGAGGGAATGCTTCCTATAGCATTTGGTTCCCCAGCTGAAGCTCATGCTGAAAATCAAAATTTACAGCAACCTCCTCCTGATCCACATACCTCGATTCAGCCACATGCTGATTTTGTACCTCCATAGGGTGTGAATGAATTTGTCAGGCAAGAGATTCAAATCTCAGGGAGAGTAGGCTTGAGGCACCTTTACCATGCAGGACTCGTAGTGTAGTAAGGCACGTAGGGGGGGCTCTTTCTGTTGAGACAGCTTATGCAGTTACTCTTCTTGATGAAGAAAACCGGAATCTTTTGAAGAAGCCTAGGATACTGTGCATTGGATGCATGCCATGCACAATGAATTGCAGTCCATTGAGAAAAATCAGACTTCGGATGTTGTGGATTTGCCACCAGGTAAGCATGCCATTGGTACCAAATGGGTTTTCAAAGTGAAACGGAAGACAGATGGGTCCATTGATAGGTAAAAGGCAAGGCTAGTTGCCAAAGGCTATGCACAGAAGAAGGGCATAGATTATGAGGAGACTTTTGCTCCTACATCCCAGATGACCACCATATAGTCAGTTATTGCCATGGCTGCAAATTTTGTTTGGAATGTCCATTAGTTGGATATAAAAACAGCTTTCCTTAATGGGGACTTGTAGGAAGAGGTTTATGTCAAACAACCTCCTGGATTTGAACTTTTTGGCAATGCACTTCAAGTTTGCAAGCTTAATAAAGCTTTATATGGGCTGAAACAAGCCCCATGTGCATGGTATGCCAAGATTGATAAATTCCTGGCAAGTAAGGTGTTTCATAATAGTCCCACGGAAATCCCCCTCTACATCAAGAAGGATGGGGGGATATTTTGGTCATCATTCTTTGTAGATGACATGCTGCTCACAGGGTCAAATGAGGAGATAATTGCATACTTTAAAGCTAAGTTGAAAGCATAATTTGACATGACAGATTTGGGCATGTTAAAATTTTATTTGGGGATCCAATTTATACAAGACAAGCATGGCATCGTTATGTCTCAATCCAAGTATGTGCAAGAGCTCTTAGATAGGTTCAACATGCATGATTGTAAGCCTATAGCCACTCGCATGGAGCCGGGGTTGAAGCTTACTATGTATGATGCAGGTGAATCAGTGGATGTCACACTTTTTAGTGAGGCTGTTGGATGCCTCATTTATTTATGCAATACAAGGCCTGATATTCAGTATGCAGTATCTCAGGTGATCAACTAAGGTAAAGCATTTTGATGAAGGATTTTCTTAGTCAAAATAAGACATCCATCACATACTATTCTAGGTGTAATGGAAAAGCAAAAATCCCAAACAAAATAATAAAGGAACATGAATGATTGGGGTTGAAAATTGCACGTGGCCCTATGGGCTTGTAGGATGGGCTTTAAAGTAAGAAATAACTATAAACATTTCCAACTAACTTACAGTGTTCTTGGTACTTTAATTCTCTTTAAGGATTGTAGTAGAGCATGACTAGGTGAAGTAGAGATTCTTCCCCATAAGTTATAGCAATCATTGCGGTGATGGAAGAGATAAGGTTAAGGTCTCACAAGTAATCATTTTAAAGGAGGAGAAATGCCTGGCATGATAGACACATAAGCCAAAAGATTTTGAATTGCAAGGCACAAAGTCTTATGGCTTGATGTTTCCCGGTGGGGGTGACTTGCAGATGCATGCTTATAGTGATTCAGATTGGGCTAGAGACTATGATACCAGGTAGTCCACTAGTGGTAATTGTTTCTTTTTGGGTAAAGCTTGGATTTCTTGGCTGAGCAAGAAGCAATCTACAGTGGCTATTTTCTCATGTGAAGCTGAGTACAGGGCAACTTTCACAATGGTAGTTGAATGTGTTTGGCTGTGTCGTTTGTTCAGTGATCTTCATCTCTTATTGGAGGGTCCTTCTCCCATTCTCACTGTTAGTCAGAGTGCTTTAGTGGTGGCAAAGAATCCTTTGTTTCATGCTCGCACGAAGCACATTGAGGTTCATTATCATTATGTCAGAGAAAAGTTGCATGTAGGAGGGATCAGTATGATCTATGTGTCAGCACATGACAATGTTGCAAACATCTTCATGAAAGCACTTCCACGTGAGAAGTTTGAGACATTTCGCACTACCCTAAACTTATGTCCTTTTGGTGATTGATCACTACCTTGTACACCACATTGGCAGTGGAGGGGGGTGTTAGAATTATTGTTATATTCTAGGTAGTGGCCAATGTATTGTAATAAGTAGGTTAGGGGCACTTTTCCCTCATTGAGG
The DNA here is from genome assembly GCF_047967505.1 of Dipteris shenzhenensis. Classification (NCBI taxonomy): domain Eukaryota; kingdom Viridiplantae; phylum Streptophyta; class Polypodiopsida; order Gleicheniales; family Dipteridaceae; genus Dipteris; species Dipteris shenzhenensis. The sequence continues at coordinate 41,551,591 of NC_141602.1, read as the reverse complement.
TTTTCCCCCCTAACCACAGTCCAATCCTTAACTATGATTAATGGATAGGATAGGGTTTTGTCACTTAGAAAAAACCCCTCACTCTCATTTTGTACTCACTCATTCTATTTAGTTATTCAGTACACTTACGTTTTCTCTCACTCTTGCTCTTGCTCATTGCTACCCTTTGTCTCACAACTCTACCTTGGGCATCTTTCACCCTTTCGATTTTCTCCCTTTGTTGATTTCTCTTGATAGATTGAAAAACACTTTTCAACGGGTGGTCTCCCACCGCCAACCGAAGCTGCATGCTCTTGAGTTCTTCGATAGCCTTCCATTGTTGCATGGCCATATTTACTTCTTCTGCTAGGGTGGAGACGTATTGGTCCCTTGGTGAATCTCATACTGGTCTCTTGATGGAGACGTGTTGGTCTCTCGGTGAATCTCATAAGAAGGCGGCTCTTAGGATTCTCTTGCATCGCCATATCTACTTCTACTGCTAGGGTGGAGAATTATTGGTCTCTCGATGAATCTCGTGAGGCGGCTCTCAAGATTCTCTGAGAGTCGCACAACTGACACAAGAAACGTAAGGGAAAAGAGTGGGAGGGCAGCAAGTCTAGCTATATAAAGGCCTTAAGGGCAGAGAAACAATTCACCGCACCTAGGAAAATTTCTCTCCTACCCCCTTCCATGCTTTCTCTAAGCCCCCTTCTACCCCTATGATGAATCTTCTGCTGCAACCTCGATGCCCCTTCATAATGCTGCCCAAGTCATGGGATCCATTGTTTTCCTTGGCTCTCCATCCTACAACACTCCACCAGCTAGAGCCATGACCAAGGGAGTTGTAGGATGGGGAGCCAAGGGAAACGGGTCATCATTGTTTTGTTAGGCACTGGCAGAGAACTCACCTTGGTGATGAGACTCTTGTAATTGAGCACAACCTTCGGCACTGGGGAAGGAGAACTCAACTTGGTGATAAGCTGTAACACACTGAGAGCATGCGTTAGTGTGCTGGAGCTCACCACCAGATTGAGGTCCTTGTCCACTGTCGAATGTTGTGCTCGATTGAGCTCATCGCCAAGTTGAGTTCTCTCTGTGAGTGCCTTGAAAGAAGTTGCTATGATGAAGGCAATTCCTTGAAAGACTTGAAAGAAAAACCTCATGACCAACCATGTTGCAGGATGGGGAGCCGAGGGAAACGGTGTTGTTCTGTTAGGCACTGGAAGAGAACTCAACTTGGTGTTGAACCTCTCATAATTGCACACAACCTTCGGCACTAGGGAAGAAACTCAACTTGGTGATCAGCTCTAACACACTGAGAGCATGTGTCAGTGTACTAGAGCTCACCACAATATTGAGTTCCCTGTCCGCTGTCGAATGTTGTGCTTGATTGAGCTCATCTCCAAGATGAGTTCCCTCTTCCATTGCCTTGAAAGAAGTTGATATGGAAAAGGTTATTTCAATTATGAGGTGCTCATATTGTCCCCTGCAGAAGACAAGGAGTTCTGGGTCAAAATTGTAAGAAAGTCCTACCTACGATAGCACTATGAGGTGCTCGTATTTTGTTTGAATTTTGATGTAATACTATTATTGCAAAAACTATCGGATGTAATTTCTTTTGTTTCAATTTCAATGTAGTACCATTATCACTAAAACTATTTTTGCTGTTACTTCGGTAGTGAAATTGGCTCTAAATAAGAACAAGTGGCATATTTTTGCCCTCGTTTACATTTTACTGCAACCATAGGGATCGTTGCACAAGGAATTGTTGAAAAAATTGTTGTTACTGTAGTGAAAATGGTTTCAATAACCAATGCGGTGGTTTAGAACTATAATAACTCCAATAACCAACGTGGTGGTTTCATGGAAACTATATTGAATTGCAAATGTCTATATTTTCCTTAGCTTGGAAACTAAAAAAGCTCCAAGAACGTGTGCGGTGGTTGAGAAATTGTGAAGGCAATTCCTTGAAAGACTTGAAAGAAAAACCTCATGACCAACCATGTTGCAAGATGGGGAGTCAAGGGATGGGGAACCGAGGGAAACGGGTCGTCGTCGTTCCGTTAGGCATTGGAAGAGAACTCAACTTGGTGTTGAGCTTCTCGTAAATGCACACAACCTTCGGCACTGGGGAAGGAACTCAACTTGGTGATCAGATCCAACACACTGAGAGCATGCGTCAGTTTATTGGAGCTCACCACCATATTGAGTTCCCTATCCACTCTCGAATGTTGATTGAGCTCACCTCCAAGTTGAGTTCCCTCTTCTAGTGCCTTGAAAGAAGTTGCTCTACAAAAAAGGTTATTTCAATTACGAGGTGCTCGTATTGTCCCCTGCATACGAGGAGTTCCGAGTCAAAATGGTAAGAAAGTCCTACCGACGATAGCACTATGAGGTGCTCATATTGTCCCCTGCATACAAGGCACCAGGTCAAAAGTGTAAGAAAGTGCTAACAATGTTGTTAATGTAGTAAAAATGGTTCCAATAACCAACACGGTGGTTGCAAGGAAACTATACTAAATTGCAAGTGTCTACATTTTCCTTAGCTTGGAACTAAAATAGCTCCAAGAACGTGTGTGGTGGTTGAGAAATTGTTGCACAAGGAGTAATACAATTAAAATAGCTCCAAAATAACACTATTTTCCTTAGTTTAGAACTAAAATAGCTCCAACATCCAGTGCGGTGGTTGCGGATATGGACCTTGAGGGGTCCCCTTTAGAGATTGACATGCCATGGTGATCTTCATGCCAACGTGGTGGTCTCTCCATGCCAACATCATTGCTTGAACCAGCACGGTGGTGAGCACAGCAAAAGATTGTGTTGCGCAGCGATAGATGGTGAAGTTACGCAATGACAGGGGGCAAGGCAAAAGTTTTCTGCTATAGTCAGGCCAACGTGGTTGTGCTCGGACCAGCATGGTGGTGGTCAGTGCAACAAAAGATTGTGTTGCACAGTGATAGATGGTGAAGCTACGCAAGCAAACATGGCAAGGCAAAGGCTATGTGATGTAGTCAGGATAGAGGTAGCAGAGCAACAATCTCTATGCTCATGAGTGAATGCATATAGTGCCATGTGTCGAGATCTACGCTATTGAACATGATAAGATTGTGTCTCATTATTATGCTAGTGGGCCAATCATGATGTTGAAAAAACTTTCGGTGAGAGCGCACGTCCGTGTAAAATTCAAAATCTCACCCACCAACGTGTCACGTTGTGGCCTTAAAATGGCCCCGAAAATAGTTTTGCGATTGGCTACACCTAAGCAAACGTTGACCCTGCACATAAACACTATACTCGGCAACACTACCTATGTATTACTGACAAACAGCCCTTTTGCATGGTTCTACCGCAACAACCTCAAACATACCACGAAACAATTGAGACCCCCGCTTGTGCTTTGATGATCACCTTCCTAGACTGGTTTCTAGTGTGTGAAGGCTTTATATGCATCTTTGAAGAAATTGTGGGCCAACCTTTGGGAATCTCAATTGTGGGCCAACCATTGTTGTTCTTAAAAGTATGAAAGGATATGAATAAAATATGCAAGAAAAACATCTTCCTACATTGTTGCACATTCATTGAAGCAAAGAACAACATCAAAGGATATGCAAAAACATGAAGAAAAAAGAACATTCTTTTGAATTGTAGCACATTCAATAAAAAAGGGAAAAAAGAAGAAAAAGGACTTCTTCTTCAAGTTAACATGGATTTCCTAGTTGATGCTTTGCATTTACAATAGCAAGCAATAACAATGAGGAGAAACTTTATATTCTACATTAATGTTGCAATTATTTTGTTCAAATCTTTGAAAATACATAAAATCTAGGAAATTTGCAAATTCTGTGATTTAAATTCGTCTTAAAAATCTTATGTAACATATTCGTACTAACACATGAGTACAAGATCAAATTCTTCACATTAGAAAACTCCAAGTAGTGAACAGTAGAAGCCATGGAATTAGAGGTTTCTAAAAGCCAAAATCAACTAAACTTTTGAGAGGAGGTTGTCAAAATCATCCGACCTTTGAGACTAGCTAATGTGGTGTTGTTTTGCTTATATGGGAATACACAATAAATCTACAACTGTGCCTACTCTTTGAATGAGGTAGAATGCACCTATTAAGGTGCCATCTACCTCACATCTTTGTGGAAAACCTTGGGTTGTCTCTTTAACTCTATTGCCTATGTTGGTTCTTGGTATAGGTTAGATAGAACTAGATCGCCTAGAGAGGAATAAAAAGTAGGCTGTTAAATGTGTAAAAGTGTCACCCTTGCATTTTTTCTGACTTGAGTAATGCCTTTACAAAATCATTAGACATAGCTAGGCTTAGAGGGACCTTCCATGCATGGGCAAACTCTAGAAAGATAGTTAACTAGTTGGTCGCCAATTTGTAGAAATTCAAGGCACTCTCATGTTGGTGAAACAAGCACCATGGATCCTAGTTCAACTACACCTAAGAAAAACCTCCCATAGTAGACTTCATAGGTATGTGAGAACTGGAGTCTTTCTTTCACCATGCAACAATATCCCTTCAATCCTAGTACAAGTTGCTAGTTAGTGCATTACAAATTAGGTCACTACGATCCCCTCTTATTAACCTTTTACATATCATTTTCAATGTAAATAGAAGGATTGTTTGAATAACCAAGAGTGTTGTGAATTGATGCTATTCAAGAGGCAACGAAGAGTAATTGAGACCGTCTCCTTGTTTTAGAGTGGTTACACACCAAAAGCATACCCACCCAATTTTGAAAAAATTAGTTGCTGGTGGGCATTGTTGTGTACACACTGCCAGGGTGGGGGTGGTAGACTCTTTGCATGCATGGTGAGAAATTGTAGGTTCGAGCCCCACCTACAGCAATCGCTTTAAATTTTGATGACGAGGAAATCCCCCGCCCAAATGCATGTGCGGAGGGTCTTGCTTAGCTTAGGCAAGTGATGGAAATCATCAAGTGTGTGGCATTGGGCGGACGTGCGAAGGTCCAGTGTGTAACTGACCTTAAATGTGGCTCTATGAATGCTCTCAAAGCTACCATCCTCTCTGCATAGCGAATTGTAAGTTTACTGCTAAAAGACCAAGTTACCATGGTCAAACTTGGCCAAACCTTTCCCTAAGAGAAAAGCTCACCTAGCCCCACTAGCAAGCAAGTCTCGCAACCCCATGCAGGTCCAGGTTGGGTGTAGCATGTTGGGCTAGCATTGGAGGTCCAACCCAACATCTTGAAATCTTAGGATTCTAGCGAAGCCTTGCAATGCCCAAACACTCTCATTGGCCCGGGGAGATACACCTTGGGGATTTTTGAGTTCATGGTTCAAACTTCATTAAATACACTGCGGAAAGAAAGCCAGCCTTCATGGGGTTGGGAAGACGACTTCTGAGTTCATGGTTCATTAAATACATTGTAGAAGTAAGCCAGCCTTCGTGGGGGTGGGAAGATGACTGTTATAGAGCTGAGCGGTAGCACGAACGCGCTCCGAAAGAATTTGATCAAAATGTGCATGTTATGCAAGCGCCTCCATATGTTCTTTGCGGTACAAACAATAAGTTGGATGGATCTTTGACAGATACCACATACTCGTTGCTTACATTGCTCTCCTTCTTGTCGATAATAAGAGCGTAGCATGAAGCTGCCAAACAAAGCGACAGATGAGGGCGATGGGCAAAGCAGAGTAGTGGTCGACGCAGATCAAGGGCTCCACAAGCAACTAACTGGAGTGCAATAATTACAAACAAAATGCCCCTTGACTAACCACAATCTTCCACCTGCCCAAGTTTGGAGCATTTCGTGTGGAATCCTTCCGTTCCTGAGTAAATCAACTCCATATACCACATACTTACACTCAACTCCATATACCACATACTTGCACCTCCACAGTGAAGTCGACTTCATGTATCGCATACTCACAGATCCACAGAGAGAATGAAACGTGACTAACAAGATGAACTACATTCATTAGGCTTGCCCACGAACTAATCGAATTGCCACGAACTCCACGCACCATAGCAAATATGTAGGCTTTCCTACCAATCAATCGAAGCTTTGAAGACCTCCACGAAATGACAGCAAATATGTAAGCTTGTCCCCATGAATTAATCGAAGCTTTGAAGATCGTCACTAATTCCACGCATGATAGCAAGTATCGGAATTACAAATATCCATAAAACGAGTTTTCTCTTTGGAAAAGGAGAACGATACTCACACCTTCCCCACGAGGGACAGGCCAAAGGCAAGGGACCCTCCTCCAGAACTCCACACGGCTTATTTTGAAATCGTCACTGTCAGAGGATTTCAATGTATCTACTTCGCGTAATAGTTTGGACCATTGGTCTAGAGCCAAAGCCAATTCAGGAATTTTGTGAATCGTACAGGTTTCTACGTAGACTAGCAAAGGCTGGTATATTGCGGATGAGAGATTTTAGGACCGAAATATGTTATTCTAGCTCCGCCTCATCCCATCCCCTCTCCTCCTCCTACCCTTTCACCAATTCCTCTGCTGTTCTTCCATCGCTTCCACCAATTCCAGTGCTCCATGCTACCTCTTGCCCTCCTGCTCAGCCGTGTTGATCCTCTTCCTCATTGATCATATATGCCTGTTCTTGGCACTGCCCCACAATTTCCAGCCGAACGATTTCCTTACCTTAAAACCCATGCCACTTTCGATGCAACAAAAAAGTCATCGTAAAACTTTCCCGTGTGCATTTGAACTGCTGTATCATTTTAAATTAGTCATTGAAATTGTTTGTAATGGTGAGCTCATAACACCAATGGCTTACCGAATAGATGCTGGTGTAGAGTACAGTATTTGAACCCTCTCTGAGCCTTCAACACATCATCCAAGTAGCTTGAATAGATTGTGATGCTCTACATTTGTAATGAGTTCCATCTCGGTCGCTCCTACTTTTCTCGGTTGCTCCTACTTCTTGATCGCTCCTACTTTTCCGTCTTCGAGTGTCCCTACAAACACTTGCATATGTTGTTGCGAAACAAACCTGGACTGTACGCTTTCGTATCCCAGTAGAGAAGAAAACTTGCAAACCGAGCCAAATGCTCCCGCTCTAACCTTATAGTTATCGTGAAAATTAGTTGTCGCCATCTTCATTTGCCTCGGTTGATGTTGCAAGCGTGACTTGCGGTCCTTCATGTTACTTTCAACGATGAGAATAGCCAAACCATTAGATTTGCGCCGAGCACCAAACAATACACCAGCAAAAATAAGCATGAAAGTGAATGAGGTGCCAGAGAATCATGTGAAGATCAGCCTTGCAATCCAAAAGTAGGCTGTAAAATTCATGGAATAATGAACTAATAGCCACCGCACGATTCTCGCTCCCTCCGCTAAAAAGGGAATAATCACAAAGACCGTATGACCAATCATAAATTTCCAAATAAAAAATTCCAAAAATTTTCTATTTTTCTCTCTCACCTCGAAACGTTCACTGGGGGCAGGCCAAAAAGAAATCAGTTGCTACAGGTGCAAGGGTGATGGCAAAGAGTGAACTCACATGATACAATTACAACGACCATGATTGCAACCAAGAGGAGAGCTGCCAAGAAAAGGGTAGCATCACACCAATGCCAAATACTTTGCTCCAGTGAATCATACTTTATAATAATGACTGATTCATTCACGTCATAGAGAGGACCTTGTGCCACAATCTTAGAAATCTCTCAGGTATTGGCCAACACGATTGCCTCAGCCCTTCGCTTACAACTCTTCACGGTAGCTTTCTGATGGAATTTCATGGTAATCGCACTCAACAAAGCTAGAAGAACCAGTAGAGAAAGGTAGATACGGATCCATGTGGAATTGCATTTCATTCTATTAATGGATTGTGCCACCGCTCCAAGTACCACTCCGAGAAAGATGCTGAGCAAAGAGAGAATCTGATAAATCTCTTGATGTATGCTATCGACCTATTCCTCAAAAATATGGATGTCTTTCGTGGCGGCAGTTGCTTGCTCGGCCTTCAAGTCGAAGAATGCCAAGTTCACCCACAAAGGGCAAGGATGCGGGTTATGGGTACGTAGCCTAGCTCTCCTGCTATATTAATGCGAGTGTGCTGAGAGAGCCACGAAAGCGGGCAACTTAAAAAATGCGAGCAATCTCAAATACAACTTCTCAAACAGATACGATTGTGGATTCACAATCAGCAGAGCGAATCGTGATCGTTCACAGTCTGGAGGGTAGAAGCATACAGATGGATTGAAGGAAGCATACAGAAGCAGACAGATGTTGTAATTGGGCCTTCATCTCCATTGCCACATGAATCCTTCTTCTACACATGGTCACTTTGTCAACTCTTGGAAGCAAGCGTAGCATATTTAAGTCCAATTATGAAGTTAGTGGAAAAATAGGGTACGTGGGGAGTTAGAAAAGCATATCCTCTAGGCCCTTTCCCCCCCCTTGGCGGCCAAAAGCAACCACCAGTTGAAAGGTTAGGAGCCGATTTCACCAGTTTTTGACTAGAGATTGCCTCTCAAAAACGATTTTCGATCGTCAACAGCTTGGGTAGACGTTGACACGACATGTGGCAAGCATCTATAATTATATCAAAGGCGAATGGCCATGAAGTCGTAGCTTCATGTGACATTACGATTGCCTCATGTGCACCCTTATATCTATGTATTGATCAAAGGTTGGAATTAGGCAATGCTTGTGAAAAAAGCTAGTTGGAACTGCCTATCCTTGTTAGCTTGTGTAATTTTGCTGGTTAGCTTGTGTCCTATGAGACATGAGATCATTTGATGTGTTCCGATCATTTTGATACCAAACATGATTAAATCTGGATATTTCTAGCAAAAGTTGTGAAATTGTTTTAGCCCAAACCGGCGTCCAGAAGAGGGCACCGGTGCCCTCCTCTAGATGCCAATTTGGGCTAAGGAAAAGTTCTTTGATTTCTTTTTGTAGTCTCTCTCTCTCTCTCTCTAATTCCAAGGTAACATAGCAAAAAAGTGACACAAAGGGACCCATGGGTAGTAAGAGGGTAGTAATGCATAAGAATCTCTCAATTATGATGGTAAAACATGCCACACTTATAATTTGGAAAGCAAATATCAAGTAGCCGCTAGCTAGACAATAAAGTTTCAGAGTTGATCACCCATCTTATATTTAGACACTAAAGACCTCATTAAACTTAAAGTATCAAATAGTATGCATTTTAAAAATGTAAGATATCATAAAACTCAAGCTCAGGTCTACTAAGCACTTGAATTCACTATAAGCAGGCATCATAGTTAAATAGATCCACAATGACCTCAAGAAAAATTATAACATTTCGTGCCACATCAAGAAGATTAAGCTTTATTCATGGCTAGTCAATCACATGAGATCGAAGTCTTAAACTTATATGTTCCTATGAAAGTGCATGATTTCTCACATGAACTTATGAGGTTAAATGAGTTAGTATGCCTTAATAGGATTATCCAAGAATAATGAGGTCCTATGTCCTTATATTAGTTACCATGTCACCAATTATCTCCTATTTATTCAATCTTGTGGACCTCTAAATGAGAGCCCATGTGTGAATGAAGGGTATGAGCTTTTTCAATCACTATTACTTAAAAATTCTCTTAGACATGCTTGTAGGACCGTAACTTTTAATTTAAAGGGAGGCCATCGAAAATCTTAAATAATTTCCACTAAATTTGTAGGATAATTAAGATAATATTCTAAAGCATTTACAATACTCATCATTTAGCTCAGTTTGCATAAGGTATTAGGCCTTGGATTTTGATCATCTTAATATCTTAAAATATTCCATCTCTATATGAGAAATGGAAGTCAAGAAATGGTTTCCATTTCCTACTACCATTCCTAAGAAATGGCAATCAAGAAATAGCTACCATTTTATGTTGTGATTCCTACCTAAGAAATGGTAATCAAGAAATGGTTACCATTTTATACTGCCATTTCTTCCAAAGAAATGGTAGTTAAGAAATGGTTGCCATTTTGTTCTTCCCTTGATTCCTAAGAAAATACTTGCCATTTCTTCCCAATGCTATTTCATACATAAGAAATGACAAAAATAAAATGCAATGGCATTCTCTAATAGCCATTTGTACCTAGTTTTCTATTGATGACTATACGTGAACCTTACATATCTGCAAAGAGAGTGGGAGAGAAGTAAGGAGTCTCACTTACAGCTTTCTCACATACACAATGGGGGAATACACACAAAGGTGGAGGCTGAAAACAAATTTCCTCTTCTTAGTTGTGAAAGCCAAAAGAACTCTCTCTAAGTACAAAAGGAATAGATGAACCCTATATGTGGGTCTCAAACCAAACTCAGCTAACCTAGGTGGCATACTAACTGAGCCACTAACTAGAGTACATAAAGATAGCTATCATCCAGCTATTATTCATGGGCGATGTACCAACCGCATATGTAGCTAACAAGTTGGTGACATAAATGCACAACGGTCACCCTGGCATATCACGAGTGGAGCTCGATATCTCAACAATATCATGTGTGGTATTTCTTAAGTCCCTTATCTATGAAAATAGTATGATTAAAAGACACCCTTTTTTTAGAAAAATTTATGACTTTTTTGTTTTGAATGATACCTCTTTGTATTAAAAGAATGATTTAATGAACTATTGAACGCTTGTGATAGTCAAATTTTTCTGTGTGACCCTTCCCCGAGCATGAAGCAACTTACACAGCATATATGTAATTTATAGAGAAGGAAGCATCAAACAAACATATATGGAATTTGTAAAGGAAGACAAAAGCCTGAATATACCTATCAACGGAGCATGAACAAGCTTGGGTGGGTGCATGTACTTAAAGTGGACCCATGCCAAAGCCAAAGCCATAGAGTTTGTTTTGGGTTCTCTTATTATGGGAATTGTACAAGGGCCTTAAAAGAATGCTATAATAGAATGGTAATATGAGAGGGGATTTAAGAGTTGTCATAATCTAAGGGTGAGGTTGTCACATCTCGTTTGGCAGGCCTAGAGAAAATTTCACCTTGTTTACTTGTATAGCACTCTAATAACTCCTAAAAGAAGACCACTATTGCCCTTGAATGGTTGATTTGTAGGAGATTTGTAGAAAGAAAATATGAATGTTGGGTATGATATTGTGAAAAATCACAATCATTATCCTAAACCTCTACAATAAGGCTGCATAACATTGTAAAAATCCGTATTAGCAATAGATGAGGGGAGGGGACTCAAGGGATCAATATGCCGGGATTAAGGTTGATTTGTACGCCAATGTTTCGCCACGTGTCCCCATTCCAGATTGTTCTACATCGCCTTGCACACGGAATAAGGAGTGCGAGCCAGTAGACTGGAAGGGGGAGGTGGAGGGAGAGGTAAGGGAGAGAGAGAAGGAACTCTAGGGCTGCTGGGTGAGGGAAGGGGGAGGCGGAGGGAGAGGGAGGAGGAAGGGTGAGAGGGGAGAGAGAAAGAGAGGGGAGGTAGAGGTTGAATCTAGGGCTTGAGGGTAAGGTGGAGAAGGAGCGTAGAGGTCCCTTTGCCTCTCTCGCCTCCCTTTGTCAACCTCCCAATTCAAGCCTTTGAGAATTTTCTCTCAAAAATTAGGAACTCGTGCAATGCAATTATTGATCCACATAAAGATTCTAGGGAGTTCATTCTATATAGATTGTTGAATTGAGAGTGTATAGAGTCACTAATAGTGCTATGCAAGAGACACCACCCTTTGACCCATGAGCATTTGGACGACCTTGATAGAATCTATGGAATACAAGAGAAAGACAAAAGCTAGAATCATAGTTATACAAGCATATATCGATGCGAGAGGATATCGCCAAAACGGCTGCCGTTTCGTCGTTGCCAATTATATACACATTCCATTTATCTCTACGTCAATTGCTATCCTCATCGATCGATCCATCCGTCATCCCATGGCTCCTCTTCAACATTCCGTCCTCGGCTACGCTGCCACAGACCCCTCCGGTCACCTCTCTCCCTTCACCTTCTGTCGTAGGTTTGCGCTCATTACCACCTTTCTCGTTCATATCGTGTTTCAATCTCGTTTTTGTCTCTGGTTTGATCATTTGAATCCTTGCTCATCGACCCACCCAGCTGCCGGAATTTCTTTTCGATCGCTCCATGTAGTTTCATAGCTGTGTGTGCCGTGCGATCGTTTCACGTATCCAATATAGCTTGAAATCCTAGCCTGGCCGGACTCCTAATTTGATACACTGTGTTTACGTTGCTAGACCAACCGGAGCAGAGGATGTGGCTTTCAATATCAGTTTCTGCGGTATCTGCCACTCCGACTTACATCAAATCCGAAACGAATGGAAATTCTCGACCTATCCGCTCGTGCCTGGGTGAGTCCTGAAATAACAAGCTGCTTGTTTTCCCCTTGTCCCAAGCATCATTCTGCTGTGATCTGGTGACCTTTGATTATATTGCAGACACGAGCTCGTTGGCATCGTTGTAGAGGTCGGTCCCAATGTGCAGCGCTTCAAAGTGGGAGATCGCGTGGGCGTGGGATGTATGGTGGGATCTTGCGGCAACTGCGAGGCCTGCGAGATGCTGCTAGAGCAACACTGCGATAGATGCATCCCGACATACAATGCCGTAGATGTAGATGGAACTGCAACCCAGGGAGGCTACTCCACTCTCATGGTGGCTAATCAGCGGTATGGTAGTTGTTGACCTTCGATCGAAGTATGATCTTAATAGACCAAGCTGTCCATGAAACAGCTTGCGTGCCCGAATGCCCCATTGTTTGTCGTCCTCCTTCGATAGGATGATGCATCTCAATTGTTCTTTAATATCAGTCCTGCGGATGCCTGCCCATGAGGCATCTCACTCATGATTTTTTCTAAGCTTGGTGTTTCCCGATCAATAAAATTTTGATTAGCTTTTCCGTAAGCGCCTTCGATCGTCAATGACTTCTTGCCTGCAAGCTTGCGGCCCGAGTATTTCATATTGATGCATCTGAAACGAAATTGTTTCTCCTGCATCGACCAATCTCAGCTTAAGGCCGTCCTTTTTCGATCAACTGATAAATGGCTAATTTGCTTCTGCTGCATTTCAATCAGATGATGCTAATAATGATTCTCCATGGTCTTTTGCTCAGCTTCGTGCTTCGTATGCCCGACAACTTACCCTTAGATGCAGCCGCTCCATTACTGTGCGCCGGAATCACCGTATACAGCCCCATGAAGCACTTTCAAATGACAGAAAAAGGGAAGCGAATAGGGGTGGTCGGGCTTGGGGGCTTGGGACATATGGCTATAAAGTTTGCCAAGGCCTTCGGCCTCGACGTTACAGTGATCAGCACATCACCTCACAAGGAGAAAGAAGCCAAGGAGTTGCTGGGAGCAGATCATTTTCTGATTAGCACCAACGACGACGAAATGAAAGTAAGAGTTCCTTGGAACCCAGTAAAAGCAAAACTTTCTGTTTTAATCTGCCGGTTTAATGTTGCACAATTTCGTGGAGGTTGCAGAAAGCTCGTAAAACGCTGAACTACATCATCGACACTGTCGCTGTGGATCATCCTCTCGACCCTCTACTGCAACTCCTCAAGGTCAACGGAAAGCTCGTTCTCGTTGGCCTACCAGAAGTACCCTTGAAGCTCAATCCATTTGATGTGGTGATGGGTAAGCAAGCTCTGGAGTCTTATACTTACTGCCAATGATAGAAAAAGAACACGAATAACTGATTACAGATCGCCCCTGTTTATCCTTACAAGTGATGCTAATCCGTCATCACTTGCATTTATATCGTTCCTCTTCAATCGAACTATGGGAATTATCAGCGAATGCTCATCTGAAATGATTTAACCTCTAGAATGATGCCAATTCTCCTAAAACGATGCTTGGAGATTCAAATGATGCTAAAATAGCTTTTATGCTACGAGTGACTGATTCTCGTCAAATGTTTTTGCAGGGCGTCGTCTGGTTGCAGGCAGTAGCATTGGTGGAATGGCCGAGACGCAAGAAATGTTGGATTTCTGTGGCGAGCATAACATTACCAGCATCATAGAAAAGATTCCCATGGATTATGTGAACACCGCCATGGACAGGCTAGCGAAAGCTGATGTGAAATACAGATTTGTCATTGACATAGCCGAAAGCCTTGCACCCCAAGGATAAGCTAGCAATACTGACTTCGAAGTTTGAACTCCATAATCATCTTTCCCTTGGCAGGCTCAACTACCCGAGCAACCCTTGAACAAATCAAATTAGCAATCAGATGACTGATTATCCCACTTCACGCATAAGTAAAATTCATAATGGTCCTTCTTTCTTCTAAAATTCGTATCTAAGGTACAGAAGTCCCAACGTTGGTTTCTTTCTTTTACGCTCATACTTCAACTTCTCTTGTCGCCTCTAGAAACTATGGAGAGGCTTTTGCATGCCTTCTTAGTGCTGCTGGAGGTAGTGGCACTAGAGGTCCTCATCGTTACTCCCTCCCCATCGATTCCTTCGGGAAGGTCTACATCTCATCGCCTACATCTAAATATCTATAAACAATCTGGGACTATTTTATTTATTTATTTATTTGTTTGTTTGTTTGTTTGTTTATAATCCAAGAAAATTCTAAGAATTCCTGACGACCTTCTAGAATAGCCAGAGAAGATGCAAGAAAGGCCTCCCTAGATTGAGATTCAGTGATTGGTCTAGACTAAGAAAGCCTCCCTTGGCACTGGTTAGGGAGGAATGGAGCTAAACAAAAGTGTGCTTTCAAAAGGGGCAACACGATCGTTGGGAACATCTGCAAAAGATATCAATTTCTTGTGATAGGTGATTGTGCATGGGGTACAAGTGTTGGAGCTGAGTAGAAGCCATTGGAAAGGTCACCTGCCCATCTGTAAGACCCCACATGAGGAGAGCGTGGGGGAGGGAGACCTAGGGCAAAAGATGCCAAAGAGAGAGAGAAAAGGATTCTACATGAGGGACCATAATGGCTACAACAAATGGAGCCTATGGAAGAAGCAGATAGCAGGGACATAAGGCCCTAGATCTGGCTAGAAAAAGGGCACAACATAAATAGCAGCATGGCGAGGTATTTCTAGGAGATAGGCACCTAGGTGGCAAGGCAGATGGCAAGAGTTGTGGGTAGGAAAGAAACCCCATGAGCTCCACCATTATGAGTAGGTAAACGAATAGATCGTAAACCTTGACAGCTAAAGTCAACCACATAAGCTAATCAAGCCGATCAGTGAGCTGAGAACAAGCTCCACGAAATCTATAGCCCATGAAAGGAGCCAACCAAGACTATTCCATCAAAGAGAGATCTAAAGCTGGGAAACTTCTTGCTGAATGTAGGAACCCATCATGAGAAACAGAGGCTCTTTCACCCATAGAGAAAAAGGAACCCGAACTGAATGTAAATAAGATGATGCTTTAAGGACTCAGCCAAAGAATGAAAGGAGAACTTTGGCGCAAGACAAAATGAGTGCCAGACAGCACGTAGTGACTAAGCCAATGAACACCAAGTTGACGAGTGAATGATAAAGATGACCAAAAAAACAAACACCAACCTGAGCATAAAGATGGAACAGCCAGTAACGCCCCAGAGAATATACATTACCATTGTGATTGTTTCTTGGAAGGACAAAGGGCACTGGCCTTTGGCATGAGGGTTAAAAGGACTCTAGATCAAAAAATGACCAGTGAAACTGGAGAAATGAAAAAAACACACGAATCGGCTAGGGAGCACCACAACAAAGTGAATGACAAACAAAAATGCGAACAATTGTAATCTCCCAAAAACCCTGGCAACTATGCACGGCACCACAGAATGCCTATTGTCCATCAACTTTTACCCAACAAAGCCAAAGCTCCACCAAATAGACCACCATCTGACCAAACCACCACCTGTGACGATAACGTAAACGTAACCTAGCAAGTAGAGCCAACTTGTCAACACTAAGGCAAAACGGGATATAGCCACAAGTTGAAATGAAAATGATCATATGAAACAAGGTAGGGATCCCACTATGGCCCTACATTTTGGAGTGTCATTATAAGTCCAAGTGTAAGTAGCCCGATAAATATTTTGAATAACTTAAGAAAGGAAACTATAGGTGTAAATTTGAAGGAAAGGAAAAGAGAAAAAACAAGTGAAGGGGAAGGAATATCGGGAAAGGTAGATGAGTGAAAGAGAGGATAGAAAAGAGGTGAAAAGGTGTGTGTGTGTGTGTGTGTGGTGGATGGGCCATTAAATAAAAGTGGGGATGTGCCTATTTGTGGTGTCATACAAGAGACAAAGAGAGCCTCCATCTTTAGAGAGAAATACCTAACAAAAGACAAAAGATTTAGGAATAAAGGACAAAAGCATTTAGAACGTCCACAAGCAAACAAAAACCTTAAACCCTAAACACATTAGAAGCGCTTAAACTTCTACTAACCCACATTTAAGCCTCATACTAACCATAATTTGCAAGGTCAAATTGGCCAAATGAACTAACTTCAAAACTATGGCCCTGATTGGCAACTCACTAACCAACTCATCCATTAGGACCCTTGCAAGGCCAAAAAGGAGCGAGAGACAACTAACAATCACGAAGAACTAGCTGCCACCTCTTGGCATCTTTCCAGAACATAAGCTAAGAAGAGCCCAAAAAGAGCTGCCAGTACTATAGCTAAGGCGGAGAAACAGGGAGTTTGGAATATGAAAATGAATGGAGAGAGGTCCCTTACTAGTGAGAAGGTCGAGATCCAGGCAACACCAATGCACAACCAGTAAGAGATGAGGCATGAAGAAGAAGGAAAGATCTCCTAGTAGAGAGAACTCACATGATTAGAGCGACCGGAAAAATGAACATTTTTAAACCTCAAACTGGCATCCAAGGGAGGGCGCAGAAGGGGAGGGCGTCTGTGCCCTCCTCTGGATGCCAATTTTGGCAAAAAAAAAAATCATTGATTTCTTTTTTTAGTCCCTCTCTCTCTCTCTCTCTCTCTCACTCTCTCTCTCACACACACACACACACACACACACACACACACACACATGAGAGAGAGAGAGAGAGAGAGAGAGGGACTATAAAAAGAAATGAATGAAATTTTTTAAAGCCTAAATTGGCATCCAGAGGAGGGCATCGGCGCCCTCCTCTGGATGCCAGTTTGGGCTAAAAACAAATTTCACAACTTTTGCTAGAAATATCCAAATTTAGTCATGTTTGGTATCAAAACGATCGAAACACATCAAATGAGCTAATTTATCTTGTTAGTTTCATGAAATGTTGTCTCTAGTGGGATTCTGTGCATGCTAGTTCTCCTTATGAAGCCATTTTGGGCTAAAAATTTATCCAAAATGGTGGGAAAAAAAGACAAATAATCATGGTGGGAGAGAGAGAGAGAGAGAGAGAGAGAGAGAGAGAGAGAGAGAGAGAGAAGAAATAGAGAAAAAGATAAATCGTTGAAAAAAGACATGTAGCTAGATTTTGCCACCGATATTTGTATGGATTTTTATGATGGCACCTGATCATAACCTATGTTAGAAAATTAGATGGTGGTCGACATTTAATGGAATCCTATGCTTTGACATCTATATCAATAAGTACACCAAATAAGGCTATCACTTCAAGACATGGGCCTCTTTCCGATGCTGTCTATCAACACTTCACTGGTGCGGTCAAGAAGATCATCGGTATAGTTGGTAGGCATGGAAGGTGTCGGTGTACACATCAAAATAGTAGTTGGTATGGTAGTCGATATGTATGCCGTATATACTGATCCCTATACTGACATACATACCAACTACCATACCGACTATTGCCAATCCTTGCACCGATGTTTTTATCGACACTTTCACCGATTTCTGGGTACAATTTTCCATAGCGACATTTTTACAGAATGTCATTTCCAAGGGTCCCAAAATAATTTTGGTCATTTGAAAGATTAAAAATATGAGTATGTACACTAAAATTGAGATCAAAACACTCATATATTGAGAGTGAACATAACATAAAAATTAATGTACAAAATGTCACTATAAAAATGTGGGCCAAATTACACATAGGAAGTCTCGTCGATGTTAAAACTATGAATCAATAGCATTTACATCGACGGCTTCAATCTTGAGCCAAGTCTTGTGCACCAAAAATGTCTATCTCAAGGTTTACATACAATTGATCACCCACATCATCATCTCCTATTGTATGTCTACCTAAGACTTGATCCTCTAGTTCTCCCTCTTCTTCCCCAAGGTCGTGATCTCCACCTTCCTCCATTACAGTGTCATTATTGTCACCTTCGTGGCCCATATCATCATCTTCATCCTCTTTCCTAGATCCATCGGCATCATTATTTGGATCTTCTACTGGCATCTCCGTATCCACATTCCTATCTTCAAAAATATCATGAAAAACAATCATGAAAGAGAAGAGAGTATGACAACTCTACCTATTGTTTTCGTGCCTTCTCCTTGTTTGTAGGCTTCCCTTTGTCTCCTCAAATCGTACCCTTTGGAATGTTGCTTCTCCAACTCCTCCTTTCACTAATTAGTTTTCTTAAAATTGTATGTTTCCTCTCTTTTATAGGGCAATAAATGCAAAATACCTCCTCTTTCGAGCAGGATCATTTGGTGCCAGGACACGTACTTTCCAGGTAACGTGCTTCCTCTCTTTTCTTGTTTTTCTTTTCGTGAATAGATTGGCTTGCAGCTAGCGCTTTAAGGGCTAGCTGCAGTGTGGGCGTAGGAACTCTCCTCTCTTTTCCCTCTTTTTCCCATCTCTTTTTTCTCTGTTTCTCTCTCTTTTCCCCCTCTCTTTTCTCTCTTTTTCTCCTCTCTTTTCCTCTTCCAACCTGTCCTTTCCCTTCTCCTCTCCTTTTCCCTTTCTCTTATTTTCACATCCTCTTTCTCCCCTCTCTCTTTCTCTCTTATTTCCTCTCTTTTCTCTCCCTCTTTCCCCCTCCCTCTTTTACCCTCTTTTCCTCTTCCATCCTCTCTTTCCCCCTCTCTTTTCCTCTTTCATCCTCTCTTTTCCCTTTCTTTCTCCCCTCTCTTTTCCTCTCCTCTCTTATTTCCTATCTTTCCCAGTCTTTTCCTCTCTTCTCTTCTCCCCTCTCTTCTCTTATTTCCTCTCTTTTCCTCTCTTTTCCCCTCTCTTTTCTCCTCTCTTTCTCCCTCTCTTTTCCCCTCTCTTTTCCCCTCTCTTTTCTCCTCTCTTTCTCCCCTCTCTTTTCCTCTTTAATCCTCTCTTTTCCCTTTCTTTCTCCCCTCTCTTTTCCTCTCTTCTCTTATTTCCTCTCTTTCCTCTCTTTTCTCCTCTCTTTCCCCTCTCTTATTTCCTCTATTTCCCCCTCTGTTTCCCCTCCCTCTTTTCCCTTCTATTTTCCTCTTCCATCCTCTCTTTTCCTCTCTTTCCCCCTCTCTTTTCCCCTCTCTTTTCTCCTCTCTTTCTCCCCTCTCTTTTCCTTTCCCATCCTCTCTTTTCCCTTTCTTTCTCCCCTCTCTTCTCCTCTCTTCTCTTATTTCCTCTCTATCCTCTATTTTCTCCTCTATTTTCCCCTCTCTTTTCTTCTCTTCTCCCCTCGCTTCTCTTTTCCTCTCCCTTCTCTTCTCCTCTCTTCTCCCCTCTCTTTTCTTCTCTTTCCCTCTCTTCTCTTATTCCCTCTCTTCTCCTCTCTTCTCTTGTTTCCTCTCTTTCCTCCTCTCTTTTCCCTCCCTCTTTTCCCGGGGGGTCCACTAGGGTTTATCGTATGGTACCACGTGAGTGTAAGCGAGGGGGGTTATATAAGGGAAGGAAGGTACATTTTATAAGGTAAGGTCCCCTAAATAGGGGCTAGATAAGGGAAATTTTCATATATTTATTGCACGCAGGTGACGTCTCCTTATACTACTAGTGAATCCCCCGTGTCTCTTTTCCCCTCTCTTTTCTCTCCTCCTCCCCTCTCTTTTCTCTCTTTTCCCCCTCTCTTTTCTCTCTTTTTCTCCTCTCTTTTCCCTCCCTCTTTTCCCTCTTTCTCCCCTCTCTTTTCCTCTTCAATTCTCTCTTTTCCCTTTCTCCTCTCCTTTTTGCTTTCTCTTATTTTCACATCCTCTTTCTTCCCCCTCTTTTATCTCTTTTGTCCCTCTCTTTTCTCTCTTTTCCCCCTCTATTCTCCCTCCCTCTTTTCCTCTTCCATCCTCTCTTTTCCCTTTCTCCTCTCATTTTCCATTTCTCTTATTTTCACATCCTCTTTCTCCCCTCTCTCTTTCTCTCTTATTTCCTGTCTTTTCTATCTTATTTCCTCTCTTTTCCCTCCCTCTTTTCCCCTCCCTTTTCGTCTTCCATCCTCTCTTTTCCTCTCGTTCTCCCCTCTCTTTTCTCCTCTCGTTCTCCCCTCTCTTTTCCCCTTCCATCCTCTTTTCCTCTCTTTCCTCTTGAGAGTGCTCTCAACGGAAGCAAGAACAGAAGAGGGAGAGAGAGAAACAGAGAGCCGCACAAGTTTTAGTGGGTGCAGAACCACCCTAATCTTCTTTTTCATTCATTTATATATGTGTTTGAGTATTGTACATAACCGGGGTAAAGGCACAATGACCTTTAACCACCACAACCTCCCACTTAAAGGACAATGTGCCTTTAAGGGAGAACAACCAGTGAGCATACTATCCAATGCCCATCAATACACGACAATACTCAAACCGCTGACTAGGTAGACTCTTCGTCAACATATTTACAGGGTTATCATCTGTATGAACCTTGACAAGCTCTATGCGCTTGTCCTCAAGTACCTCCTTGATGAAATGGTACCTGACCTCAATGTGTTTGGTCTTTGCATGAAAGACTGGACTCCGTGCTAGCTGAATAGCACTCATGGAATCACTATGCAATGTCGGTACATCTAAATGAATCCCCAAATCTCCCACTAGCCGATCAAGCCATATAGCCTCCTTGCAACCCTCTGTGGCTGCAACATACTCAGCCTCTGTGGTAGACAAAGCAATGCACTTTTTTGCGTGAGACATCCACGACACTGCACCACCTGCAAAGGTGAACACATAACCAGAAGTGGATCTCCTACTATCAGAATGCCCTGCATAGTCTGAATCTGTGTACCCAAGTACACGGATGTCTCCTTTACCAAAGTAGATGCACATCTCCTTGGTACCCTTCATGTACCTCATGATGCACTTAACTGCCTCCCAATGCCTCTTTCCTGGATTAGCCATATACCGGCTAACAACTCCCACTGCAAATGCAATGTCTAGTCTAGTAGCTATCATAGCATACATAAGACTCCCAACCGCTGATGCATAAGGAACCTTGGCCATCATGGCCCTTTCCTCATCTGATTTGGGACTATCTGTATGACTCAGTTTCACATATGGAGGCAATGGAGTACTCACTGCCTTCCCCCCCTTTATATTGAAACGCTGCAATACTTTTGTAACTAGGGATGATTTTTTCGCGTTAGTTTCGTTAATAAGCGAAAGTTTTATATGGCTTGTGAAAGTTTGTATGCTTTTATAAAAATAAGAGCTTAGTATATTCACTAGAATTTGAAACTAAAATTAAAAAAAGAGCTAGGTTTAGCCTTTAAGATTATGAAATTATAAATAAAGTCCATGAAAATTCGCCAAAGTTTTATATAATAGATAAATATATTTGGAAACTTTCGCCAACATATTATATATACAATTTAAAAATTTGGGTAGATCTATAGAATTAAGCACCAAAAGAAGACTTGTGCAATCAAGTATAATCTAGTGTTAACATTTAATGTTTGCTAGAATGATAATAATGTAGAGGTTTTATCTATTTGAACATGAAGCCGTTTGATATTGCATAAAATGTAAATGCAATCCGTAATCTAAAATACATGATTAATTAGCTCCTATGGTATATGTGATTTTATATTTGCATTTGAGTCTTTAGATACTTTCCCTATATATATACTTATATAGTGATTATTTTCCTTTAATTGCTTCCTTCTTAATTTCCTATGGTTGTTTACCATGTAACTTTTTAATTTATCATTGTTTTTTATATCCTAACCTTCTTACTCATTTGGACTCAGTGCAAATGAAAGGTGCTATCTATTTCCATATGCACCTTCAGTTATACACAACACCCACCAAACCACACCCCCTAACCATTATACACCGCCATCTTGGAGCCATTATGCACTGTTATGCACTGCCACCTTCTAGCTCTTATCCTTACATCCTCGCACTTGCACCTCACCTCTGTAACCCCTTTTTTTTGGTGCACTCCATCCTACTCTTTGCCTCCTTTTTCGAAATTCCTGCATCTCTATTAAGCTCCCGACTCCTTTGGTTATGCTTCACTTCATCCCAACTTCATCAACTGACTTGCTCTCCTCCTCCTCCTTACCATCTCAAGTGACTTCCCTGCCATGCCTCCTTTAAACAGGTTCTCTCCTTCTACAAACAACCCATCCCTTCATTCAAGCCTCTATTTGTGTCCACTTGTAGCTCGGCTATCAACGCGCCAACTTCCTGTGGGCTTTATTTTCTATTTTGCAGCCTTATCTCCTCTGCAATTCTACTACTTACTCCACATTCAAGGTCGTTACTCAACTCGCAAGGTCTCGTTCTTCCCTCTCTTGCAACTACCAACACCATGGCTCTCATTGCAGGTAGCTAGGCTATCCACTAGTAGGTTGGTGTAGCTGTCCCTTTTTTGTCGGTTGATATAGTAGCTATGGCTTTCCGTTGGAGCTTTTTGTCGTAACAACTCCTCTTTTACTTTTAGCTTCTCTTCTTTTTCTTTTTGCTCACTAATTCCTCGCTAACTGTGGTGTCCTGTTACTTCCATTTTCACAAGCAACCCTTGCATTGTTTGCAGGCTGCTATGCATAGAGCATGTTCAGAAGAAGAGCGAGCTGCTTCTGAACGTGGTATTTGAATACATGAACACAAATTTGAAGAAGTACATGGATCTTCATGGACATAGTAGTAACAGCACCCGGAATCCATTGCCAGTGAAACTGATTTGGGTCCATTCAATTGTATTACAGAAGCTCATGAATGCGAACTACGTAACCATTTATACTTGACAATTCTGAAAAACAAGTAGTTGCAAAGCTGTGGAATTATATATATAATATCAGACCATGGTGGCTTGCCACGAGCTACCCACTAGATCTTAAAGGAGACCACCTATGGGATCAAATTCCAGAGGTGGGGAGGAGGGCATTCCTTTTTCTAAGATGTATTAATTAATTTGATTATTTTTAGAGGAATGGGTTAAAGCCGACGGCGCTGCCACTTAGGTGGTCATAATGTAGACCATTGTGAGATATTAGGTTGTGGCAGACTGCAGTATCCTTGGCCTTTGCTCTCGTAGATGAGAGAAGTGTGTGCCTTCCTCTCATCTCCCATGCTTGACACCTTGTTCTTGGATCCTTGTGCAAAGTTTTATCTTGGGCTGTTGTTGGGACAAGCATTTCATATTGCCACTTCAAGGGTGTGGGTTGCTATCATGACGCTTTGCCTTTTTGTGTAAGTTGGAGGTGGTTTTATGAGTCTCATAGTGTTCTATGTCTAGGAATGTTTTTTGTTGTGAATACTTGTGATTCAATTTTTCAGTGTGGGAAAATATGGGCGTGATCACGTTACGTTGTGTGCCGGAAGTTCGCTCATCTACTCAGTGCTCATCTCTTTGTTGCTGTTTCTCTTGAGCCAACTGATGACTGCTCTATATATTTCTTCCGTGGGCTGTGATTTACAGCATCTTGGAGCCCGCACCAGTTTTTGAATAGAGCTATATCTAGCTGCATTGCATATATACCCATCATCATTTTTGGTATGAGAGCATAGCAGTTCCTTGATTCTAGACAAAGGAAACTATTCGTTCCTCATAATTCAGGTTACGTGCCCATTCTCATCGTCCGTTACATTGGCAACTACTTGTGTTAGGAGTATTAGATGCACAGATCGCGCACCACCTTTCATTGAGAGCACAATCCGCAGACATGTGAGTCGTGAGTCATGACCAGGATTTCGATAGTGACTACACCAGAGATCCTTTAGAAGCTAACCAGCTGAAGACTCTCTGGTTCCTGAGAGGTATCCTTATTTTTGGGGACTTGTTGGATTTCTCTCCTCCTTAGCATCCAACTCTTCGTTGTTGCCATTGTTTGAGCTTTCATCAGAACTGCCAGAAGCCATATCCACATCAATGCAGTGGTGCTACACCTCCCTCACTTTTCACGCGGCCGCGCCTGACTTCCACACATTAATATACCTCGCTCTTGATTTTCTTGTTGATATAATTATATATCCACACAATCGGCTCCCTCCATCGACCATCCACTGCTAATCATCGCCCCGTTGGTCGATGCACCCCGAATCTTGCTCTCAGCAGAAGGGCCGGTACCCTTCTTCTCTCTCTCTCTCTCATGATCCAGCAATGACGATCAATTTTACGCTCTCTCATCTTTGTGAGACTCTTTTCTGCATCTTTCGATTGGCAGCGTCAATTTCTCGTATGTGAGTGTCCCACTCAGGCATCTCTCCCTCTAATTTTAGACACACTTGCGACCACACAAATTTCATCCTTGTAGTTTTCTTGTTCGATTCGTGTTTTTGCGTTGAGCTAGTTCTTTGATTCTTTCAGTTGTTAATTCACTGTATAATCGAAGTGTTGGGGCTGCTATGTTTCTATGTGGTAGTGTATGTAAAGTTGTAGGTAGTCTCCAAAGTACTGATCAGTGCATTGAAGATGTATTCAGATAACAAATCTGAATTTGTGGCTGCCAACAGGTCGAGCTTTGAGGGAGATTAGGGGCTATTGACGTGTTGAAATCAGCTACTGTTGGTTGTGCCAGGCAAAATCTGGTGAGAACTCAGATCATTGCCTCTTTCTTGGTTCGTTCTACAAGCTCATGGATGCCCTTAGCGATTGAAGTTTTTTCTCTACCCTCCAATGATGACATTCTCTATTAATTTGCATATTTGTAGAGACACGTTGAAAAATTTCTCTCTTAATCTACGTTGTAGCTTGGTGACGTTCTCTCTTCATCTGCATAGTTGTAGGCTGCTTGTAGAAATACAAACTCATTATGCATAAAATAAGTACAAACTCTTTCGTACATACTACGGAACATTGTCAGACATATGAAGGGGGTAATACACAACACATTCATGTCATTCCCTGGAAAGAATGGGCATTATCCTTCCTTAAGAAATAGGTGTGTGAGCCATGGCAAAGCTTAACGATCAAGCAGGAAGCTTACCAGATGTGATTCTTAAAATTTGTAGTAGAAGGAAGCATCTTCATTGCTCAACATGCTCAGAAATCTAGAAAAAAGAAACAAGAAAAACTACTTGCAGAAAGTAGCCACTCTTAAAGTACATAGGAATAAAAGCATACATCCGCATAAGCTAGCATCGTGCAGCATCCTCCAGAGACATAAAATGGAATTCAATTTGCAGTCTTTGATGAAAAGGAACCTTTCCCAATAGACCCTTATCTATGTCTATTTGAATTTTGGTCTTTCATACACCATAGCCAGTAGCTGTAGAGGATTGACTACAGTAGGGAAAGAATTAAGGATGACATGTAGGCAACAGATCTGCTGCCACATGGGTAGCAAGTCCTTTTTAATGTATTTATTAGTGCATTGTATAGAGTAAGTTAAAATTGTTTTGGCATGCTTTATGTAGTGTAGTATTATGATTGCTCAACATGCTCAGAAGTCTAGAAAAAAGAAACGAGAAAAACTACTTGCAGAAAGTAGCCACTCTTAAAGTACATAGGAATAAAAGCATACATCTGCATAAGCTAGCATTGTGCAGCATCCTCCAAAGACATAAAATGGAATTCAATCTGCAGTCTTTGATGAAGAGGAACCTTTCCCAATAGACCCTTATCTATGTCTATTTGAATTTTGGTCTTTCATACACCATAGCCAGTAGCTGTAGAGGATTGACTATAGTAGGGAAAGAATTAAGGCTGACATGTAGGCAGTAGATCTACTGCCACATGGGTAGCAAGTCTTTTTTAATGTATATTGGTGCATTGTATAGAGTAAGTTGAAATTGGTTTGGCATGCTTTATGTAGTGTAGTATTATGATTTCAAACATGAAATAAGGGATTGGTTCAGGAAGTGGTGTTTGGCTCCTGCACTCACAAGGCAGGGGGCTAAGAGGCACCACGACCTAGGACCAGGTTTCTTAGATCTAGTTGACAAGGTGAAGAAATGTATGCTTATTTATTTTTTAAAAGTTTTTGTTGTGAATATGCATATGCATCATTGTCTGTGATGTGCTCTTTCTTTTTTAATGTATTTATTGGTGCATTGTATAGAGTAAGTTGAAATTGGTTTGGCATGCTTTATGTAGTGGAGTATTATGATTTCAAACATGAAAGAAGGGCTTGGTTCAGGAAGTGGTGTCTGGTTCCTATGCTCACAAGGCAGGGGGTTAAGAGGCACCACGACCTAGGACCAAGTTTCTGAGATCTAGTTGACAAGCTGAAGAAATGTATGCTTATTTATTTTTTAAAAGTTTCTATTGTGAATATGCATATGCATCATTGTCTGTGATGTGCTCTTTCTTTTTTAATGTATTTATTGGTGCATTGTATAGAGTAAGTTGAAATTGGTTTGGCATGCTTTAGTAATGTAGTATTATGATTTCAACCATGAAATAGGGGCTTGGTTCAGGAAGTGGTGTCTGGTTCCTGCACTCACAAGGCAAGGAGCTAACAGGCATCACGACCTAGGACCAATTTCTTAGATCTAGTTGATAAGCTGAAGAAATGTATGCTTATTTATTTTTTAAAATTTTCTGTTGTGAATATGCATATGCATCATTGTTTGTGATGTGCTTTTTCTTTTTTAATGTATTTATTGGTGCATTCTATAGAGTAAGTTGAAATTGGTTTGGCATGCTTTATGTAGTGGAGTATTATGATTTCAAACATGAAAGAAGGGCTTGGTTCGGGAAGTGGTATCTGGTTCCTATGCTCACAAGGCAGGGGGCTAAGAGGCACCACAACCTAGGATCAAGTTTCATAGATCTAGTTGACAAGCTAAAGAAATATATGCTTATTTATTTTTTAAAAGTTTTTGTTGTGAATATGCATATGCATCATTGTCTGTGATGTGCTCTTTCTTTTTTAATGTATTTATTGGTGCATTGTATAGAGTAAGTTGAAATTGGTTTGGCATGCTTTATGTAGTGTAGTATTATGATCTCAAACATGAAAGAAGGGCTTGGTTTAGGAAGTGGTGTCTGGTTCCTGTGCTCACAAGGCAGGGGGCTAAGAGGCACCACAACCTAGGACCAAGTTCCTTAGATCTAGTTGACAAGCTAAAGAAATGTATGCGTATTTATTTTTTAAAAGTTTTATAGTCCTAAAAAGAGGCAAAGAAACGAAGGCAAGGGCACAAGGAACATTGGAAGATGTATGCACAAGGGAGAAAATAGAGCAAATTAACTACTTTAGTTCAAATGTGCATCACATTATACATGCACTCATTGCTAGACTAGCAAGGTTACATAAGGGTCAATGGATTCATACAGACTTACATCCTAGTAACATTCTGTTAGATTTCACAGCAAATGGTGCATGTAGAGTTGGCATAATTGATTAGGGATGGCACTAGTTTCTTCAGAGACTAGAAAAGCTTTTAAGGATATGAAGAAGACACCTCTAGAGACTGACCAACAATTTACACAAAGGAAGCATAAGAAAGAGCAAGAGCATGCACGAAAGAAGTGGTTTGCACCTGAGCTTCAATGTTTTTCTAGGAGAGGTGTGTATAGCCCTCAGTCAGACATATATGCATTAGGATGGATAATTACAGAGATTATACAGTTTTGGGAAGATGCAGTTGGGTATTTTGAATAGTCTCGCCACATGCCTGATAGTGCACTATTAAAGTGTATTAAAAAACATGCCTTTGAAAAGATGATGACTGAGAATTCTATAGAGAGAATAGCACTTATGGATACCTATAGAATCCTATCAACATTTGGATGTAATGCAAGTCTAGCAATGCGACCCCTTGATGAGATGAATGTTGCTTTGAAGCTACCAACATAGAAAATATACTCAGTCTACCTTTGAATGTTGCTTTGGATGTAATGCAAGTCTAGCAATGCGGCCCCTTGATGAGATGAATGTTGCTTTGAAGCTAGCAATATCTTGTTGTTGTATTCATGTGGTGGACTTATATTCATTTTGTATTCATATAGTAGATTTGTATGAAAATAAATTAAAGTATTTCTTCTCTTGGAAGATGTGTTATACTTGATTTGCAACACACTTGAAGTGCACATAATTTTATAAGGATAAGAATTATTATGCTATTTTTTCAGCATGTGTTTAGAGAAAAGAAATTATGTTCTATTTTATGCTCAACTAATAAAGACATAATATTTTAAATAGGTACTTATCATGGGAAGAAAGAAGAAAGTTCAAGCTCTAGAGAAAAATACAAAAATGACATCTTTCTTATTACCTTCTACATCATTGGGCACTAATATAAACATGTTTACAACATCAAGTACACCAGAGAATTTACTCTTAAGTTCATCATCCATGAATCATGAAGCAATTTATGGGACTCCTGAACATGCTCTGGGCACAATGCATTATGCTAGAAATCAATGTTCTAGATCACTGCTTAACGATGATAGTTTTAACAGGGATTTGAGTTTTCAAGTCTTGGAAGCACGGAAGATAGGATCACAAAACTATAATTTAGGGAATGCAATTGGAATTGAAAATTCATCAGCTGGCACATCATTGACAAATAATGACGTGGTGGATTTAACTGGATTGGAAAGTGGAAAAATGTTAGAAATAGTATCATCAATGTCAACACCAACTGAAGAAGCCATTGAGAATGCATCACAAAGTTGCAACTCTTCAAGTAAGTAGAAGAGAAAGAGAGATTGGGATATTCGCAGGAATTTTCAAGAAGATTGGGTAGCCAATTATCCTTGGTTAGACGTAGAACAAGTGGACACTGGGGATGCACCAAAGTGGGCCATTTGTAAAATATGCACATGGGCAAGGAAAAAGGAGGCACGGTTACAATTGAAGATTGATACGATTGAGAAGCATTGTGGGAAGGTTTACAAGACTGTAGAAGGTACAAGTAATGAAAAGAAAGTGATCAAAGGCCACTCATTGATAGACTTCTAAGGTAAAGGTATCCCGTGAGGATGGCAATGAACATAAGAGAAATATTGCCTTAGTCTCCGCATCAAAAATCGTCTTCTGAGCCTGAAGCTAGCTGAAAATGATATTGAATTCATTCAAGTGAGAAGCAATGCAGACCCCTTCCTTCATCTGCAGCTCAAACAACCTCTTCATGAGATAAACTTTATTAGAGGTAGTTTCATTTTCATAAGTGGCACATAGTTTCTTCCACAAATCTTCTATAGTCTGCTCATTTACTACTATGAAATAAACTGACTCTGCAAGATGAAGTCTAATAGTAGATTTTGCTAATGCATCCAACTCATTCCATTCATCCTCAGACATATTTGCAGGCTTAGCTTCAATCCCTGCCAAGGGTTTAATCTGCTTCTTTTGAATAAGCACATCCCTTATTTGTTCTTTCCACAAAGAAAAGTTTGTCCCATCAAACGTTTTAATGCTAAAAAACTTCTTTTCAAACATGGAAGAGGATGCCATGTTGCAAATGAAGCAAAAATCCCAAATGCTAGTCACACCAAATACCAGATGCACCCAAATGTGTATGCCACAATAGAGTGAAATATCACCAAAAGTCATGTCTTAAAGCATCTGACTCATGTGCATATACTATGCATCCATATGAGCAAATCTGGCCCAAAAGAAAATGCCAACTGCAATGGCAATCCAAAATGCCAATAAGTGCCAAATGACTCAAGCATAAACACCATCCACTGGCATATGCATTAATAATATCTCATCCAAGAGAGCATAGCACTATCAGTGCATCACCTGCAATGTGTCAAAGCTGTCCCTCAGCATAAAATAGCATCCATGTGCAAAGCGTCCATAAAAATAGCATCCCACAAGGCAATTTGGGCCTATCAGCGCATCCAATAAGGACCGCAATGCATCCAAATAGCCTATAAATCATCCACTACAACCCAATGCATACCACAAATGAACGCACACTGCTCAAACTGCAACCAGTGTGATCTGCATAAGGTATACTCAAGAAATCATAGTCCCATGGTAATGACCGCTATTGAAAATAGAACCTGAGATGCCTCAAAACATGGGTGCCATTGCATAATCAGACTCAGCAAGAAAATCTGCAAATATCTCTCTTCTGCTGGAACTCCAAAATCCCAATCGATGAGTGAGAAATGGGAGTCAACACTTATCGACTGCCATGTGGCATAAATCTAAGGTTTCAAAACCTTAGAATGAAAAATGCATAACAGAGAGACGAAATCGAATACACAGAGATCTATAACTCTAAAAATCCTCCACTGAATCATGTAAGAACTAGCAGGTAGGGGTTTTTGGGCGTCCGGAGTGCAATGGGACTGATGGTTTTGGAAACCGTGGTCTCAATCATTGGGTCCAACACACGGATTGAAAAACGTTTTTGGAAATAGAGCTGTTTGTAAACTCCACCGGACTGTAAATGATGAGCAACATAGAAGTTTTAGGACCTCCTGAGTCCACCGGAACTGACAGATCTCCAAATGGTTGCTCTAAACTTGAGTTCCAACACCCGGGCAAAAAAACGTAGAAACTGACACATTGAGTCAGAATTCCAGTGAAATGATCCTAGATTCAAGAATGAAGGTTTTTCCAAGCTCGTGAAGTGACGTGGACACCAAAAGCAAGAAATAGTTGCCTCTACAAGTCAATACGGAGTCTCCGTCATCGAATGGAATAGGGAAAAGCTCAAAAAACGACTTTTTCATTGAAAACACTTAACATGCTCTCAAAACCACTTCGCAAAACGAAAGTGACTTTTCCAAAGGTTCCTCCAAGGTCTCTACACACTTGGATGCAAGTAAAGTCACCCACAAAGCTTCCCACAGAGCTTCTCCTTCCTCCCACAAAGCTGCTGAGCTTCAAGCATTCACACACGCTCAGCTAGATCACCCGGGCTCTGATACCAGTTGAGAGTGCTCTCAACAGAAGCAAGAACGGAAGAGGGAAAAAGAAAAACAGAGAGCACACAAGTTTTGGTGGGTGTAGAACCATCCTAATCTTCTTTTTCATTCATTTATATATGTGTTTGAGTATTGTACATAACTGGGGTAAAGGTCCTCTCTTTTCCTTCGCTCATCTCCTTTTCCCTTTCTCTTATGTTCACATCCTCTTTCTCCCCTCTCTCTTTCTCTCTTTTCTCCTCTCTTTATATTATTTTCTCTCTTATCTCTCTTTTCTTCTTTGTTTTCTCTCTCCTCTCCTCTCCTCTCTCTTTCAACATCTCACCTTCTTTCATCTTTTCAAAAACATACAACATAATAAATAACCAAGAGAGGGATACAACATAATCTCTTCATAGAGCATAACAAATATCCAAGAGGGGTTACAACATAATCACTTCTTAGAGCATAAAAAATATCCAAGAGAGGGCTCCCTCTCATATACTAGAAACAGTAATTACATTCTCCAAATCGGAGTACTCTATAATACTTTAGTCTTCTCATCGTTTGGTCTTCTATGAAGTGCTACCCTCTCCTTTGTCATCTTTTTTCTTCTTCTTGTCCTTCACTTCTTTCTTCTTTGGCTCCTTACTCCAAGGAGCTTCCTTGGGCATGAGGCCTTCCTCTTGGATGTAGCTCATCACACACTCAATAGAATCCTCCAGGATTTCACGATCTATCTTATCCTAGTTGGAATAATCCTCGTCTGTGGCATGTGCGGAGGGTTATAGATGCGCCTCGGGGAGCAATGGTACATCTACCTCCCCATCCTTTATATCGTGATACTGATGGCACAACACCTTCAAGTATGTTATTAGAGCTTCTTCACTAGGGGCCATTGGGAGTAATAGAGAGAGAGCGACGAGAAGGGAGCAATGAGAGAGTGAGAAGGAGTAGTAGAGTGAAAGGAGTGGAAGGAGGGGAATGATGAGAAGAGAATGACAAGAGAGTGATGAGAAGGGAACGAGTAATAGACCAAAAAAGAATGGTGAGAGATATACGAGGGGAGTGGTGTGAGAAAAAGAAGAGAGGAGGGGAGACTTTAAAGATTGAGGGAGGATGAAGTGAAGAAGGGAAAAGCAAAGAATCAAGCATACAAAAGCTGAGGAGGATAAAGGGGATAGGGTGATAGGGGATGTGATTGGGAAAGATTGTGGAATAAAGGAGAGTGGATGCAATACTAAAATTATCATATGGGAATATATTGGCTTGTGCGATATATATCGGCTTATTGGTCCACTTAATTTTTTGAATAGAAGTGAATGTGAATGTAGCTTGTTTGTACTCTGAATTCTTTTTTACAGATCTTGAATGAGTGCCTTGATATGATTTATCATGTGTTTTATATGCCTATATTTTGTTGTTTTTTTCAAACAAATTATAAATGGAATGACCTCTCCCCGACAGTCTTCCATAAACCCCAACCCACTTCCTCATGTTGCCACCATTCGACACATGGATACTCTGCTATCACATGTAGCAAAAAAAATTGTGCATGATGTAGATTGGATAATTTTAACATCAAAGTGCAAGCACGTAGGTGGGGTCCAGACTGATTGTCATGGGAGCAACATTACCTGAGGGTCGCACAAACCAACCTACAATATCTTTGCAAGCTTTGGAGAGACCACTTTGTGCTAGAAATTAACAAGGAGGAGACTATTAAAGACATCATGAACTATGTAGACATCTTCTTGGACCGTGGGTACATCGTCCAAGAAGAGTTTCAATATATATTAGAAGATGTGCAAGATGAGGTCCCAAGTGACCCATCTAGTTAGGATGAGGAGGACAATACGAGTAATAGTAATGCAGAGCAATAGAACTCCTTCTCTCTTTAGCATATGCATGAGAATGTCTCTTTTGGAGATAAATTTTTTTTAGGACTACTCTTTTTGCGAGTCCATTGAGAGATATTTATACATGTTGGTCTCTACACAATCCGTAGGTACCTTCGTGGTGGGACCCATTTTGGACATGAGTCCCTCCACTTTTGGGGGGGACCTTTTGGGTCTCTACACAAAGTGGGGGGACCTTTTGGGTCTCTACACAATGTGGAGGGACCTCAAAAAGTGTAGGCTTTTAGTCTCTCTCTCTCACTAGATTTAGTATTTCTCTCTCTAGATCCTGATTTTGCAAGTATGATTGGATCTTTTCTAGAGAGGATTTTGGCTATCCTCATCCTTTAAGATTCATAAGACCATCTTTTAGGCTCAAGATATTACAAGCGGAGCTTTGCCACTACTCTATAGACACAATGCTCTCATAGTTGTCCTGTTGAGAGTTCACGCTCAACATCATGTGATCATATGTGCATAGCGCCATCAGGTGATCATATCTGCAGAGCACTAACCCAATAGAGTGCTATAAACAAAAGGGTTAGATGCCTTAACCCTAACCCTAAATGGGTTTGTATATATTTTACATTTTCAACTAAATCTAGTGTACAATTAGTCATTTGTGGTGTGCTCTCTAGCTATGCCCTCTCTCCTCATCTCTACTCTTCTCTTCTTCCCTCTTCATATTTTGTCATGGTATCAGAGCTCCCTTGCCTTCTACTATTGAGGCATTGTGATTCTTGAGCTTTTCTTGAGAGTGTGAGAGAGATTGTGAGATTGAGAGTTCTCCTAAGTGTTCTTCATGCAAGTTCACTTCTTTCGAGAGAAGGAAAATTTCATTCAGTTCTGTTCATGTGAAAGGAATTTTCATCCATATTTTTGTTCATTGCTTGAGTTCTTTGTAAGGGATTTCCATTCACCTCCTTCAAGAGTTTGTGAGAGATTCATGTTCTCTTCATGATTGAGAGATTTGTGAGAGTTTCTTCAAGAGAGCTCCTTTTATTCATTTGGTTCATTGCTTCTTGTGAGAGGGAAAGGTTTCCTTGAGAGATCTTGTTCATTGCTAGAGAGAAAGAGAGATTTCTACTAAGAGGAAGAAGAGAATTTCTGTTCATCATTGAGTGAGAGAGAGAGACTTTTCCATCATTGCATGTGAGTAATAGAGAGAGAGAGAGAGCCCGAAGCTCTATCTACAACCATTCCTCAACAAAGCAACATCCAACTCGAAGCTCATGGGCAGCCCATCTCTCCTCGACTGATGACAGCCCAAGGCTCCATAGAAACCTCACTACGGGCCTCCCACCAGGGATGTTTTTATCGAAGGTATAGAAATATAGTATTATAATATACTGGCGAAAATTTTTATAAATTATTTTTAAAAGTTTCAAAAAATTGGCGAATTATATCTTTTGTTATAATTTTTGTTTCAAAACTTGGCTAAATATTATAGGCATTTAAAAAACTTTCAATTTTCACAAATATACTAAAAACTAGTTATATTGAAAACTATGTCTTTTCCGTTTTACATAATTTCAAAATACATGAAATAGCTAGCATTTAGGATACTGTAGATTATGCAAAACATAAAATTGTTTAAGGATAATGAATATCCTTCAAATCCAATGGGGGAAGAAAATTCTCAAAGTCTAATTTAAATAGTCCAAAAAAGCTAATTATAGCCTTTTCTTTTACAACTTGACTTCTAGAGTGCTAATGCTCTATCATATGGAAAGCTACTAACATCATAAGAACAAGAGTATAATCTCAAGCTAAGATCTAAGTTATCATCTAGCTTATTACGAAGCTTATTCTTCAAGTAACCGAGAGCACTAAAACACCTTTCATCCTCAGCTGAGCCAAGAATAAAGGTTTGACATAACTTTGCAAGCTTGAAGTACTCAGAAATGTTATCTTGTAGGAATGTACTATGAGAGAGCTTGTTCCAAAGCCGAACCATCGAACCTTGCATTTGAACGTTTTCCATTAAATTACTTTGCTGGTGCATGACTTCTCCAAAAAGAGAAGACTGTGAATAAAGCTTTCCAAAATCCAACAAACCATTGTACTTTATATTGTCCATGTCCATGTCCCATCCAAATTGTTTTTTGAGAGCATCCAAATGATTCTTTAGACCTGCTTTGATATTTTCATAAGATCCATGTGAAAATATGATGGTAAATGCTTCCATTAGGTCATTTCGTGGAAACCTACTTCTAATCTCATCTACCACTGCACTTGCAACTTCACTAAGGGCATTTTTCACCATTTGTACTTTCTTTAAAAAAGCCTCTTTTTAATGTATTGTAGTCTTTTGTGTTGTTTGTTTTCTCTTGTCATCCTGAAAATATGATTGTTTGCACGAAGGCAAACATATCCTTCCTGGTCACATGTTAAAAGTGAGGAATCCCCATCTAGGTCTATTAAACTTTTCCAATCTTTAAACAATTTCTCGTCTTGAAAACTGGAGCTTGACTTCTTATCGTATGCTGTTGTTATACTCAAATTAGTGAGTTTTATTGCCTTGACATATTCATTGATATAAATATCCTTCGATTGTGACATTTTACTCAACATATTCATTTTGTCTAAAAGTGGAATAATTCCACACAATCCCAATATCGAATCTATGTTGGTCAGTTTATGATACAAAATATCTACCTTTTCAACCTCTTCTTCTAAGAGTGCTCTCAATGGAAGCAAGAATAGAAGAAGGAGAGAGAGAGAGACAGAGAGCCACACAAGTTTTGGTGGGTGCAGAACCACCCTAATCTTCTTTTTCATTCATTTATATATGTGTTTGAGTATTGTACATAATCGGGGTAAAGGCACAGTGACCTTTAACCCCCACAACCTCCCACTTAAAGGACAATGTGCCTTTAAGGGACAACAACCAGTGAGCATACTATCCAATGCCCATCAATACACGACAATACTCAAACCACTGACTAGGTAGACTCTTCGTCAGCATATCTGTAGGGTTATCATCTGTATGAACCTTGACAAGCTCTATGCGCTTGTCCTCAAGATGAAATGGTACCTGACCTCAATGTGTTTGGTCTTTGCATGAAAGACCGGATTCCGTGCTAGCTGAATAGCACTCGTGGAATCACTATGCAATGTCGGTACACCTGTATGAATCCCCAAATCTCCCACTAGCCGATCAAGCCATATAGCCTCCTTGCAACCCTCTGTGGCTGCAACATACTCAGCCTCTGTGGTAGACAAAGCAACGCACTTTTGTGCGCAAGACATCCACGACATTGCACCACCTGCAAAGGTGAACACATAACCAGAAGTGGATCTCCTACCATCCACATGCCCTGCATAGTCTGAATCTGTGTACCCAAGTACACGCATATCTCCTCTACCAAAGCAGATGCACATCTCCTTGGTACCCTTCATGTATCTCATGATGCACTTAACTGCCTCCCAATGCCTCTTTCCTGGATTAGCCATATACCGGCTAACAACTCCCACTACAAATGCAATGTCTGGTCTAGTAGCTATCATAGCATACATAAGACTCCCAACTGCTGATGCATAAGGAACCTTGGCCATCATGGACCTCTCCTCATCTGATTTGGGACTATCTGTATGACTCAGTTTCACATATGGAGGCAATGGAGTACTCACTGCCTTCCCCCCCTCCATATTGAAACGCTGCAATACTTTTGTAACATACTCTTTTTGTGAAAGCCAAAGGAGTTTCCTACTCCGATCACGCGTGATGCACATACCAAGAATATGACCTGCAAATCCCAAATCCTTCATATGAAAGGCCTCATGCAACTTGGACTTTAATGCATCTAGCTCATAAGTATTCTTGCTAGCCAATAGCATATCATCCACATATAGTGCAAGATTATCAGGCTATTTTCCTTAGCCCTTTTAGTGTAGAGGCAGTGATCAATTTCACTCCTTCTAAAACCCTGAGATTGAATGAAAGCATCAAACTTTTGATACCATTCTCTAGGGCTTGCTTAAGACCATAGAGACTCTTCTTCAGCTTGCAAACTAAATGCTCTTTGCTTTTTTCTTCAAACCTTCCGGCTGTACCATGTAAATTTCCTCATGCAAATCCCCATGCAAGAAAGCTGTCTTGACATCCATTTGCATAAGCTCCATATCTTCTGATGGCACTAGTCCAAGCATGCATCTAAGTGTGATCATCTTCACAACCGGAGAGAATATCTCATCAAAGTCCAAACCCTTCTCTTGCTTGAACCCTTTAGCAACCAAACTGGCCTTGTATCTAGGCACATCATCACCTGTGACCTTCATTTTGTAGACCCATTTACATGGCAATGCTTTCTTTCCATGTGGCAAAGAAACCAAGTCCCAAGTCTTATTCTTCATAAGTGAACTCATCTCTGATTGCATAGCATACTCCCACTTGCGTTGATCCTCACGCATCATAGCCTCTCTGTAGCAAGAAGGCTCCCGGCAATCAGTAAGCATCACATAGTCTATCCTTGGAACAAAACCTATCAGGTGGTCTAGACACTCTAGATGATATTCTCAAGGGCATTTCAGCTTGCTGTCGCACCTGCATATCAACCACATTTGGCTCATCATTTCCACCAATAGATGATCCATCATCTACCCTTGATTGTATACATGTGGGAGTACTTGGTGGTACCATTTCTTGCACATTTGGTGCATGGACAGCTTGCTGTCTATCAACATATGTAGGTGGATTCACATCCTGGAATTTGATTCTCCTCATTTCCACATCCCTCATGGGTGTCTTATGCATCTTTTTCTCATTGAAGACTACATCATGGCTGCGTATGATCTTCTTTGCTTCTGATCCCAGAGACGATAGCCCATCTCTCCACTTTCACCATAACCCAGAAAGATGCATTTCCTAGACTTAGGATCTAGCTTCTTTCGAAGCACTTTTGGCACATGTGCATATGCCTCACACCCAAATATACGCAAATGAGAGTAAGAGGGATTCTTGCCACTCCATGCCTCTTTAGGAATACCACCATCCAAACTCTTACTAGGTGATCTATTGATCACATGCACTATAGTCTTCATTGCCTCAGCCCAAAAACCACCAGAAAGACTTGCATTGGAAAGCGTGCATTGCAACCTTTCTTGAATGGTACGGTTCATCTTTTCTGCAAAACTGGATTTTGCTCTGGAGTATGAGGGGATGTGAGCTCCCTCTTAATCCCACGTGTATCACAGAAATGCTGAAAGTCATGAGAGAGATACTCTCCACCATTGTCAGTTCGTAGGCATTTAAGCGTTCTACCTGACTGATTCTCAACCAAGGCCAGCCATTTCTGAAATACCTGGAACACATCACTCTTCCGAACTATAGCATAAGCTCACACTTTCCTAGTTGCATCATCAATGAATGTCACATAGTATTCAGCCCTGCCTAATGATCGTGTAGGCGTGGGACCACATACGTCTGAATGCACCAAATCAAGCATTTCAAACTCTTTCTTTCCCCTTCTTTTATGGGCTGATTTAGTCTGCTTCCCATAGAGACAATGCTCACAAAATTCAAAATCAGAGAAACTCAAATGTGGTACATAACCCAAAAAGGAAGAAGAAGAAGAAGAAGAAGAAGAAGAAATGAAGAGGAGATGAAACAGAGAGGAGAGGGAGAGAGAGAGAGAGAGAGAGAGAGAGAGAGAGAGGAAATAAAGAGGAGAGGGGGGAGAGAGAGAGAGAGAGGAAATGAAGAGGAGAGGGGAGAGAGAGAGAGAGAGAGAGAGAGAGAGAGGCAAGCATACTCCTGAGAGAGAGAGAGAGAAGAGAAAAAGAGAAGGAGAGGCGAGACAAGAGAGAGAGAGAGAGAGAAGCATACTCGCATGAGAGAGAGAAGAGAGAAAGAGAGGGAGAGAGGAGACAAGAGAGAGAGAGAGAGAGAGAGAGAGAGAGAGAGAGAAGAGAGAGATGAACATCTAGGGAGGGAGGGAGTGAGAGAGAGGGAGAGAGTAAGAATGAAAGAGATAGAAAATCTTACCAATGAGGAGGAGAAAGGAGTGGGCGACGATCAAGGAGTAATGGAGGAGAGATGTTTTGATGGAGGGATGTGGGTGCTACGATCAATAACGGATATTAGAGAAGGGATAGTGAAGGAGATTAGAGATGACAATGGGTATAGAAGTAGAGGGGACTATCAAGGAAGGAGATTAGAGGCTACTAAAGAGAAGATAGGAATGACTGAATGTAAACGTGTGGAAACTTGAAAACAAAACTATGTACCTTAGTGTGTGATTTAGTCAAAACTTAAACAAACAAAACTATGAACCTTGGTGTGTGAAAAGACAAATGTGTGGAAACTTGAAAAGTGTGTGAAAAGACAAATTTATGGAAACTTGAATTTCAAAATTCTCGCCTTTTTTAAAATTTAAAATGAGTTTCACTTACATTTTCAATTTACTAGTTTAATTTCTCAATTAAAACTTATGAAATATAGTAGAAAAAAAATGCATTTTGTGTTAGAATATAGAACGTATAATTTCAAATTTCTCACCTTTTTGAAAATTTTAAAAGTAGTTTAGCTTACATTAATATATTAGTTTAATTTATTTCCTTTTAGGGAGAATTAATATTTTCTTCTACGTAAATTTTGAATTTTTATTTTAAGCCTTATTTTCTAAACTTTACATTTACATTTTTATATTTTCCAATAAAGTTAAATTTAATTTATTTAAATTTCAAAATTTGTGATTCAAACTAATAAGAATTTGCTTTGTCAAAATTTAAACTTCTTATTAATGTGAATTTTAAATTCTTATTAGTTTTAAGTGAAATTAATTTGAATTAAAAAAGGGTTTGGGGATTGGAGGTTTAGGGTTTAGGGATTAGGGTTTGGGGGTTAGGGTTTAGGGTTTAAGATTTAGGATAGGGGTTAGGATTTAGGGTTTAGGGTTTGGGTTTAGGGTTTAGGATTTGGTTTAGGGATTAGGGTTCGAGGGTTAGGGTTTAGGGTTTAGGGATTAGGGTTTAGGCTTTCAAGCTAGGGTTTAGGATTTGGGGGTTAGGGCTTAGGGTTTGGGGATTGGGGTTTAGGGTTTAGGACTTTGGGGTTAGGTTTTAGGGTTTGGGGGTTTTTGTTTAGGGTTTAGGATTTTGGGGTTTTATGGTTTAGGGTTTGGGAGTTAGGGTTTAGGGTTTGGGGGTTAGGTTTTAGGGTTTAAGGGTTTGGGGGTTAGGGTTTAGGGTTTGGGAGTTTAGGTTTAGGGTTTAGGGTTTGGGGGTTTGGGTTTAGGGTTTAAGGTTAGGGACTTAGGGTTTGCGGTTTGGATTTTGGGTTTTGGGATAAGGGTTTGGGGCTTGGGGTTTGGGGTTTAGGGTTTAGGGTTTCTTGGTTGGTGGTTAGGGTTTCAGGTTTGGGTTTAGAAAGCCAAGACTAGGGTTTAGGGTTAGGGTCTAGGGTCTAGGGTTTAGGGTTTGGGCTTAGGGTTTAGGATTTGGAGTCAATTTTAATTTTTAGTTTTTATTATTTGTCATAAAGTCAAATTTAAATTTATTGAAATTTTAACTTCTTATTAATGTGAATGTTAAATTCTTATGAGTTGTAAGTAAATTAGTTTTTGTAAATAAAAATATTGTCTCATTTTTTTAAATTGTTTGTCTCAATAGTAATTGTCTTTTTTGAACTCGCAACCTAAGTATATTAAGAAGAACAATGGAAAATAAATTATTTCTTGCTTTTAACTCGCAACCTAAGCATATTAAAAATAACAATGGAAAAGAAATTATTTCTTGCTTTTATTCATTTTGACGGTTGGAGTAGTCTAGATTAGCATAGATTAGTTTATCCTTAGAAGAGAGAACTCCAAAAAAACCAATCAAAGCCATGCTCAAAATTTCCCAACTAGTCCCTAATCGGAGTTAGTCCATTCGTTCACATGTGGTTTCACACTCACAACAACCCTACCATTTAAGCAACGATCAAGGTTTTAAAACTTTCAAGATGATTGGAAGTTGTATCAGTGGACAGGACAGATTACAATTGTATCAGTTGTGGGAGTGGACAGAGTAAATTATATTTGTACTACTTGTGGGAGTTGACAGAGAGCATATTGCACTTGTATTAGACAGACTTCAGATTTGTATCCGATTGTATTTTATTTCATTTTACACTATCCATGAGTTCATTGTAAATCCTTAATTTTTTTTGCACATTTATGCATGTATCTAAGCATTGTAAAGCCTTTTAGGCTATTCCCAAAGAGTGAAATTGACACTTATACCATTGGGGAGAATGAAAACTTGAGGTGTATCAATGGGACTATCAAAGTAATTGTAGCTTTCATGCAAAAGTATTATATTATTTGTACCTAAATTTTGTGTTATGCCTTAATATAGAATGAATCTTGAGGCTACAGCATTTGTCAATGGTATGACACTGAAATACAATGGAAGAATTTATGCCCTGAAGGACTTCACAAACTGGACCATTGTTGACACCACAAAGAAAGCATGGTTCTTGGTACTAAGCAAAGGAAATCTGTTATTGCATAACCATGCAGGTTAGTAGTAGTGAGGTGTGCAAGGGCAGGTTAGCCACAAGGGTTGACGGTTCGGATCTCCAAGTGGTTGGGGTCTTCAACGGTTGCTTCCCTAACCATCAGACGGTTCTATGTGCATGCTATTGCTAGCATTCCGATGTCATTCTGTACATAGTTGTTGTGCGAGCTATTGCTCCGAAATACAGTCATATTCGGTGTTCTATCTCTCTTGCATATCTATATTTCGTTCTCATGGATGCTATGCGTATCGTGTTAGATATCAATGCTCCACTCTCGTGTAACTACATGGGAACCAACTAACTCTACTTGTAATCCCCCCATATGAGGAGAAGGCATTTGAGTAGCTCGGTTATCCGGTAGGTCCTGGTTTGGACACCAGATGGGGGCCATGTGTGGCCTGATGGCTAGACGGCTTTAGATCGAGTTGGCACACCACAAACTAGGCTACATGCAAGTGCGGGAAGGCATCCCTTGACTAACTGCACTGAGGGTAGACGGAGCATGTCCCGAGGTAGTCCACTCTCGGGTTGCGGGGCCCGTATGGAGCCTCAGATGATCCCAGATGGCTCTGGGCCGAATGGAAACCATAGGTTAGTTGCTCTGTTTTGTGCACCGGTTCTATCGTATGGTCGGCGGCCTATTTTGGGACCGATTGTTTTGGGCAGACTAGGTCGGTCACCCAATTGGGCCTAATCGAATATGACTGGTGGCTATATAAGAGCAAGCCCGTGAAGCCCATTTCATCAATGGCTACAACAACCCTGATTCCTTAGCATCCAGTCTCTGTCTTCTACTATTTCCAGCATGCCATCGAAGCTTCTTTCATAGGAGCGCATGGTTGGGAGGCAGCGCCATCTATTATATTAGTTCTATAGTAATCAAATTTTTGATTCTCCATACTATCTGGTTTTCTCTCTTGCATATGAGATCTTGTTATCTGTTGAGCACAAACGTATTATTTTCTTACATATCGTTTGTCTTTGTTTCCCATAGCATCTGCGTGTATTTATGATGCTACAAAATCTCATTCTAGTGATGACAAAGAGAGAGTTGGAGAAAGATGAGTAGGCACAGATATATCTTTCTCAAAGTGCAATTCGATTCAAGGGGACACCTTACTAGGAATAAAAATTGAAAATGATAGTAATACAATGATGATTTACACAAAGTCAAGAATGAGCAACAGATTGTTTCATTTTTCAAAGAAATATGCAATGCACTTTGTGATGTCACCTCCAAAAGCACCTAGATTTCCTGAATTGGTTCCGGCATTGGAGATCCTCCAACATGTGTGGGAGGAATTTTCCATTAAGGAAGCAAGAAAAATGCAGTCAAAGACATCCTTGAATACTTTCAGGGTGTCATTGAACAAGGTTCAACTTCATTGGAGGGACCTAAGGTGCAAAAATCCATACATGAGAAAGGAAGTGATTAGACATGCCATGTAGACCTGGTTTAGGGTAATACAAATGAGAGAGGAACTGGTATGGATGAGACAAAACACATTGTAACATTGGATGAGGGTCTTGTACACATGGATGCTGACAAGGGATCTACATCTAAGACAAGAATTGAATTGGTTGAGACATGACATGCATCAAATGAGATAGGACATGCACATGCATCTCTCATTCATGGTATTACTCACTTAGATGGTGTAATGCATAAAGTTGATGGGATAATAGAACAAGTGCAGCCCTTGAGTATACTTGGAGTGGAGGCAATAGAAAAAGAAGTAGGACAATCTAGAGTGGTTCACATAGAGCCCCTAAAAAATAAACCCCGACCTCAAATGCAAAAGGCGAGTACTTCACAAGCTACAGTTCCAAGTCCTATGATAGCTATAAGTACTCAAAAAAGAGGTCATTCATCTACAAAGAAAGGGTAAAGAAGAGAAGAGGAAGAACACGAAGAGGATGCAAAGGGTCTTGAAATGGAGTTAGATTCAAAAGCTGAAATGTTATGAACAATGAAGAACCTAAATCTTCGCTTGAA
Organism: Dipteris shenzhenensis; assembly: GCF_047967505.1. NCBI lineage: Eukaryota > Viridiplantae > Streptophyta > Polypodiopsida > Gleicheniales > Dipteridaceae > Dipteris > Dipteris shenzhenensis. The sequence goes on along the minus strand of NC_141602.1, from coordinate 41,508,263 downwards.
TGACATAGTGACAGATGAGGATCCAAGATATATATGGGGCCAAAAGACTCAAGTTGTACATGCTTCAACAGTGGTCAAAGTAGGCATCGTCACCAACAACAGGACCTTAGATACAAACTATGCTAAAAAGATTTTTCAAGATTTGCTTGATGGGAAAAAACCAGTTGTTTCTAATTTGGTAATCCGTTCAAGGGCACATTGGCCAATTAAAGGAGATTCTAGTCAATCCATCCATTTCTTTTAGTCTCGAGATTTTGAGATGCAACTCACTAAGTTCCTCGCAAAACAAGTTTCCTCACTTTGGGAAGGACATAGTTCAATGAATGATCCACAACGACATATAAAGGATGCCAAGAGAAATTTCTTAGCTCATTGCACATTTGAGGCAATAGATGGTCAACACTATGCCTATGCTTGTAATGAGCATTCTAGAGAGGCATACAACAAAGGAGAAATTGCTTATGACACCTTCGTGAATGTGCCTCAATTCCACTACTATTCTGCATGCATTTTTATCTTCAAGAATGAGAAAAAATATTGGATTGAGTTGAAAAGACTTAATCATGACATTCATGCACTACAAAAGATCACCTCCACTTCAAAAATGTTGCTCAAAGCTAGGACCATATGGTGAACTTTTAATTCTCCTATGGCCACTCTCCAAAGAACTGCTACTAAAGTGGAAGTGGATAATCTTGTTGACTTCTACACATGCTTGAGTGACATTGTACCAAGGGGAAAGTAGGAAAGAACAAAGGCGATGACAAGCTTTAAGACAATAAGGGACAGGTATCAAGCCTACACAAGCATACTTTTCCACAGTGATGAAGTTTTTCATTAGATACAAGAAGTGTGTCTTGCATGTGAGAAGGGAGATGTCACATATGAGGTTCTATCATTGATTAAAGACAAGGCAAAGAAGAATGAGAAAAAAGAGATGATGGCTCAGATGTGGAGGCCTATAAGAAACTTACCATACAAATACACAAGTCTTGTTGCAAAGAAATTAATGTCCAAAGAATGGTTTTTTGGCAAAAAGTATAAAGATCATTGTATGGAAGATTGCACCATTCAGCAGGTTAAGCATGATGTAGTAAAGAGTGCGATTGAATATTTGCTGGTAGAAAAAAATATTCCAATTAGCCAATGTAAAGTTGATCATAGTATTGTGAGACAGATGGCGTCAGCTTTACTGTTGGCTAAACAGAAGGCTTGGGCACAAAAATGGGTGAAGGTAGACAATGATGGATCTGAAATTACTCCTTCTATGTGGCGAATGATGTTTCGGAAAATGTGCATGCATATGCAAAAGAAATTATCAATGAGAACACTCTCAGAAAAGCAAAAACTTGAACAAGGGTTTTTTTTTCATACATGAGAACATTTAGAGTCTGGAAAGAGTGTTGAGTGCAAGGGAGTTTCATTGAATGATTTCTTGTCTAACGACACTGCTTGGGAGAGGCCTCAGCTTTTCTTTGTCCATAAAATATCACCTGATGATATTCATCAACTCCTTGACAGAATATTACATACCACCATTGGTAGAGTGGGACTATGTAACATCGTCATATTTACTAATAAAGAAGACAAGGAAAAAATGTTTACTACCCTAGAAAAATGATATGGCAATGAGCCTAAGATTTACAATGGTATATACTCAAGAAAGAGAGACAAAAGAGAATGCGGTCTCAAGATACAGAGTCTTGAAACCTTTTTCTTATGCATGAAGAGCCCTTACAATGATCACTCCTTATAGAACAACATAAGAGGGAATGCAAAGAGATTGCAACTAATGTTGGAAGAGCATGAAGCTCCAAGTCCCCTCCATCATAAGGTCAATCACTATGAAAGGTCAGCAAAAAGTGATGATCTTTTAATTAGTATGATGGAATTTTTGCTGCTGCTCAGACGGGAAGTCACATTGTGTCAAATGGGACATTTCTTTGAAGCTCTTATTAGAAAAGGACACCTTGTAAATATTATTGAGAGCCCTGCTTGCTTGGAATACCTTGATACCGTGGCTTCTCTTATAATGAAGTATGATAAGAAAGGTCCGATCTCACATGAAGAGGATGCTGAGATAGCAATGGCCATGTGTGATGAGAGCAAGAAAGAGGATGAAAATGTTGAAAGCTCCGGATATGATAGTGAGGACACCAGTGATAGTGAGGAAGCAGAAGGAGATGGATATGACATTGACCTTGCCTCAGAAGGTTACATAAAAAGACCACGAAGATATCTAGAGGTATGAAAACTTATCCTTAATTTTCTTTATTTATTTAAAATCCTTTTTTAAATTAAAATTAATTTAAAATTTTGAATCTCATAATTATTTTATCCTTTTATAGGGGGAGGAAAAGGAGGAGGACATAGCTGGAGTAGAGAATATAGGAAGCTCATCTTAAGAAAGCAAAGCTACTATGGCTATCCATCGGATGAGTCTAGAAAATAATTATACCTTGCAGTAGATGGGGAAGTCATTTCAAGTTAGGTTTCAAGTTCGACAACAACCTCTTACTTTTCTATTTGATGAAGGGGACATTTCAATCCTCTTAAACTCCAAGAAAGAGGTTAATGAGAATGTCATAATAGCCATCCTCAGGTTTGACACAAATAGCCATCCTCAGGTTTGACACAAACTTTTTCTTGACTTTACGCTTTTGTATTTCCATTGATTCAAATGAACTAATATTCTTTTCTTTTTATTATAGTATGGTTTTAGAACAGCTTCCCCTATATATACAGAGACGTGCATATATGGTCGATCCTCTTGTTTCTAATGTACTTAGCAACAAGCAAAAGACCATGGATGGTGTTTTTAAGTGGTTGCAACTTGTTGATTTGACTGAGGCACGAGTTATCTTTATTGCATATCATGAAAAGTGAGTATCAATCCTTATTTAGCTTATCTCTTACATTGTGGAGGATTATGTCAAATAATAATTATTCTTAATTGATAATGCAGCTCGCATTGGAGCTTGGCGATTGTGGACATGTTAGTAGCCAAGTAATGTTTCTTTGTCAATTCAATGGCAGTGTGTCAGAGTAAGTATAACCTACTTGTGTAACAATTACTTCAATGAGATGCATCCTATGCAATGCGCATATTCATTTATGTTATCTATTTTGATGTGTAGATCATCTCGGAAGTTGGTAGGTGCTAGAGATGCACTTATGCAATTGGAAGGTGACTTAGAAGATCAAATAGAGTATGTAACATGCCTGGCAGTGAAGCAAAATGATGGTCACAGTTGTGGGTGGAGAGTTGGATATAACTGCTTTTTGCTCCTTGCTCAAATTTTTAATTTGAGTGGCGGTGAAACCTCATTGTCAACATACATAGACTTGCATCTGCATGCATTTATGTAATCTACCATTAAGGAATTTATTGATAACATGGTGCGTCTAGAGGAAACATTGGTTGCTAGATCCATAAGTTGTTCTAATGTAATCATTGTATTCGACAAAATGGAGAGCTCTTTTGAGGTTAGGGTTATCATTAGCAAGCGACCTCATGTTTTGACATTTGGTAGGGAGAGGAAGTTACAATCCTCTCTGACCCTTTGAAAGAGGCTAATGACAAAGTCATGATGGCCATCCTCAGGTTTGATATGAACTTCTCTTTGCTTGATACTTCAATCATTTGATTTAATCTGCTTCTAACATTTGTTTATTTATTGCTGCAGTACGGTTATATCAGTACGGTTATATCTCACTTTCCTAGATCAATACAGAATAAGTAGAGACTCAATGTGCATTGTTGCATTCTTCCTATACAAGAAGTAGAGACTCTATGTGCATCTACAACATCACATCTTGTGAAGGAGGAAGAGATTGAGTCTATCCCAACCCTACCAGGCTTGTTATAGTTTGCACCAGAAGTAGAAACTCAATGTACACCATCTACACAAGAAGTAGAGACTCAATGCACTCTTAGAGCATCACAGCCTCAAGAGGATTCATCAGACTCTATTCCGTTTGTAAAGCATGTAGAAAGAAACATGAGTCCTTGAGTATTTTTACCTTGTTTGTGTTGACTAATGATAGTATTTTTTAAACTTATGTTAAATGTTACAATACAATAGGATATTTACTTATGATATTTATTCAATTTGTTGGGGTAAAGGGTAGTATGCCCACCCACTTGTATAGTGCCTATGTATACTCATAGATATATGATAGAGGAATAAGCTAGAGTAGCTTTTGCTCCACCACTGCTGGTGTCTCCTTATCCCTTTCTGAGTGCTCCCTCTTCTCCCACAACTAGTATCAGAGCCCATGGCATTCAAATTGCAAGGAGCTTGGTGAGAGGAGCACGACACTACTTTGAGAGATCTACCGGGAGCTTTGGAGAGCTCGATTCTCTCATTCACAAGGAGATTTTGGGTAGACATCATCCAGATCTGTTTGCTCTACAACGCAACTGCAAGAATCACTTTGGATTATCTTCCAGGGCTCCAGTGCTCCAGCAATCTACAAAACCCATCCACGGGCATTGTTGGCTAGATGATACAGCTTCGGAGCTTAGAGGCAACTTGGCTAGTGAGCACTATCTTTGTTGATATGCTACTCTACCGAGTAGGAGCTCGAAGATGCGGTCGTTGGTGGCTACATAGTTTTTTTTGTAGGCTATTGCCTTTGCTGTAGAGAAGAGGCCTTGGAAGGTTTGTGGCCTTGTTGTGCTCTGGAGTCATCGGTTTGCCAGAGAGGTGGCTATGGAGCTATTTGTGGAGGCATAGGCTGGTGTTGCAAACCATTGTTGTGTGAAGGCTGGGGCATGCATTGTCATAGAGCTATATGATGGCGGACGTGGAAATTGGCCGGCTGAACGTGAGAAGCTTGCAAGTCATTCAAGCTTGCTACAGGCGCCATTGGAGCTCTCCTTAAGCCGATTTTGCTTGCCATTACTTGCTTGCTTGCCATTACTTGCTTGCTTGCCCATTGCCAAGCCCATTTAGCATTGCTAAGAGACCTTGCACAAGCACGGAGCACTTCTATGCATTCTAGGAGGAGTATAAGAATGGCAACATAGCTATTTTTGGCTCTCCTTTGTAACCAGTTTTGGCATTCTCCATGGCCATTGGCACTAGTTCATGTGCGGGCAAGCTTAGGACCCCGTGAAGCTTCTGGTTGATGTAGTTGGATGCCTAGGGGATTGCCAGTGATTGCATTTGTGCTCTTGGAGCTAAGGATATGCTGATCTTGAGGCATTTGCAGGACATTTTATACGAGATTTGCACAGTGGAGTTTTGGCATTTTTTGCTTGTGCATTGAGCAGTTGGTTGCATCTACTACTGTTGAGCTATGTGTGCTCGTCTATTCAGTGCATTTACTCTTTCCTGGTGTGGAATTGCACTTTATGCCAAACTGGAAAGTTGTAGTTCGTAGGACAGATTACAACTTTGCTTTTGGAAGCAAGTTGATCCGGTATACGTTGCAGGAGTTACAGCCTCTGCAAAACCACAAAGAGTTACAGTCTAATGTCTATTTGTGACCAATGTGTAGGAAGCTAATTTTCAGGTGAGAATATCTGAGAATCCACAAGGATTTGGCTCTTGAGGTCAACTGACAAGTTGTAGATCTTTTACAAGCTACAAATTTGCTGTTTATAGGTTTGGCATCTGGTCTTTCGATGAAAAGATATCACTATTCAAAAACAGGGATAGCGTGTTATCATGCCCAAAGTGGATGTGATGTATTGTTGTAGGAATTTCTCTAGCACAACAGTGAATTGGGAACTCATAGTAAATTATAGAAAGTGATTGGGATCTCACTTTAGTCCAAGGGCATTATTGGCATTTTGGCAAGTCACTTTGGCACATTTGGCAAGTGGTGAATGCTTGATTTTGATGCCAAAGGGTTGCACACTTGAGGTGATGCATTGGTGATGTAGTAAATGCCATTTTGATGCATTATGGATTTGCATTGGTGGATGCCGCACTGATGTTTATGGATAATTGAGCTGGGCTCTTGCTACCATTGGTTGAGCAGGCATTGCTCATTTGGTTCAGTGCATTGCTTACTTGGATTGCCAAGCATTGGCAGGTTATTGGGTTGCATATATTCCTGTTTATGCCTCTTTATAGTGGCTGAGTGCTTTTGAGCATTGGATCAGCCAGTTTATTTGGAGACCTGATTGGTCTGGACAACACTATGTTTTTTGGTCATTTGGGTTGCCTATTGCACTATACTGCTCTTTGGTTGTGAGCTATTGTGCCACAGATATGGCATCTACAGCTGGTAGTGCCCTCTTTGATAATGAGAGGTTGAATGGATCAAACTTTCAGTATTGGAGAGAGCAGATTTATGATGTATTAGTGTAGAAGAGGCAGCATAAGCCCATACAATGCAAAGGTGTCAAGCCTAATAGCATTAAACAGAGTGATTGGGATGACACAGATGAGCAAGCATGCTCTATCATTTAGTCATCACTCTCAAGTTAGTCTACTTGCAGGTATAGGATGGTGTACAGGGTGTAGGCTGCCATGCATATGAGTTCTATACTCGTATATGCCGAATGTATGACCATGATAGTGTTATGTTATAGCATGATGGGTTGAAATGCCTTAATGGGCTGAAATACAGCCTTGATATGCACTCCAGAGGTAGATCAATTGGTAAAAAAGCAGCCTATGTCTTGTAGTGCAACCATCGGGCTCATTTAGGACAATCACATTTTGTCATTAGGCATCATTGACCTACGTTGTATCAAGCATGTGTATGAAATGCTCCTCAAATACCTTGCATTCGGTCAATTTTTTACAGATGTCCTTTTTATTTATAGAAACTCTCGTATTTTTATGCCAAAACGTCATCACTCTAGCAATGACTTACGCACTTAGGTTGTCTCTATTAGCATTAATGAGAACCTCTCTTAAGCTTTAGATGATAGCTTTTTCTTTCTAGTTCAAGGTTGAGTAGAACGTTTACATAGTGCTCATTTACATCATGATTGAGTAGAATGTTTACATAGTGCTCATTAAATCTACCCAAAAAGAAAACGAAAACAAAATAATTCAATAAATTTCAAATGTATACATCCCAGAGCAGATAGGTACTAACACCTATTTCATTAATTTTGGACTTGTCAATTTACAAATTCATTCAAGTTTACATATACTTTTGGACTAGTTTCCGGATAAAATTTAAGAAAAAACCCAATCTTCAAAGCACAGATGAAAGCATAAAAACAAGCAAATTTTTTGAGATTTTTTAATTAGATGAAACTAAAATTATACAATTTAGTGTGACACAGATAAGTTACACCAAAAAATAAGATTTAGTAGTTGTAAACTCTCTTAATATTTATAATGGTGTTAACAAACACCTTCAAAAGTTACAGTATTAAGCAAACTCTCACAATATTTATAAAGGTGTTGACAAACACCAAAAGTTACACTAAGCCTCTCACTGGAAGGCACTAATATTTGCTCTTAAAATCCTAGATTCAACCCATTCAAGGGCTGAGTTCATCTCATCATCATTGATGTAGTTAAAACTATAGAAGAGAAGTAAGGAATTATAAATTTTCTCCTATATAGAGTGGAAGAAGTGTTTTGCTGTAAGGCTGCTGGCAAGATGGAAGGAGTAAGCTTGACGAGAGGAGGAAGGTAATGAGAGCAAAGTAGAAGAAGTGTTTGGATGTAAAGCTGCACGGGCAAGATGTAGAAGACGAACGACTAGAGAGAGATTTATAGAATTGCAGACTCATAATGTGAGATGAAAGATTTAGAATAAAGAATTGGGAGAGGCTGAGATGTCACTAAGATGATGGTTGGAGAACGCTAGACTACTAGATTGTGTGAAGTCATAGATGCAAGACCGTAATGCGAGACATGTGAGACGGTAGATTTTGAGTACATTGAAATCTATAAAATAAGGCGATGGAACACAAGAATGATATAATTATTAGATTCTCATCATGAGATATTTATTTTATATAATAACTTAGACTTGCAGATGCAAGACCGTAATGTGAGACATGTGAGATGATAGATTTTGAGTACATTGAAATCTCTAAAATTAAGTGATGGAACATAAGAATGGTATAATTATTAGATTCTTATCATGAGATATTTATTGTATATAATAAGTTAGACTTCGAATAAAGTGAAACCGAATAAATAAATTTAGAGAGGTGAGTTGTCAATTGAGTGAAGTAAAAGATGCAAGACCGTAATGTGAGAGACATATGAGATGATAGATTTTGAATACATTCAAATATATGAAATAAAGTGATTGAAGACATGAATAATATTATTATCTTTCTTCCATCCTAGTCCTTCTACAAGCACATTCTTCTTTCATCACTCTTAATTTATCATCTCCCCACCCATCATGGATGTCCTTGGCATCGTTGCAGATGTGGACTCCAGAATCGACAGTCTCAAAGAATGGATTGCTAACCAAAGGAGAGAGAGACACAAGAATTCGACAAGGCTCTCCATTTATATGGATGGAGAGAGAGGTAGAGAGAAAAAGACTTTTACAATATATTATAAAAGCACGACAAGATCGCCTAGACTTCTTAAGCAACCTACGTTATCGCAGCACTCAATATGGCCGATTTGATGCAGATGTTGAAAGAACAATAAGATCCTCCCAAAGAGATGATAAAGAAACAATTTGTGATTTCTTGAATTTCTTCCTTCATTGTAATTATGTTGAGGATACGGACGTGGAGTCCGTGGAAGATTGGGTTGTTGAGAGGATAAGAGATACTAATGATGAGCTCTTCTAGTGTGGATCTCAGCCTATGTGTCCTGTAATAGTCGTTAATCCTATTTTGTATTCTCTGCAACAAGCCTAGTAGGGCTAAGAAGATCATATTAGAATTGCTAATAAAATTTATTTCTTAGTAGCAAATTCTCATGCAGTGTGGCTCTTATGACTCTATAATGTTATAAACTTTGACCCTATAGCATGATTTGAGTAATCTTATTGTTTTGAGTTGCAAATTCTCATCAAGTGTATCCATGATAAATGTCCCTTATGTATCCATGAGAGACCGCCCCTTATGTATTCACATACAATCAAATAATAATACAAATTGTGTGGGAGAAGAGGGAGCACTCAGGAAGGGATAAGGAGACACCAGAAGTGGTGGAGCAAAAGCTACTCCAGCTTATTCCTCTATCATATATATATGAGTATACACGGGTACTATACAAGTGGGTGGGCACACTGCCCTTTACCCCAACAACCTCCCACTTAAAGGCAATGTGCCTTTAAGGGAGTATAGTACACATATAATACAATCAGCCATAGGTTGAAAAATGATGACCGTTTAAACCATCATCCTATGCCCATTGGCACTTTACAATGTGCAAAGTGCATAGAGGATAAGCTGCTAGCAAACATCAAGTCTACAGAATAGAAAATGACAAGTTGTAGATGCCTGTCAACCAAGATCTCATGCCAGATCTCACTGGGAGAGTGAACTCTCACCACCACGTGCTCCTATACTAAGTCCATAGCACCCGAACTGTGACTGTGCAAAGAAAATGTCTCTGTACGACCTATGACCATAAGCACATGCCCTACAATAGACCTCTGCTGGTCTACCCAACCTGCATCACCTGCATGGTGCTCCTAGAAGCATAAGGAACTGATGTCCACAACCGCTTCCCTACTGCCAAAATATACCATAATCATGCTACCAACTCCCACTGCAAAAATGAAAGTAAGAACTGGAAGTGTAGCCCTAATGGCAAACATGTGAGAACCAAGTCTCAACCCAGTCATGGATGCATGAAGTACTATGGCTACCATATCAACCATAACCTGCTGCTTAATTGATCTGTGATCATCAAACCTGCTGTGTTTCAAGTATGGAGCCAATACAGGCAGTGGAGTACTCATTAACTTTCCCCTCTCCATACTGAAACAACCAAGTATCTAAAGACAAGCATCATCAAGACCATGAAGCTCCCACTACAAAGCATCCCTATCCATAAAGGACCATATGGCAAGTAACCTTAGAAGGATAGCAACCTCCTGATTACTGAGACCATAAACTGTCTCACTGTGCATCACATCATGAGCTCTCATAACGGTATCAAACCTATGAAGCAAAGCTCGAGGTTATTGCTTCTAGCCATGGAGGCACTTACAAAGAAAACATATCAATGATTCTTGCCCATGCACAATATGGCCTGAGTCAATAATTGCAGAAACCACATCTATCCTGGCATAACTGGCCAATGGATCATACCGGGCATCACTAGCCCAAGTATCTTGCTCACCATGCATAGCCTCATCCTCATCTACAAGAGGCACTCCGCATCCTGGGAGCAAACTGCATCAACAATCTCCATAGGAGTATAAACTTGTGGAATACTCAAGACATCTGATCGTCTCTAAATTGTGGCTATCCCAAATTTATAACCTGCTCACCGTGGGAAAAACCTCCCACTCCAAGGGATATGGGCTACCCCTGCAAAGAATTCGGAGGTATCAATGCACTTACACCCTCCTGGAACACCACTCTCCTGCTATCCATAGTCCTGGGCTGTCTAAACATAGCATCCTCTCTGAAATAGACATTATGGCTGCATATTAGCTCTTTAGATGAAGAATCCCATAACATGTAGTCCCTACTGGACTCACTGTATACAAGGAAGATACACCTCCTCGATCAGGACCAATGTGAGCATAAGCCTCGCAACCAAACACACATAAATGCTCCTAACATGGTGCCCTACCTGTCAAGAAGTCAAATGGTAGTCTACCATCCAGAGATCTCCTGGGTGACCTGTTAAGCAAGTATGCAGCTGCCTTACATGCCTTAGCCCAATAGCATTTGGTAAGACTTGCATATCGTAGCATGCTACCAATCCTGTCCAATAGAATCCGATCTATGCCTTCTGCCAAGGCATCATGAGCAAAAAGATGAGGAGTGGTCAACACCCTCCTGATACCAAGTGTATCACATAAATGCTGAAATCTAGGAGAGGTAAACTCTGCATCACCATCAGTCATCAAGATCAATAGCTTCTTTCCTGACTAATTTTCAGCATTACCCAAGAAGCACTGAAATGTATCATATACATCATGCTTTTGACGAATAAGATATACCCATATGTACTTTGTAGCAGCATCAATAAATGTCACAAAGTAAGAGGCGCCACCCAATGAAACGGTAGGCATAGGCCCACAAACTGCACTATGAACCAACTACAATGGCTCAACATACCTCTCACTAATTGTCTTCCTCATAAAAGAGGATCCTTACTGCTGACCATCATGATAATCATGACATAAAATTTGAGAGACATCCATAACAGGAATGTATCTCAATGTTGTAAGGGCTTCCATACCTGCAGCAGACATATGTCCAAGTCTGGCATACCATAAACTAATTGATGGTTGCTTACTAATCATAAGCATCTGATCTTGGACACCTGATACATGCAATGCATAAGAGAATCCAACCCGTGATCCCCTAGCCATAACCAGATTGCCTCTAGCAATCTTCCATGCATGATCACCCAAAGACACACGATAACCTGCCTCAACCAACTGTCCAATACTGATCTTGCTCATAGCAAAACTTGGTATATGTCTAATCCTCTGCAGAACAAGAATAGAGCCACTAGGCATAACAAGGTGGATATCTCCATAACCATAGACATCCATAGAATGATCAATGCCCATCAAACTACTCTCCACAATGCATTCTTGATATGCATTGAACCATGACCTATGAGGGGTCATATGACATGAAGCACATGGATCTAACATCCAATCACCGAGAATGGGTAAATCAGCGGCCAAGAAGGAGGTGTCAAACATAGACAAAAGAATGCCTTCATCACTGCTACTGTCAGTGGAAACCCTGGCATTCATGCCTTGAAGCTCAACATGCTTCTCCTCCTTCTTCCTGTCAAAAACATCTAACACAAGTCCGAGAGCTAGACTTGCTCTTGGAATTCCCCCTTGAACATGACCTGTTTCTAAGTATGGCCACATGAAAAAGTATTGCTAGAAATGGCTAAGAAAATGCAAGAAGAAGAGCAAGGAGGTAGTTCAATAATAACCCATGTACCTTTAGAGATTAAAGAATCATATTCAGCTTCCATGGCCTCTTGCCATTGACCCTTTTGCAAAGAGGAGATAGCTTCTATAGAGACATCAAAATAGATATGATTTGCTTCTTGATGCCCTAGAGCATTGGATGACACATCTTTGACAACAATCTCAAGCAAATCAGCTCCCTTGCAACAGCATGCCATAGCAGGTGAGTCACAAAGCAATGTCAATAACTAGAAACAAACATTGGCAACCATCGACAACTGCCATTCATTAGACCCCATCTTCTCACAAGTAGATGCTAAGGTGCTACAGGTAGATCCTCCACCAACACATGCAGAACCAATCGATCTAGAGATGCCATTCTTTATTGCTGACCTCAAGTGGGATAATGAACCTAAGAAGGTACCCATACCAATGATGACTCAAATTTTCCTTGGGACCTTGAAATAGAGAATGAGAATGCTGAAATTGAAGGTCAAATCTTTGATAATGACTTAGCTATTCTGCATGCTCTAATGGCAGTCGAGCTCTCAAAAGTTGAACCTCCAAAGTTGAATAACAGCATAAGATCCCACAAGAAAGCTGATGGAGGAAATCACAAAAAAGCTGAGCACTTCAATGAATTCGAAGGAGTCTAAACAAGGATCGTTGAATTGTACCGTACAAAGTTAGCTCCCTCAAAATTAGAACCACCATGAACACTAGTCAAGATTTATGTGTAAGATTTGGTACCAAAATAAAAAATGTCAATGATACACTACCAATAAAATCAATGGAATGCCAATCTACATGTTGAGTTTGTGCATTGGAACCTGGCACTATTCTCCTATGATCACTGGAATACCCCTCCTATAATATTAGGGTAAACAACTGTACCAAGGGAGAATGGTAGTGGTGCCAATCTCTTATTGGGCCCTAGAAAATGGCACTGAGAAGCCTAAACTCACATGCCATTCTTCTATGTTCCACCGGTGGAGAATGGCAGTGGTGCCATTCTCTAAAACATGCACAAGGAATCCTAAACTCACATGTGCATTAGCACTTTTGCCATTATCCTACTGCAGCCAATAAAATTAGTGGAATGTCAATCTATAGGTTTAGTTTGTCTAGATTACCACTAGTGGAGAATGGCAGTGATGCCAATCTCATGCAGGCACCTACATAATGACACTAAGATCAACAAACTCACATGTGGATTGGAATCGGACACCATTCTCCTATGATCACTGGAATACCCCACCTGGAATAGTAGGGTAAACATTTGTACAAGTGGAGAATGGCAGTAGTGCCAATCTATTATTAGGCCCTAGAAAATGGCATTGAGAAGCCTAAAGTCACATGTGCATGCTTCTCAATGCCATTTTCTAGGGCCTAGTAAGAGATTGGCACCACTGGAGAATGGATTTGTGTCAATCTTTGTGGAGAATGCCACCAGTGGAGAATGGCACTGGTGCCAATCTCCTACCAAGACCTTAAAAATGGCACAAGGAATCCTAAACTCACATGTGCATTGGCACTTTTGGCATTATACTACTGCAGCCAATAAAATTTGTGGAATGTCAATCTACAAGTTTAGTTTATCTACCACCAGTGGAGAATTGAAGTGTTGCCAATCTCATGCAGGCAACTACATAATGACACAGAGATCCTCAAACTCACATGTGGATTGGAATCGGGCACCATTATCCTATGATCCTTGGAATACCCCTCCTAGAATATTAGGGTAAACATTCGTACAAGCAGAGAATGGTTGTGGTGCCAATCTCTTATTAGGCCCTAGGAAATGGCACTGTAAAGCCTAAAATCACATGTGCAGCCAATAAAATTAGTGGAATGTCAATATATAGGTTTAGTTTGTCTAGATTACCATCAGTGGAGAAGCCTAAACTCACATGTGCATTCTTCTATGTAGTGATCACCGTCTCCGGTGTGTAGATATCATATGGAATTGTGTCAATCTCTATGGAGAATGGCAGTGGTGCCAATCTCATACCACGACCTGAGAACATGCACAAGGAATCCTAAACTCACATGTGCATTGGCACTACCACTAGTGGATAATGGCAGTGATGCCAATCTCATGCTGCCAACTACATAATGACACTGAGATCATAAAACTCACATGTGCATTGAAACTTTTGCCATTATCCTACTGTAGCGAATAAAATTAGTGGAATGTCAATCTATAGGTTTAGTTTGTCTAGATTACCACTAGTGGAGAATGGCAGTGATGCCAATCTCATGCTGGCAACTACATAATGACACTGAGATCATCGAACTCACATGTGGAATGGAATCAGACACCACTCTCCTATGATCACTGGAATACCCCTCCTAGAATAGTACAGTAAACATTTGTACAAGTGGAGAATGGCAATGGTGCCAATCTCTTAATAGGCCTTAGAAAATGGCATTGAGAAGCCTAAACTCACATGTGCATTCTTCCATGTAGTGATCACAGTCTCCGCTGTGTAGAGATCATATGGAATTGTGTCAATATCTGTGGAGAATGCCACCAGTGGAGAATGGCAATGGTGCCAATCTCACATGTGGAATACCCCTATGATCCTTGGAATACCCCTCCTAGAATATTAGGGTAAACATTTGTACAAGTGGAGAATGGCAATGGTGCCAATCTCTTATTAGGACCTAGAAAATTGCACTGTGAAGCCTAAACTCACATGTGCATCCAATAAAATTAGTGGAATGCCAATATATACATTTAGCTTGTCTAGACTACCAATAGTGGAGAATGGTGTGATGCCAAACTCATGCTGGCACCTACATAATGACACTGAGATCATCAAACTCACATGTGGATTTGAATCGGACACCACTCCCCCATGATCACTGGAATACCCCTCCTAGAATAGTAGGGTAACCATTTGTACAAGTGGAGAATGGCAGTGGTGCTAATCTATTATTAGGCCCTAAGAAATGGCATTGGGAAGCCTAAACTCACATGTGCATTCTTCTATGTAGTGATCATTGTCTCCGCTCTGTAGAGATCATATGGAATTGTGTCAATCTCTGTGGAGAATGCCACCAGTGGAAAATGGGAGTGGTGCCAATCTCATACCATGACCTGAAAACATGCACAAGGAATCCTAATCTCACATGTGCATAGGCACTTTTGCCATTATCCTACTGCAGCCAATAAAACTAGTGGAATGTCAATCTATAGGTTTAGTTTGTCTAGACTACCACTTGTGGAGAATGGTAGTGATGCCAAACTCATGCTGGCACCTACATATTGACACTGAGATCATCAAACTCACATGTGGATTTGAATCGGACACAACTCTCCTATGATCACTGGAATACCACTCCTAGAATAGTAGGGTAAACATTTGTACAACCGGAGAATGGCAGTGGTGCCAATCTCTTATTAGGCCCTAGAAATTGGCATTGAGAAGCCTAAATTCACATGTGCATTCTTCTATGTAGTGATGACCTGAAAACATGCACAAGGAATCCTAAACTCACATGTGCATTGGCACTTTTGCCATTATCCTACTGCCATTCTCCGCTAGTGGTAATGTGCATTCTTCTATGTAGTGATCACTGTCTCCGTTGTGTAGAGATCATATGGAATTGTGTCAATCTCTATGGAGAATGCCACCAGTGGAGAATGGCAGTGGTGCCAATCTCATACCATGACCTGAAAACATGCACAAGGATTCCTAATCTCACATGTGCATTGGCACTTTTGCCATTATCCTACTACAGCCAATAAAATTAGTGGAATGCCAATCTATAGGTTTAGTTTGTCTAGATTACCACTAGCGGAGAATGGGAGTGATGCCAAACTCATGCTGGCCCTAAGAAATGGCATTGAGAATCCTAAACTCACATGTGCATCCTTCTATGTAGTATCACTGTCTCCGCTATGTAGAGATCATATGGTATTGTGTCAATCTCTTATTAAGCCTTGGAATATCAATCTATAGATTTAGTTTGTCTATAGACTACCACTAGTGGAGAATGGCAGTGATTCCAAACTCATGCTGGCACCTACATAATGACACTAAGATCATCAAACTCACATGTGGATTGGAATCGGACACCACTCTCCTATGATCACAGGAATACCCCTCCTAGAATAGTAGGGTAAACATTTGTACAAGTGGAGAATGGCAGTGGTGCCAATCTCTTATTAGGCCCTAAGAAATGGCATTGAGAAGCCTAAACTCACATGTGCATTCTTCTATGTAGTGATCACTGTCTCCGCTATGTAGAGATCATATGGAATTGTGTCAATCTCTGTGGAGAATGCCACCAGTGGAGAATGGCAGTGGTGCCAATCTCATACCATGACCTAAAAACATGCACAAGGAATCCTAAAATCACATTTGCATTTGCACTTTTGCCATTATCCTACTGCAGCCAATAAAATTAGTGGAATGTCAATCTATAGGTTTAGTTTGTCTAAACTACCACTAGCGGAGAATGGCAGTGATGCCAATCTCATGCTTGCCCTAAGAAATGGCATTGAGAATCCTAAACTCACATGTGCATTCTTCTATGTAGTGATCACTATCTCCGCTGTGTAGAGATCATATGGAATTGTGTCAATCTCTTATTAGGCCCTAGAATGCCAATACATAGGTTTAGTTTGTCTAGACTACCACTAGTGGGGAATGGCAATGATGCCAATCTCATGTTGGCAACTATACAATGACATCGAGATCATCAAAGTCACGTTTGGATTGGAATCGGACACCACTCTCCTATGATCAGTGAAATACCCCTCCTAGAATAGTAGGGTAAACATTTGTACAAGTGGAGAATGACAATGGTGCCAATCTCTTATTAGGCCCTAATAAATGGCATTGAGAAGCCTAAACTCACATGTGCATTCTTCTATGTAGTGATCACTGTCTCCGCTGTGTAGAGATCACATGGAATTGTGTCAATCTGTGTAGAGAATGCCACCGGTGGAGAATGGCAATGGTACCAATCTCATACCATGACCTGAAAACATGCACAAGGAATCCTAAACTCACACGTGCATTGGCCTTTTTGCCATTATCCTACTGCAGCCAATAAAATTAGTGGAATGTCAATCTATAGGTTTAGTTTGTCTAGATTAGCACTAGCAGAGAATGGCAATGATGCCAATTTCATGGTGGCAACTACATAATGACATTGAGATGATCAAACTTACATGTGGAATGGAATAGGACACCACTCTCCTATGATCACTGGAATACCCCTCCTAGAATAGTAGGGTAAACATTTGTACAAGTGGAGAATGGCAGTGGTGCCAATCTCTTTTTAGGCCCTAAGAAATCACATTGAGAATTCTAAACTCACATGTGCGGAGATCATATGGATTTGTGTCAATCTCTATGGAGAATGCCACCAGTGGAGCATGGCAGTGGTGCCAATCTCATACCATGACCTGAAAACATGCACAAGGAATCCTAAACTCACATGTGCATTCTTTTATGTAGTGATCACTGTCTCCGCTGTGTAGAGATCATATGGAATTGTGTCAATCTCTATGGAGAATGCCACCAGTGGAGAATGGTAGTGGTACCAATCTCATACCATGACCTGAAAACATGCACAAGGATTCCTAAACTCACATGTGCATTCTTCTATGTAGTGATCACTGTCTCCGCTATGTAGAGATCATATGGAATCCTAAACTCACATTTGGATTGGAATTGGACACCACTCTCCTTGATCACTGGAATACCCCTCCTAGAATAGTAGGGTAAACATTTGTACAAGTGGAGAATGGCAATGGTGCCAATCTCTTATTAGGCCCTAATAAATGGCATTGAGAAGCCTAAACTCACATGTGCATTCTTCTATGTAGTGATCACTGTCTCTGCTGTGTAGAGATCATATGGATTTGTGTCAATCTCTGTGGAGAATGCCACCAGTGGAGAATGGCAGTGGTGCGAATCTCATACCATGACCTAAAAACATGCACAAGGAATCCTAAACTCACATGTGCATTGGCACTTTTGCCATTATAGAATGTCACCAGTGGAGAATGGCAGTGGTGCACAAGGAATCCTAAACTCACATGTGCATTCTTCTATGTAGTGATCACTGTCTCCGCTTTATAGAGATCATATGGAATTGTGTCAATCTCTGAGATCATCAAACTCACATGGGGATTGGACACAACTCTCCTATGATCACTGGAATACCCCTCCTAGAATAGTAGGGTAAACATTTGTACAAGTGGAGAATGGCAGTGGTGCCAATCTCTTATTAGGCCCTAAGAGATGGCATTGAGAAGCCTAAACTCACATGTGCATTCCTCTATGTAGTGATCACTCTCTCCACTGTGTAGACATCATATGGAATTGTGTCAATCTCTATGGAGAATGCCACCAGTGGAGAATGGTAGTGGTGCCAATCTCATACCATGACCTGAAAACATGCACAAGGAATCCTAAACTCACATGTGCATTCTTCTATGTAGTGATCATTGTCTCCGCTCTATAGAGATCATATGGAATTGTGTCAATCTCTGACATCATCAAACTCACATGTGGATTGGAATCGGACACCACTCTCCTATGATCACTGGAATACCCCTCCTAGAATATTATGGTAAACATTTGAACAAGTGGAGAATGGCAGTGGTGCCAATCTCATACGATGACCTGAAAACATGCACAAGGAATCCTAAACTCACATGTGCATTGGCAATTTTGCCATTATCATCTAAACTCACATGTGCATTCTTCTATGTAGTGATCACTGTCTTGGATGTGTAGAGATCATATGGAATTGTGTCAATCTCTGTGGAGAATGCCACCAGTGGAGAATGGTAGTGGTGCCAATCTCATACCAGGACCTAAAAACATGCACAAGGAATCCTAAACTCACATGTGCATTCTTCTATGTAGTGATCACTGTCTCCATTGTGTAGAGATCATATGGAATTGTGTCAATCTCTGAGATCATCAAACTCACATGTGGATTGGAATCGGACACCACTCTCCTATGATCACTGGAATTCCCCTCCTAGAATAGTAGGGTAAACATTTGTACAAGTGGAGAAGCGCATTGGTGCCAGTCTCTTATTAGGCCCTAAGAAATGGCATTGAGAAGCCTAAACTCACATGTGCATTCTTCTATGTAGTGATCACTGTCTCCACTGTGTAGAGATCATATGGAATTGTGTTAATCTCTGTGGAGAATGCCACCAGTGGAGAATGGGAGTGGTGCCAATCGCATACCATGACCTGAAAACATGCACAAGGAATCCTAAACTCACATGTGCATTGACACTTTTGCCATTATCCTACTACAGCCAATAAAATTAGTGGAATGTCAATCTATAGGTTCAGTTTGTCTAGATTACCACTAGCGGAGAATGGCAGTGATGCCAATCTCATGCTGGCAACTACATAATGACACTGAGATCATCAATCTCACATGTGGAATGGAATAGGACACCACTCTCCTATGATCACTGGAATACCCCTCCTAGGATAGTAGGGTAAACATTTGTACAAGTGGAGAATGGCAGTGGTGCCAATCTCATACCATGACGTGAAAGCATGCACAAGGAATCCTAAACTCACATGTGCATTGGCACTTTCGCCATTATCCTACTGCCATTCTCTGCTAGTGGTAATGTGCATTCTTTTATGTAGTGATCACTGTCTCCATTGTGTCGAGATCATATGGAATTGTGTCAATCTCTGAGGAGAATGCCACCAGTGGATAAGCATTGAGAAGCCTAAACTCACATGTGCATTCTTCTATGTAGTGATCACTGTCTCCACTATGTAGAGATCATATGGATTTGTGTCAATCTCTATGGAGAATGCCACCAGTGGAGAATGGCAATGGTGCCAATCTCATACCATGACCTGAAAACATGAACAAGGAATCCTAAACTCACATGTGCATTGGCACCTTTTCCATTATCCTACTGCCATTCTCTGCTAGTGGTAATGTGCATTCTTCTATATAGTGATCACTATCTCCACTCTGTAGAGATCATATGGATTTGTCTCAATCTCTATGGAGAATACCACCAGTGGAGAATGGCAGTGGTGCCAATCTCATACCATGACCTGAAAACATGCACAAGGAATCCTAAACTCACATGTGCATTGGTACTTTTGCCATTATCCTACTGCCCTTCTCCGCTAGTGATAATGTGCATTCTTCTATGTAGTGATCACAATCTCCGATGTGTAGAGATCATATGGAATTCTGTCAATCTATGTGGAGAATGCCACCAGTGGAGAATGGCAGTGGTGCCAATCTCATACCATGACCTGAAGACATGCACAAGAAATCCTAAACTCACATGTGCATTGGCACTTTTGCAATTATCCTACTGCAATGAATAAAATTAGTGGAATGTCAATCTATAGGTTTAGTTTGTCTAGATTACCACTAGCGGAGAATGGCAATGATGCCAGTCTCATGCTTGCCCTAAGAAATGGCATTGAGAATCCTGAACTCACATGTGCATTCTTCTATGTAGTGATCACTGCCTCCGTTGTGTAGAGATCATATGGAATTGTGTCAATCTCTTATTCGGCCCTGGAATGTCAATCTATAGGTTTAGTTTGTCTAAACTACCACTAGTGGGGAATGGCACTGATGCCAATCTCATGCTGGCATCTATATAATGACATTGAGATCATCAAACTCACATTTGCATTGGAATCGGACACCACTCTCCTATGGTCACTGGAATACCCCTCCTTGAATAGTAGGGTAAACATTTGTACAAGTGGAGAATGGCAGTGGTGCCAATCTTTTATTAGGCCCTAATAAATGGCATTGGGAAGCCCAAACTCACATGTGCATTCTTCTATATAGTGATCACTGTCTCCGTTGTGTAGAGATCATATGGATTTGTGTTAATCTCTGTGGAGAATGCCACCAATGGAGAATGGTAGTGGTGCCAATCTCATACCATGACCTGAAAACATCCACAAGGAATCCTAAACTCACATGTGCATTGGCACTTTTGCCATTATCCTACTGCAGCCAATAAAATAAGTGGAATGTCAATCTATAGGTTCAGTTTGTCTAGATTACCACTAGTGGCAAATGGCAGTGATGCCAATCTCATGCTGACAACTACATAATGACACTGAGATAATCAAACTCACATGTGGAATGGAATCGGACACCACTCTACTATGATCACTGGAATACCCCTCTTAGAATAGTAGGGTAAACATTTGTACAAGTGGAGAATGGCAGTGGTACCAATCTCTTATTAGTCCCTAAGAACTGGCATTGGGAATTCTAAACTCACATGTGCATTCTTCTATGTAGTGATCACTATCTCCGCTATGTAGAGATCATATGGAATTGTGTCAATCTCGATGGAGAATGCCACCAGTGGAGAATGGTTGTGGTGCCAATCTCATACCATGACCTAAAAACATGCACAAGGAATCCTAAACTCACATGTGCATTTGCACTTTTGCCACTATCCTACTGCAACCAATAAAATTAGTGGAATGTCAATCTATAGGTTTAGTTTGTCTAGATTACCACTAGTGAAGAATGGCAGTGATGCCAATCTCATGCTTGCCCTAAGAAATGGCATTGAGAGTCCTAAACTCACATGTGCATTCTTCTATGTAGTGATCACTCTCTCCGTTGTGTAGAGATTATATGGAATTATGTCAATCTCTTATTAGGCCCTAGAATGTCAATCTATAGGTTTAGTTTGACTAGACTACCACTAGTGGGCAATGGTAGTGATGCCAATCTCATGCTGGCAACTATATAATGACATTGACATCTTCAAACTCACATTTGGATTGGGATCGAACACCACTCTCCTATGATCACTGGAATACCCCTCCTAGAATAGTAGGGTAAACATTTGTACAAGTGGAGAATGGCAGTGGTCCCAATCTCTTATTAGGCCCTAAGAAATGGCATTGAGAAGCCTAAACTCACATGTGCATTATTCTATGTAGTGATCACTGTCTGCACTGAGTAGAGATCATATGGAATTGTGTCAATCTCTATGGAGAATGCCACCAGTGGAGAATGGCAGTGGTGCCAATCTCACTGCCATTCTTCCGCTAGTGATCACAGTCTCCGATGTGTAGAGATCATATGGAATTGTGTCAATCTCTGTGGAGAATGCTACCAATGGAGAATGGCAGTGGTGCCAATCTCATACCATGACCTGAAAACATGCACAAGGAATCCTAAACTCACATGTGCATTGGCACTTTTGCCATTATCCTACTGCAGTCAATAAAAGTAGTGGAATGTCAATCTATAGGTTTAGTTTGTCTAGATTACCACTAGCACAGAATGGCAGTGATGCCAATCTCATGCTTGCCCTAAGAAATGGCATTGAGAATCCTAAACTCACATGTGCATTCTTCAATGTAGTGATCACTGTCTCTGCTATGTAGAGATCATATGGAATTGTGTCAATCTCTTATTAGGCCCTAAAATGTCAATCTATAGGTTTAGTTAGTCTAGACTACCATTAGTGGGGAATGGCAGTGATGCCAATCTCATGCTGGCAACTATATAATGACATTGAGATCATCAAACTCACATTTGGATTGGAGTCAGACACCACTCTCCTATGATCACTGGAATACCCCTCCTAGAGTAGTAGGTTAAACATTTGTACAAGTGGAGAATGGCAGTGGTGCCAATCTCTTATTAGGCCCTAATTAATGGCATTGAGAAGCCTAAACTCACATATGCATTCTTCTATGTAGTGATCACTGTCTCCGCTGTGTAGAGATCATATGGAATTGTGTCAATCTTTGTGGAGAATGCCACAAGTGGAGAATGGCAGTGGTGCCAATCTCATACCATGACCTGAAAACATGCATAAGGAATCCTAAACTCACATGTGCATTGGCACCTTTTCCATTATAGAATTCCACCAGTGGATAATGGCACTGGTGCACAAGGAATCCTAAACTCATATGTGCATTTTTCTATGTAGTGATCACTGTCTCCACTGTGTAGAGATCATATGGAATTGTGTCAATCTCTGAGATCATTAAACTCACATGTGGATTGGAATCGGACACCACTCTCCTATGATCACTGGAATACCCCTCCTAGAATAGTAGGGTAAACATTTGTACAAGTGGAGACTGGCAATGGTTCCAATCTCTTATTAGGCCCTAAGAAATGGCATTGAGAAGCCTAAACTCACATGTGCATTCTTCTATGTAGTGATCATTGTCTCCACTGTGTAGAGATCATATGGAATTGTGTCAATCTCTGTGGAGAATGGCAGTGGTGCCAATCTCATACCATGACCTGAAAACATGCACAAGGAATCCTAAACTAACATGTGCATTGGCACTTTTGCCATTATCCTACTGCAGCAAATAAAATTAGTGGAATGTCAATCTATAGGTTCAGTTTGTCTGGATTACCAGTAGCAGAGAATGGCAGTGATGCCAATCTCATGCTGGCAACTACATAATGACACTGAGATCATAAAACTCACACGTGGAATGGAATAGGACACCACTCTCCTATGACCACTGGAATACCCCTCCTAGAATAGTAGGGTGAACATTTGTAGAAGTGGAGAATGGCAGTGGTGCCAATCTCTTATTAGGCCGTAAGAAATGGCATTGAGAAGCCCAAACTCACATGTGCAGAGATGATATGGAATTGTATCAATCTCTATGGAGAATTCCACCAGTGGAGAATGGTAGTGGTGCCAATCTCATACCATGACCTGAAAACATGCACAAGGAATCCTAAACTCACATGTGCATTGGGACTTTTGCCATTATAGAATGCCACCAGTGGAGAATGGCAGTGGTGCACAAGGAATCCTAAACTCACATGTGTATTCTTCTATGTAGTGATCACTGTCTCCACTGTGTGGAGATCATATGGAATTGTGTCAATCTCTGAGATCATCAAACTCACATGTGGATTGGAATCGGACACCACTCTCCTATGATCACTGGAATACCCCTCCTAGAATAGTACGGTAAACATTTGTACAAGTGCAGACTCGCAGTGGTGCCAATCTCTTATTACGCCCTAAGAAATGGCATCGAGAAGCCTAAACTCACATGTGCATTCTTCTATGTAGTGATCACTGTCGCCGCTGTGTAGAGATCATATGGAATTGTGTCAATCTCTGTGGAGAATGGAAGTGGTTCCAATCTCATACCATGACCTGAAAACATGCACAAAGAATCCTAAACTCACATGTGCATTGGCACTTTTTCCATTATCCTACTGCAGCCAATAAAATTAGTGGAATGTCAATCTATAGGCTCGATTTGTCTAGATTACCACTAGTGGAGAATGGCAGTGATGCCAATCTCATGCTGGTAACTACATAATGACACTGAGATCATCAAACTCACCTGTGGAATGGAATAGGACACCACTCTCCTATGATCACTGGAATACCCCCCCTAGAATAGTAGGGTAAACATTTGTACAAGTGGAGAATGGCAGTGGTGCCAATCTCTTATTAGGCCCTAAGAAATGGCATTCAGAAGCCTAAACTCACATGTGCAGAGATCATATGGATTTGTGCCAATCTCTGTGGAGAATGGCAGTGGTGCCAACCTCATACCATGACCTGAAAACATGCACAAGGAATCCTAAACTCACATGTGCATTCTTCTATGTAGTGATCACTATCTCCGCTGTGTAGAGATCATATGGAATTGTGTCAACCTCTGTGGAGAATGCCACCAATGGAGAATGGTAGTGGTGCCAATCTCATACAATGATGTGAAAACATGCACAACAGATCCTAAACTCACATGTGCATTCTTCTATGTAGTGATCACTGTTACCCCTGTGTAGAGATCATATGGAATTGTGTCTATCTATGTGGAGAAAGCCACCAGTGGAGAATGGTAGTGGTGCATATCTCATTCGATGACCTGAAAACATGCACAAGGAATCCTAGACTCACATGCGCATCTTCTATGTAGTGATCACTATCTCCGCTGTGTAGACATCATAAGGAATTGTGTCAATCTCTGTGGAGAATGCCACCAGTGGAGAATGGTAGTGGTGCCAATCTTATACCATGACCTGAAAACATGCACAAGGAATCCTAAACTCACATGTGCATTCTTCTATGTAGTGATCACTATCTCCGCTGTGTAGAGATCATATGGAATTGTGTCAATATCTGAGGTCATCAAACTCACATGTGGATTGGAATCGGACACCACTCTCCTATGATCACTGGAATACCCCTCCTAGAATAGTAGGCTAAACATTTCTACAAGTGGAGAATGGCAGTGGTGCCAATCTCTTATTAGGCCCTAAGAAATGGCATTGAGAAGCCTAAACTCATATGGAATTATTCTATGTAGTGATCACTGTCTCCGCTGTGTAAAGATCATATGGAATTGTGTCAATCTCTGTGGAGAATCCCAATAAAATTAGACTACCACTAGTGGGGAATGGCAGTGATGCCAATCTCATGGATTGGAATCACACACCACTCTCCTCTGATTACTGGAATACCCCTCCTAGAATAGTAGGGTAAACATCAATCTATAGGTTTAGTTTGTCTAGATTACCACTAGCGGAGAATGGCAGTGATGCCAATCTCATGCTTGCCCTAAGAAATGGCATTGAGAATCCTAAACTCACATGTGCATTCTTCTATGTAGTGATCACTGTCTCCCCTATGTAGAGATCATATGGAATTGTGTCAATCTCTGATTAGGCCCTGGAATGTCAATCTATAGGTTTAGTTTGTCTAGACTACCACTAGTGGGGAATGGCAGTGATGCCAATCTCATGCTGGCAACTATATAATGACGTTGAGATCATCAAACTCATATTTGGATTTGAATCGGACACCACTCTCCTATAATCACTTGAATACCACTCCTAGAATAGTAGGGTAAACATTTGTACAAGTGGAGAATGGCAGTGGTGCCAATCTCTTATTAGGCCCTATAAAATGGCATTGAGAAGCCTAAACTCACATGTGCATTCTTTCTATGTAGTGATCACTGTCTCCGCTGTGTAGAGATCATATGGAATTGTGTCAATCTCTATGGACAATACCACCAGTGGAGAATTGCAGTGGTGCCAATCTCATACCATGACGTGAAAACATACACAAGGAATCCTAAACTTACATGTGCATTGGCACTTTTGCCATTATCCTACTGCAGCCAATAAAGTTAGTGGAATGTCAATCTACAGGTTTAGTTTTTCTAGATTACCACTAGCGGAGAATGGCAGTGATGCCAATCTCATGCTTGCCCTAAGAAATGGCATTGAGAATCCTAAACTCACATGTGCATTCTTCTATGTAGTGATCACTGTCTCCGCTGTGTAGAGATCATATGGAAATGTGTCAATCTCTTATTAGGCCCTGGAATGTCAATCTATAGGTTTAGTTTGTCTAGATTACCACTAGTGGAGAATGGCAATGAGGCCAATCTCATGCAGGCACCTACATAATGACACTAAGATAACCAAACTCACATGTGGATTGGAATCAGACACCACTCTCCTAGGATCACTGGAATACCCCTCCTAGAATAGTAGGGTAAACATGTGTACAAGTGGAGAATGGCAGTGGTGCCAATCTCATGCTTGCCCTAATAAATGGCATTGAGAAGCCTAAACTCACATGTGCATTCTTCTATGTAGTGATCACTGTCTCCGCTGTGTAGAGATCATATGGAATTGTGTCAATCTCTATGGAGAATGCCACCAGTGGAGAATGGGAGTGGTGCCAATCGCATACCATGACCTGAAAACATGCACAAGGAATCCTAAACTCACATGTGCATTGACACTTTTGCAATTATCCTACTACAGCCAATAAAATTAGTGGAATGTCAATCTATAGATTTAGTTTGTCTAGATTACCACTAGCGGAGAATGGCAGTGATGCCAATCTCATGCTGGCAACTACATAATGACACTGAGATCATCAAACTCACATGTGGAATGGAATAGGACACCACTCTCCTATGATCACTGGAATACCCCTCCTAGGATAGTAGGGTAAACATTTGTACAAGTGGAGAATGGCAGTGGTGCCAATCTCATACCATGACGTGAAAACATGCACAAGGAATCCTAAACTCACATGTGCATTGGCACTTTTGCCATTATCCTACTTCCATTCTCCGCTAGTGGTAATGTGCATTCTTTTATGTAGTGATCAGTGTCTCCATTGTGTCGAGATCATATGGAATTGTGTCAATCTCTGAGGAGAATGCCACCAGTGGATAAGCATTGAGAAGCCTAAACTCACATGTGCATTCTTCTATGTAGTGATCACTGTCTCTGCTATGTAGAGATCATATGGATTTGTGTCAATCTCTATGGAGAATGCCACCAGTGGAGAATGGCAATGGTGCCAATCTCATATCATGACCTGAAAACATGAACAAGGAATCCTAAACTCACATGTGCATTGGCACCTTTTCCATTATCCTACTGCCATTCTCTACTAGTGGTAATGTGCATTCTTCTATATAGTGATCACTGTCTCCACTCTGTAGAGATCATATGGATTTGTCTCAATCTCTATGGAGAATGCCACTAGTGGAGAATGGCAGTGGTGCCAATCTCATACCATGACCTGAAAACATGCACAAGGAATCCTAAACTCACATGTGCATTGGCACTTTTGCCATTATCCTACTGCCATTCTCCGCTAGTGATAATGTGCATTCTTCTATGTAGTGATCACAATCTCCAATGTGTAGAGACCATATGGAATTCTATCAATCTATGTGGAGAATGCCACCAGTGGAGAATGGCAGTGGTGCCAATCTCATACCATGACCTGAAAACATGCACAAGAAATCCTAAACTCACATGTGCATTGGCACTTTTGCGATTATCCTACTGCAGTGAATAAAATTAGTGGAATGTCAATCTATAGGTTTAGTTTGTCTATATTACCACTAGCAGAGAATGGCAATGATGCCAGTCTCATGCTTGCCCTAAGAAATGGCCTTGAGAATCCTGAACTCACATGTGCATTCTTCTATGTAGTGATCACTGCCTCCGCTGTGTAGAGATCATATGGAATTGTGTCAATCTCTTATTCGGAATGTCAATCTATAGGTTTAGTTTGTCTAAACTACCACTAGTGGGGAATGGCACTGATGCCAATCTCATGCTGGCATCTATATAATGACATTGAGATCATCAAACTCACATTTGCATTGGAATCAGACACCACTCTCCTATGGTCACTGGAATACCCCTCCTTGAATAGTAGGGTAAACATTTGTACAAGTGGAGAATGGCAATGGTGCCAATCTCTTATTAGGCCCTAATAAATGGCATTGGGAAGCCCAAACTCACATGTGCATTCTTCTATATAGTGATCACTGTCTCCGTTGTGTAGAGATCATATGGATTTGTGTTAATCTCTGTGGAGAATGCCACGAGTGGAGAATGGTAGTGGTGCCAATCTCATACCATGACTTGAAAACATGCACAAGGAATCCTAAACTCACATGTGCATTGGCACTTTTGCCATTATCCTACTGTAGCCAATAAAATTAGTGGAATGTCAATCTATAGGTTCAGTTTGTCTAGATTACCACTAGTGGCAAATGGCAGTGATGCCAATCTCATGCTGACAACTACATAATGACACTGAGATGATCAAACTCACATGTGGAATGGAATCGGACACCACTCTACTATGATCACTGGAATACCCCTCTTAGAATAGTAGGGTAAACATTTGTACAAGTGGAGAATGGCAGTGGTACCAATCTCTTATTAGTCCCTAAGAAATGGCATTGGGAATTCTAAACTCACATGTGCATTCTTCTATGTAGTGATCACTATCTCCGCTATGTAGAGATCATATGGAATTGTGTCAATCTCTGTGGAGAATGCCACCAGTGGAGAATGGCTGTGGTGCCAATCTCATACCATGACCTAAAAACATGCACAAGGAATCCTAAACTCACATGTGCATTTGCACTTTTGCCATTATCCTATTGCAACCAATAAAATTAGTGGAATGTCAATCTATAGGTTTAGTTTGTCTAGATTACCACTAGCGGAGAATGGCATTGATGCCAATCTCATGCTTGCCCTAAGAAATGGCATTGAGAGTCCTAAACTCACATGTGCATTCTTCTATGTAGTGATCACTCTCTCCGTTGTGTAGAGATTATATGGAATTGTGTCAATCTCTTATTAGGCCCTAGAATGTCAATCTATAGGTTTAGTTTGTCTAGACTACCACTAGTGGGCAATGGTAGTGATGCCAATCTCATGCTGGCAACTATATAATGACATTGACATCATCAAACTCACATTTGGATTGGGATCGAACACCACTCTCCTATGATCACTGGAATACCCCTCCTAGAATAGTAGGGTAAACATTTGTACAAGTGGAGAATGGCAGTGGTCCCAATTTCTTATTAGGCCCTAAGAAATGGCATTGAGAAGCCTAAACTCACATGTGCATTCTTCTATGTAGTGATCACTGTCTGCGCTGAGTAGAGATCATATGGAATTGTGTCAATCTCTATGGAGAATGCCACCAGTGGAGAATGGCAGTGGTGCCAATCTCACTGCCATTCTTTCGCTAGTGATCACAGTCTCCGATGTGTAGAGATCATATGGAATTGTGTCAATCTTTGTGGAGAATGCTACCAGTGGAGAATGGAAGTGGTGCCAATCTCATACCATGACCTGAAAACATGCACAAGGAATCCTAAACTCACATGTGCATTGGCACTTTTGCCATTATCCTACTGCAGTCAATAAAAGTAGTGGAATGTCAATCTATAGGTTTAGTTTGTCTAGATTACCACTAGCACAGAATGGCAGTGATGCCAATCTCATGCTTGCCCTAAGAAATGGCATTGAGAATCCTAAACTCACATGTGCATTCTTCTATGTAGTGATCACTGTCTCCGCTGTGTAGAGATCATAAGGAATTGTGTCAATCTGTTATTACCTGGTATGTCAATCTATAGGTTTAGTTTGTCTAAACTACCACTAGTGAGGAATGGTAGTGATGCCAATCTCATGCTGGCAACTATATAATGACATTTTGATCATCAAACTCACATTTGGATTGGGATCGAACACCACTCTCCTATGATCACTAGAATACCCCTCCTAGAATAGTAGGGTCAACATTTGTATAAGTGGAGAATGGCAGTGGTCCCAATCTCTTATTAGGCCCTAAGAAATGGCATTGAGAAGCCTAAACTCACATGTGTATTCTTCTATGTAGTGATCACTGTCTGCACTGAGTAGAGATCATATGGAATTTTGTCAATCTCTGTGGAGAATGCCACCAGTGGAGAATGGCAGTGGTGCCAATCTCATACCATGACCTAAAAGCATTCACAACGAATCCTAAACTCACATGTGAATTGGCACTTTTGCCATTATCCTACTATAGCCAATAAATTTAGTGGAATGTCAATCTATAGGTTCTGTTTGTCTAGATTACCACTTGCAGAGAATGGCAGTGATGGGAATCCTAAACTCTCATGTGCATTGACACTTTTGCCATTATCCTACTGCAGCCAATAAAATTAGTGGAATGTCAATCTATAGGTTTAGTTTGTCTAGATTACCACTAGCGGAGAATGGAAGCGATGCCAATCTCATGCTGGCTACTACATAATGACACTAAGATCATCAAACTCACATGTGGAATGGAATAGGACACCACTCTCCTATGATCACTGGAATACCCCTCCTGGAATAGTAGGGTAAACATTTGTACAATTGGAGAATGGCAGTGGTGCCAATCTCTTTTTAGGCCCTAAGAAATGGCATTGAGAAGACTTAACTCACATGTGTAGAGATCATATGGATTTGTGTCAATCTCTGTGGAGAATGCCACCAAAGGAGAATGGCAGTGGTGCCAATTTGATACCATGACGTGAAAACATGCACAAGGAATCCTAAACTCACATGTGCATTCTTCTATGTAGTGATCACTGTCTCCGCTGTGTAGAGATTATATGGAATTTTGTCAATCTCTGTGGAGAATGGCAGTGGTGCGAATCTCATACCATGACCTGAAAACATGCACAAGGAATCCTAAACTCACATGTGCATTCTTCTATGTAGTGATCACTCTCTCCGCTGTGTAGAGATCATATGGAATTGTTTCAATCTCTGTGGATAATGCCACCAGTGGAGAATGGTAGTGGTGCAAATCTCATACCATGACCTGAAAACATGCATAAGGGATCCTAAACTCACATGTGCATTCTTCTATGTAGTGATCACTATCTCCACTGTGTAGAGATCATATGGAATTGTGTCAATCTCTGAGATCATCAAACTCACATGTGGATTGGAATAGGACACCACTCTTCTATGATCACTCGAACCCCTCCTAGAATAGTAGAGTAAACATTTGTACAAGTGGAGAATGGCAGTGGTGCCAATCTCTTATTAGGCCCTAAGAAATGGCATTGAGAAGCCTAAAATCACATGTGCAGGGATCATATGGATTTGTGTCTATCTCTGTGGAGGAGAATGGCAGTGGTGCCAATCTCATACCATGACCTGAAAACATGCACAAGGAATCCTGAACTCAAATGTGCATTCTTCTATGTAGTGATCACTGTCTCTGCTGTGTAGAGATCATATGGAATTGTGTCAATCTCTGTGGAGAATGCCACCAGTGGAAAATGGCAGTGGTGCCAATCTCATGCTAATCTATAGGTTTAGTTTATCTAGACTATTACTAGTGGGGAATGGCAGTGATGCCAATCTCATGGTGGCAACTATATAATGACATTAAGATCATCAAACTCACATTTGGATTTGAATCGGACACCACTCTCCTATGATCACTAGAATACCACTCCTAGAATAGTAGGGTAAACATTTGTACAAGTGGAGAATGGCAGTGGTGCCAATCTCTTATTAGGCCCTAGAAAATGGCATTGAGAAGCCTAAACTCACATGTGCATTCTTCTATGTAGTGATCACTATCTCCGCTATGTAGAGATCATATGGAATTGTGTCAATCTCTGTGGAGAATGGCAATGGTGCCAATCTCATACCATAACCTGAAAACATGCACAAGGAATTGTAAACTCACATGTGCATTGGCACTTTTGCTATTATCCTACTGCAGCCAATAAAATTAGTGGAATGTCTAGACTACCACTAGTGGAGAATGGCAGTGATGCCAATCTCATGCTGGAACCTACATAATCACACTGAGATCATCAAACTCACATGTGGATTGGAATTGGACACCACTCTCCTAGAATACCCCTCCTAGAATAGTAGGGTAAACATTTGTACAAGTGGAGAATGGCAGTGGTGTGAGTCTCTTATCAGGCCATAGAGAATTGCATTGAGAAGCCTAAACTCACATGTGCATTCTTATTAGCATCAGTGCCCTTCTCTAGAAGGTCAGGTGAGAAAACACTCATGTGATAACCTTCACATAAGGAGAATGGCACTGGTGCCATTCTCTGACTCTCTGCAATCCATGTGATGAATTGAACTTCTACCATTCTCCTTAACATCATGGAGGATGGCACCAGTGGCATTATCCTCAAACTCTCACGGAGGATGGCACTTGTTCCATTCTGAACAAACTCAAAATCCATGTGTTCAATGGCATTTGTGACACTCTTCTAACATCATATTATGTTGGAGAATGGAATGAATACCATTCTTTATTATAACCATCTTAACTTTGATCCTGTGTATATTTGCTTACTGTGTTGGTGTAGTTTTTCATAATGCATACATAAGTTGCTTCGCCTTGGTTATTTTGTTAATAGAAGTTGCATTGTGGTTGTAATATTTCCTACTACAGTTATGATTTTCTATTATACATATCATTGTGTCCTTGGTTCTTTTGTTAACAGAACATTGCAAGAATGGCTAGCAAGGGAAAGAGAAAGGTTCGAGAGGTGTCAGTTTATGATGCAGTTAGTTCTGGAAGAGGATAGTTTTTGGATATATACAATAACGAACTCCAAAAACTCCATAAAGTGCATTGTTTTGTGAACATCCAAGGAACAACTTTTGAAGATGTTGGACAAGTTAAAGAGATGGAGGATACCGAGAAAGACAACGTTCCTTGTCTCAAAATTCATACATTGGGAGGCAATGTGTATCAATTGGATCCTGCTTGTTTTGATCATGCAAGGATGAATGCTACTGGGGAGGACACGATGATATCTAGGGGTTTGATTAATGAGCCAAAAAATTATACCAACCAACAGATATTAGAAAGCTTTGATTTGGTAACAAAAGGGATAAGGCAAGATATAAAAAAGACTAGAAAAGTTTCAAAAAGAACCAAGAAAAGTGATGTTGAAGGGTCAAGCTCTCAAGTGTCTTAGAACACATTGAAAGAGAAGGCTAGAGAGACCGGTGAGGAGGAAACAACAGGTGAGAAGGAAATAAGGTCAGATGGAAAAACAAGCATTGGGGATAAAATGGAGGCTAAAGACAAAGAGACAACTTTAGGAGGAAAACAGGGAGGTACAGGAATAGTCATTGATGGAACTGGAAGTGGAGGTGATGCAACGAGGAGTGGTGAGACACATATAATAGGACATGGTGAGAAATAATCTGAAGCAACTATCATCCTGTATAAGAAAATCCAACCAGATGTTGACTTTAAGGCACTACAAAAGAAATTGGAAAGGAAGGACACAAGTATGACAGGCTTGATGGAGTACGTAGAGTACTTCCCATTTGGTTTGGAGTTTGAGGTGTTGATCCCAGTGATGAATTGCTTTAGAGCACCAAGCCAATATGTGTACACGACATTGACCCTCAGCTTTGTCAGTGACTTGGTCAAGAGTTTTGCAATGGATGCACGACCTCCTACAACATGTGCATATCTTATGCCTTACCACACAGGCACAAATACTCCGATGTGCAAGGAAGAGATAAAGGTGGAAAAGTTAAAGGAGTATAATTATTGGATTCTCACAGGGTAGCATTCGATTTATGCGGCAAGGATGTTTATAACTAAAGCACATGGAGAAGCCTTCAATCAACAAAAAGGTTTCTATACACGGAGGAAGGCGAGAATTGTTGTCAATGCACCAGTTGAAGCAAGTTGTAAGATATCATCAATGGCCAACATGGAGGCACAGACCGTTTTGAAAAATCAACCATATATCGATATCTTACAACACCTAAGGGTGCAGTGGATTGCATTCGGACGACCAAAGAAACCAGCCCAAGGCCTTGTCAAAGGGCATAAATATCGACAAAGTTGGGATGTGAGTAATAAACTTTGTTTTGTATGCATTTTTTATTTTAAGAATGTTTATGGCTTTGTAAAAGAAATGATAGTAGTGTCAATTCCCTGATGTGAGAATGGCACTAGTGCCATTCTTCTAGTTACCAAGTCATGCTTTTGACATGGTAATGGGAGAATCGCACTAGTGTCATTATTATCTCTATTACATGATTTGGATTAGAAGAATGTCTAAGATGATTTTGATTTTTTTATATAGAATTTTGTAGGAGTTGCAAGCGTATCGATGGGCACAAACTTTTCTACCAAGGACACACACATGGTCACATACGATGATGACATCTATGAACAATGGATTAGGATTTTGACATTGGTGAAGCATGGTGATCTTGAGGGTTGAAATCCCACAATAATATATATGAGGTGTCTGCTAGGATTGGAAGACGAAGTTGTATGTGCACTTCAAGTAGAGATTGAGTCTAAAGAAATAGTCTTGGTCGAGTCAAGCAAAGACAAGGACTCCATTGAAATGTCTCAACGGGAAATGGAGATTAAGCATGATAGAGCCCTAAAAGAAGTGCTCATCAAGGAGTTCAACTCACGTCACCCTTCGCCACAACATCAAACATGGGATGCCCTTGCAACTTAATTCAAAATTGATTCAATTGTTTATCAGAGCTTCAAGGGTTCATGTGAGTCATGGGTCAAAGAGAAGCTGCAAGTTGGCAAGTCCACACCTGATTTCCCAGAAGCCGCGTCAATCTATGTTGATTGGGTGATTAGTTCAATAGAGGGTAACAAGTCTACATCGCAGTCTTGTTTTCCTTGGAAAATTATTCAAGTGAACATGGAGACGGAGGGGGAGAGCTTTCTAACACGTCACTCCAAGGGACAACTTCCAATCAGCTTGTGTGTGCTTGACACCTTAGAGGGATCTACCAAAGGCATGTGTTGGGATAAGGATGCCTTCAAGAAGTTGCTCTGTGGCTTGATGGAGACCGTTGCCACTCCGTCACAGTATGTATTGCTATAATTTATGACAATGATAGAGATGGTAAATCTCAAGGAAGTAATGATAGAGGCTCGATTTTGGCATAGAAGGTTTGTGGGTGTTATCCATGAATCAGATAGTGCACAAAAGGGTTTGTCTGAGACCTTCTATTTTTTATCATTTGTCAGCTCACATGATGGGTTTGATGGATTTGAGCACATGTTAGAAAACACAAGGCCATACACAATAATTGAGGACAATATTCTTTATTCTGATGAGGACGATGGATATGAAAAAGAGGCGGTTATGAAGCATGGCATCATCAAGGAGTGCATCAGGTGCTATTGTAGTAGGGAACATGACGTTGTTGTTGACTTCTTTACTAATGGATGTGTGGCATTACAAACATTGTCAAGCAAAAGAAAAGTGATCTCACTGGTGAAGACATCCCAACAGGCGATAGAGGTCGAGGCTATGTGTGTGGCACATGCATCAAATAATCCCCATATTAAGATTTGGTCTAGCATTGAGAGGCCTCTTGAGACACATAGAGCTGATTCACCTATCGATGAAGGAATTAAAGAGGGTGAGCATCACATTGAAGACTTGCAACCTTTAACTGAAGCAGATCTTGAAGCTATCCCAAAGATTACATTGGAAGATTTGGAGCAAGGTCTTTAGCTACTCATTTATGCCTTGTGTATTCAGTTTCAAAATAATATGACTTTTATGGATTTTCTCGATTGCACATACTCTCATTATATTAAAGAGATTAAACATTAGGTATGATAAAATTGTGTGACATAATGACATGGGGAATGGTACTAGTGTCATTCTCCCTATGTCGGGTTATACGTAAGAGGTACTATTAACATTTTATGTGACCTCATATGGAGAATGGCACTAGTGCCATTCTCTCTTTGTGGTTATGTAGAAATGGTAATACTGTTATGTTCCTTTCTTGAATCTATGTTAGTTGAAAGCATTACAGAGATTTAAAATTGTATAGTATTAACTATGCTACCAAAGTTTGGATTTGGGTGCTTTCTACAAATCTATTGGACCAAAGTAATACAATATCTATGCTTTCAGATCATGCATTGTACATTTCTTTTGGGACATGGGGGGAGGCACTAGTAGCATTCTCTCCTCTCAATGAGGATATAGAGAAAGGCACTAGTGGCATTCTCCATAACCTTATATGTAAAATGGCACTAGCACCACCCCAAGAGAAGAATGGCACTAGTGCCATTCTCTCTATGAGTTCAGAGAGAAAGGTTGCACTATTTTCATTCTCAATTGACCTTTAGAGAGATTGGCACCAGTGCCATTCCCCAAAAAGATAATGGAATCAGTGAATGGCGATGGATAATGTTCATACTTTATTTTTATTTATTAGTTTCATATGCTTTTGTGCTTCGACATTGTTGAATACACTCTAAAGAATCAAAATATTTCTATATTCCTCAACTTCCATAGGGACCAATGATGCATGGAAGGATATGGAGACATCAAATGTAGAGGACAACATACCACCCAAAATGGGGACTATCAATTATGCGATGGATACAAGAGGTATAGAAGAAAACATAACCCCAAAAATGGAGAAAATTGCAAGGAATATCATGAATCCTATACTTTTAGAAGAGAACATGGATGAATGTACTGTCTCAACATTGGGGACAAGACTAGATAATCTTATTGTTGTTGCAAACATGTATAAAAACATAGCACCTAACAATTTGGATGAGTCAGCAACTTCAAGGAGAATTTGGATCTATATCCACATACAATTTCTTTGGATATGCCACGATTAACAATCATATTAGACTTGAATGGCCTGTTATTAAGTCGCTGCCTATTCAAGTCTCCAATACATCCGTCTATTATGCATGGCAAAAATAGTTATATGGTTGTTCATCCTGGGTGCATAGAATTTCTTAAAATCTTGCTACAAAGATTTAATGTAGGTATCTCGTCAACTGTGATGGAGTATAACGTACTTGATATGGTAGGAAAGCTGCAAAATTATGCAAATGAGAGCCTCTCTTTCTTTGTTATATGGTCTCAGCAAGAATGCTACACTTACAGTAAGACGAGGATAAATAGGCCTGACAAGGTTGGTGTTGAGGCAATGTTCAAACCCTTAGCAAAAATCTCAAAGGCATTTGGATGTGATGCTAGAAGGACAATCCTTGTTGATGACTCCCCATACAAGGCTTGCATTAGCCCTCCATCAAATTGCATATTTCCTTAAACGTTTGATGTACAAGACAAGGATGATAATATTCTACTGAGAGAGTTGATGCCGTACTTACTACAACTCGATGAAACTAAAGATGTGCGCAGCATGATTGAGACAAATCGGTATGGACAATTACCTGTGATGGAGGGGCATAAGGATTTCAACCTTGTCCAAAAAGTAATTGATGAGTGGAGGGAGGAAAATCATGCATGGTCAAGAATGGAATATAAAACAAGAAATCTTCCTCTTGCAGATCAACTAAGAGAGAGGGATATAGGTGGTAATACAGAACCAAAGGGTGTACACCCTAGGGCAACCCATGGTGGTGATGGCCAGGTGCCTAAACTCAATGCATCCCAAATAAGACTTTTAAGGAATGCTCCGCAACTCTCTAGCATGAATGCTATGCAAGTTTCTCAATTGGCTATAGACCTAGGGTACAAAGGTCGCTATATCAAGAAATACATTGCGAAGGGCTACATAAACCAACTACAGAATGCGTATTTTTCATGAAGGTACATATGTCAAAGCGTTTTTTGATTTTATCTCAAGTCTATATAACTGTTGTTGCAGCTAATTGAATTTGTCTTTTGTGATGTAGATAGATATACGTTCAAATCAAGCTTGAGTAGGTACATACCAGAACGAGATCCATTTGGACCACCAAAGTTACCTGTCCCTATCAACGAAGTGTTCTGGATAAAAAATGTGGCTTTCGAGGTGCATGAGTCAACCATTACAGGTGCTAGCTTGGGCTTGTTTGTGCACTCCATCAACAGAGGGACTACTATTCTCCATTATGGAGGTGACAAGTACTCCTACAGAGACTGGAAGGAATTATGTAGAGTTCATCCAAGGCTAAAGAAGTACTCTATCCAAGAGGACCCTTCTGTCCCTATGAAGGATATGGTGCATATTGTTGGTGATGTTCAATATGGCAATGTGGCAGGATTTATTAACAGCAATAGAAATACCAATGTAAAGCCAAATGTTTGTTATGTATTTTCCCCTAATGTTCCACCTTGGTATGACCCCATGATGAACATAGATATTGCAGAATATGGTCACATTTGTATTGAATCCATAGATGATATACATGCAGGAGAGGAGCTATTTGCAGACTATGAGATTTGAATAACAACATTGTATTTCTTTATACAATCATTACTTATGGGAATTACTACTTTCTTGCCAACTATGTAAATTGGTGTGTAATTGTTGTGTGTGAATAATATGCAAACATGTTCATAACTATATTCATAATGTATTTTGAAGGAGTGTCTCTCATGCCATTCTTTCCGGTGCCATTCTCTTTGGGGCTAGAAATTGAGAGTTTCTTTGGAATCATGATTTCTTTCAGGGATTTCAATGGTGCATCAACAAGTTGTTATGTTTTCATCCTAAAGTGTACTTTTTTACTTTGCAATGAGTAATCAACATGACATGTAACGTTATCCTTTTACAATAATGCTAGTCAGTCTAAACATTGAAAGTGCACAATAAATGATTGTCATTGCCACCTAAATTACATCAAATGCTTGTCATTGCCCATTGATTTTCCATCAACTACATATCTTGCATTCATTCTCCTCAACTATATATCTTGATTTTCCATCAACTACATATCTTACTAAGTTAAAGAGCCTGTGCGTTTTCATTGCAATACTCATGGTTATTAATTACACTCTACATTTTTTAAATGGTGTTTTGGAGATTTTCAAATGAGAATGCTCACAACAAAAGCGAGTCTCAATATCAATGGAAATTCCAGAGACTCGCTATTATGAAGGTGTTTTTGAACATCACTATGGCTCACGAGATGAATCTAACTCAAATGGGTTTCAAAGTTTATTATTTTGTTGATGATAATGTAGTTTAGACACTGATATTCTATTTATTATTTGAGAATGTAGTTGATATTTCACACTTCATGAATGGCTATCTAGTCTATTTTCACATATTTCTCCTGTTTTTTCATTGAGGGGAGCTACAATTTCTTCCAAAACTGCCATTCTGGGAATTGTGTTTTTCTCGAATTATCTAATATGGTCTTCTCTGAAATTCACAACCGTCTACCCCTCCTCAAGAGGAGATAAGCTTCTTAACTACATATCATAAATTGTATGGTGCAAAAGAATTATAGTTGGAACGACTCGCATGCCACAAGCTCAACAGCCACTGGGTTATGCACATGGCTTCCCAACTCCGAAATCAAAATAAGCCATAACCCGAGGACGGGTGATAAAATGAATCCAGGAGTATGTTGTCTCTGTCCCAACATGGACTTAGGTAGAACAAAATGTGTGTGTAGAGTAGCGGCAAAGCTCCGCTTGTACTTGCATAAGGCTAGAAATAATCCCCCTTAGAAATCCAACAAGTTCTACATGCAACTCCTACATGCGAGTTGTCAAAGAGAGGGATCTCGAGCTCTCCTAGTCATGAGACAACATCCTAATACAACACTAATCTAAGGAGGATGCAACCTAAGTGCAAACATGATGAAGAGAGTGCTCATGACATGTACCTCAAGTCAATTAGTTTCCAAGATAGATTAGCTTGGACTCATAAAGAGAATCTTGAGATAGTGCAAAGTGCTTGATTGATATTACTTCAAATGAACCTCCCTTTTATAGGTGAGGGTACTTACATCCATTTGCTTGCTCACATGTGGGATATCTCCTCCATGCCATGTGGCAGCTTTCCCTTTACTCATACCTTTGCTCTATATGTGCTCATGGCACCACAACTCTCAACACGAGTTGTACATGCGAGTTCTACATGCAAGTTCTACATACGACTTCTACATACAACTCCTACATGCAACTCCTACATGCAAGTTGTACATGCAAGTTGTACATGCGAGTTCTACATGCAAGTTCTACATACAACTCCTACATACGAGTTCTACATGCGAGTTCTACATGCGAGTTCTACATGCAAGTTCTACATACAACTTCTACATATAAGTCCTACATGCAACTCCTACATGTGAGTTGTACATGCGACTTCTACATGCGAGTTGTACATGTGAGTTCTACATGCAAGTTCTACATACAACTTCTACATGCAACTCCTACATGCAAGTTCTACATGTAGAGAGAGAATGTGTTACAATTCCTACATGTAGAGAGAGAAGCTCTCCAACTTGTATAAATACCCCATAATGGAATGAAGCCCACTTTCTTTGGGGCATTGTGTTGAGTTCTACTTTGGTATTCCAAGCAATTGTCTCAAGTGTCCATGCTTCCTTGCACTCCACGTCCAAAAGCATGTCCTAACCTTGCAAACCCTCCTCCCCTCTCCTCTAGCCTTGCAACCCATCCTCTCCCTCTCCTCCTCCCTCCTCCTTCTCCTCCTCCCTCCTCCTCCTCCTCCTCCCTCCTCTCTCCTCTTTCTCCCATGCTCTTACACCTTCTTCCTCTCCCACTCCTATGCTCCCCCTAAACCCTTAGTTCCTCAACCCTTAATCTCCATGATCTACAAGGGAGACGAGTTCTCCACCATGTACTCTACTCTAAACCTTGGAATCTCTTCTAAAATCTAGAACTCCTTCTAACCCTGGAACCTCTTTCTAAACCCTGGAACCTCCTTCTAACACTGGAACCTCCTTCTAACCCTTCAACTCCTCCTAAACCCTACAACCCCTAATGAAGGTGAAAGCCTTCATTACCTCAATCATGATGATACACGTTCCTTTTACACATACATGCACTTTGTTTGCTTACCACACTTACGTCTCTCACTGGAACAAAAAGCCTTGGAACCCTACATACTGACAAAACCCTACTCTTCCTATGAAAGCCTTAGGAAAGAGCCAACACTCTCATAACTCTTGCATCACCGCTCTAGTTTTTGCATTCTCCCTTTTTAGTTCCTCCATCATTTGGTCTTTTTCAATGTTCAATGCGTTCTGCATGTTGTAGAGCTATTTGTAAAGAGCCTCCTTTTGAGCTCTCTAATCTTCAAGATCCTTTTGCATCATTGATAGCTCCTTGTCCACGATGTCCCCATCAGTTCTAGCTTCTTCAAGCCTATCTTGGAGCTCCTTGATGTGCTTCTTGGCTTCTTCTCTTCTATGCCTTTCCATGTCGACCATTTTTGCCATGGCCTCAACTTGCTC
This sequence comes from Dipteris shenzhenensis, assembly GCF_047967505.1. Lineage (NCBI taxonomy): Eukaryota > Viridiplantae > Streptophyta > Polypodiopsida > Gleicheniales > Dipteridaceae > Dipteris > Dipteris shenzhenensis. Next base: position 41,466,712 of record NC_141602.1, on the reverse strand, counting down.
TCGTGCCTACAAGGCCCTTGCTTCTACCTCCTCTACCTTGGCACTTCTGCACCCTCCGTGAGAATTTTCTCAAGTTGTGTTGCCTTTGTTGTATTGGTGGCTTTTTTTTCTAGAAAAGTCACCTTTTGAGACATCTTCTTATCGTATTGCTTAAAAATACCTTTGAGGGTGGATGTCATCAGGTGCATTGAAACTCTGGCAGACTGAGATGACAATTTGGATTTGCCATCCACACAATTCTTCAGGTTGGTCATCATGCTCTTGGAGATCGTCCTTGAGAAAGATACATCACGTCCTTTCAGGTGCTCTACTGCAACTTGAACCTGCCAAAACTTCATGGTTCCTCTCATATCAGGAAAGAATTGCATTCTCTTCTTCAAGACATGTTGGAGGTCTCTTGGCAAGCTAAAAAGATTAACTCCACCATCTTTACTAATCTAAGCACTGGGGTATACATTTAGAATATCCTGTCTCTTCCACTGCTTCTCGAAGAAGTGTGCTTGTAAATTGCCTTAAGGAATGCCTAGTGCATTTTCAATCATGCTTTCAATCATTAGGGGAGGTTTAGGGTCTTAAAAGATCCTCATAAAGAATGGATTAAGTTAATTAGAAATGAACCTAATAGGGTAACCCATGGGCTAAGGGACCCATAGAATTGACTTACGTGGGTACCTTTATTTTGAAATTGGGCAACCTTGGCCTTTGGATGGAGGTGATAGTGGATAGATCAAAGGTCTAGGATGACTTTAGTGGATGGTGGATGCACTTTGGTGGGCTCAAGGAAAATTTTGACTTTGGGGAGGCCTCATTAAGAGGGTAAAGATGGGTTTTGTTGGGATAACTATGGTCAAGGTCTTTCTCTAAGGTGCATGTGTGCATCTAGGGGAGTCACATGTGTGTGTGTGTATGTGTGTGTATGTGTGTGTGTGTGTGTGTGTGTGTGTGTGTGTGTGTGTGTGTGTGATGTAGAAGCACGCCTACTGCTATGAGGTGTCTAGTGTGTGACCTAAGTGATGATGTAAGCACAAAGGCCCCCACATGGGAGGTTCCTTTGATTTAGTCCAATCCCACTAATGTAGGGGCTGATTGCCACTAACGTAGGGAAGGTGCCTATGATCTAGGCCACCCTCTTCCCATTTCTATAAGAGGGAGTCACCTCTCTCACAATATATGGAGCACTCATTTCTATATCTCATGTGTTCTCACTCCTTGCCATGATGCACCTCACCTCTTCATTTGGTATCAGCGATCCTACCTAGCCTTCATTTTGTTTGAGCTCTCTTATGGCCTGACCATTGGAGGCATCATATCTCAACATCTAACCATTAACTTTTAGAATGCTTCATGCTGTAGCTTTATCTAGTTAAGTGCATGTCTTCACCATTGGGATCTGCGCAATTAGGCTTCTGCTACCCATGCCAACACTCAAATTGCTCGTGAAAATTTTGTGCAATTCGATCTGCTAGAGCCATATCTCATTAATTCCTTTAAAGGCATGCTGGGCAACACTCTTGGGAAGGTGCTAATGAATTTTGGTGGACAATGGTCCATAGAATGCTGAGAACAGAGCAAAAGACCAGTCAAAAAAGGCGAGATTCCCATAGACAATGCAACCCATTTTTTTGCCTATCCTCTCCTGAGGATCTTCTCTAATGTCAGGCCTTTCATTTGTCTCTAAAAGCCCCTTGAATGCCCTTCTCTATAGCCTCAATTGCACCCTCTAGCTTCATATTGTTTGATTTGGGGGAAACAGTCAAAATATGGTCAAACTTTGACCATCCCAGAGGTTTGACCAGTCAAAAATTTTATTTTAGCTGGCTGCACTAATAGATCTCTATTTGACTAAGTATTGACTCCAAAATGGACTCCACAAGTGTCATGGTACTTGTCATTTATGGTGATGATGTTTACATTGTCTATGTTTGAGTGCCATTTGCAAAGGGATAGTTATCATTTTGAAGATAGGTGACTTGTGTTGAGAGATACTGGTTGTAAGAGTATAGACATTGCCCTTGAATGATATATCAAGTGGTAAGACCTACTCAATATCATGTCTTCAGAAGGTGAATTTCCCAAAGGTACTTACTTGTTCATAAGTGAGATATATAGAAAATTATCACTTTTCATTGGGTGCTCTACTATGACCTTGATGTCTAAAAAGATTGTATTAAGTGTGATGAGCTTAGATGTGACATGATCAAGATGATATGTTGTGGTACCAAGATAAAACTTGGACACTTCAAGAAGATTATGGAGAACAAGAAGTTCACCATCTTGAAAAAAAGGGAAGTACAATGGATAGTCCAATATGAAAAGGTCCTTGTTGCTATCACAACATTGGGACTTAGTGACTCATACATTCATCACATAGATGGGTGTGAGACTTCACATGAAGTTTGTATGCAACTTGAAAAGGTATTTGGTGCACAAGTTTTACTCAAAAGTCTTCTAGATGAAGAGTATAGCAACACTTTTACATCCAACTTGGTGGGATATTGAAGCTTCTCTTTTGGAAGAGGAGAGGAATAGCTCCTACAACAACTCCAAGGAAAATGAAGCATATCTGGTTGAAGAGAGAACTCCATCAACAAAAGAAGCATCCAACTTTGTAGTAGAAGACAAGGACTTTGCCTTTTGAGCGACTTGTCTTTGAATTTTTGTTTATCATCACTTGGTCAAATTTTAAGGTTCTCTGCCTAGAGTGGTACTCCAAAAAGAATGTCATGTCTTTTGTAAATCACCACTGATCACCATATGATGTAAGCCATGTGATATGTTTTTGGTCTATCCTAGTTTTGTAAAGCTTGACCCTTGGGCACCTTTGCAAGCATGAGATCCTAGACAGATTTACCCTTGACCGCCATGAGATGGCATGAGAAACTATGAGACTAGATGTATCCTTGACATTGCAAGAGGCAAACCCTTGAGGGGGGGTACGTTGGGATAACTATGGTCAAGGGTTTGCTCTAAGGTGCATGTGTGCATCTAGGGGAGTCACATGTGTGTGTGTGTGTGTGTGTGTGATGTAGAAGCACACCTAGTGCTATGAGGTGTCTAGTGTGTGACCTAAGTGATGATGTAAGCACAAAGGCCCCCACATGGGAGGTTCCTTTGATTTAGGCCAGTCCCACTGATGTAGGGGCTGATTGCCACTGATGTAGCGAAGGTGCCTATGATCTAGGCCACCCTCTTCCCATTTCTATAAGAGAGAGTCACCTCTCTCACAATCTATGGAACACTCATTTCTATATCTCATGTGTTCTCACTCCTTGCCATGATGCACCTCTTTTATCCCACTCATCTCTTCAGGTTTTACTATGGGCCCTTGATTCAAGTCCAAGTCCAAGATCAATGGATGAGATGGAGGCACCTAATGGAGGGTGGGGATTGAAGCTTATTTTGGAGGGCTAGGATTGAAGTGCATTTTGGATGGCTTGGATTGCCCACTTGCAAATAAAGGGCCCGGATTCAAGTGCCTTTCTCCCTCATCTCATCCCTTGATCTACTTTCAAATCTAGGGCCTAGATTGAAGTGCCAATTTCACTCATCTCCTCCCTTGGATCTACTAGCAAATCTATGGTCCATACTGAAGCACATTTTCCTCTCATCGTGTCCATGAGATCTTTGTTTTGATCAAAGGTAGATATTTGATCCTTCTATCCTTTGATGTTATCCCTTAGATCTACTCCTTGATCTAATGGCTGGGAGTGCTTTACCTCAAATTTTAATGTATCCCTTGGATTGAAGATTAGATTAAGGGTTGGGAGTGAAGATCATGGGTCCAAACTCTAGATTAGAGGTCTCCATGCAATTAAATGCTTTTGTCAACTTCAACATGGCATTGCCCCACACCTCAAAGCACTCTCATAGGTACACCTCAAATTTATCTTTAATCCCTTGAATTAGGAAACACTTATTGGAGGCCCTTTTGAGACCCCAAATCTCCCTTAATGGATGGTAATCTTCTGACCTTGATAGATTATTTGTCCCTCCTTTATGTTCACCTCCTGTACACACCTAGTGAAGTTTCTGGGAGCAACCAAATTGGGCTTTTGAAGAGCAAGTGAGGAGCTCCCACATGTCACAATTTCAAGATCAAGGGAGGAGAGGCTCTAGTACTATGCTGCCATTGAGAGGGGGAGGGAAGACTGTGTGAGGAGCTCCCTGACTATGTAGGGGGGGAGGAAAGATCATGTGAGGAGATTTCAAACTATGCAGACACGTTTTGGAGCTCGATGTATCCATGGGGATCCATTATGAGAGAGGATAGAAGTTGCAAAAAGAGTTCAAGGGAGAAAGAAACAGTCAAGAGGGATAGAAGAAAAAACAGTGAAGGGAATGGAATAGTGGAGGATTAAGTTTGCAGTTCGAGTGCAAGGGAGAAAGAAATGGTCGAGAGAGATAGAAGACAAAATAGTGAAGGGAATGGAGTAGCGGAGGATGAAGTTTGTAGCCCAACTACAAGGAACTATCAAGGTGAGATCCATCACGATGGTTGGATTGAATTTTGATTAATTCAAGGCGGTAGTACTACCTTGCATGGTAATGAGTGATTAGAGGTGACTAGGCTTCATAATTAACATCTGTGGTAATTAATGCCCTCTTTCGTCAGTGGTGGCAACTAGTGGTAGCTCTAATATTACCAAACACATCTGTGGTGGAGGCTAAGATTCCATCGGGCTGGCAGTTAATTATCACCCACCGCAGTGGCCCGCAATTACTCACCTGCCAATTCCCACCACTGGGCTTGCATGCATGATTACTTTGAGTGTAGTAAACTACCAATCACCGAGCTTGCATGCTCAATAGAGTGCATGGTAATGAGCGATTAGAGGTGATTAGGTTTCATAATTTACTTTTGTGTGGTAATTACTACCCAGTGGTGCTGGTCCTCATCAACCATGTCTTTGGTGGCTAAGATTCCACCAGGCTGGCAGTTAATTACTAGCCACCGTAGTGGCCTATAATTACTCACCTACCAGTTGCCACCACTGGATGTGCATAATCAGTAGAGTGCAATTAATTACTAGTCACCAGGCTTGCATGCTCAGTATAGTACTAGAGTGCATGGTAATGAGTGATTAGAGGTGATTAGGCTTCATGATTTTTGTTTTTGGTAATTATTGCTCAGTGGTGGTGACACTCATCAACCACGTCTGTCATGGCTAAGATTCCACTAGGCTGGCCACCATTAATTACCAGCCACCATAGTGGCCTGCAATCACTCACTTGCTAGTTACCGCCATCGGGTATCTACTTCATGATTACCAACCATGTCATAATTAATTTTCATTTCCTACTTGGGTGGTGCCTAAGATTCCATCGGGCTGGCACTTAATTACTAGCCATCGCAGTGGCCTGCAATTAATATGGATGGAAGACTAGTCTCCAGCCACCACAGTGGCTTGAGCTTTATAATATAGAAGATCCGTGGCATTTGGCATTTTGCTATGTTGCTCTCATCCGCCCTTGCTCTACTACTTTGTTCCACATGCTCTGCTACTTTGCTCTCCTCCAGCTCTCTTTTGCCCCTACTCTACTTTGCTCCACATTCCCTCCTTCAGCTCTCAGCTCCCCTGCTCCCCCGCTCCCTTGCTCATCCACTCCACTGCTCACCCACTCATCTTCACCATGCCTATTGTAACGAGATTGTAACTACTACCACCCCTCGATGCAACATGATCCCAATGTTATCTACCTTCTCACATAAGGTGATTGTGTGATTGTGTTGCACTCTATAGGACTAGAAATGCTAGCTCTTTTGGACACCCTTCATTCCCTCAATTGATTCCCCCCTTATGTGCATGTCACAAGCTTTAGTGAAATGCTCACAAAGGGCCCCTATATCGCTATGCTATATGGGTTCCCCCTAGACGTTAACGAAGCCCTCAGGATTTTCACAGGAAAGTACTCTCATCTTGTTGGAGGGGTCGTAATCTGAGTCCTAGCAATGTGCATGGTCTTTGGCCTCTCCATCGTCTCCTCCATTGGCTCCCCAAAAAGTTCAAATGCAAAAAGTTTGGCTGACATTAATATTGAGTTGAACAAATTTCCTCTTGCTCAATGAGGCTTATAACCACTCAACAATGGCTGGATGTAATCTTTTGGCCTATAAGGCTCTCAGCAATCTTTTGGCTTGCTAGATGTAATCTTTTGGTCTCTAAGGATCTCAACAATTGCTGAGTTTTTACATTTATGTAATCTCTGTTGTTTAATTTGAGGCTCTCAGTATGCATGTAATCTCTTTTTACATTTATGTAATCTCATTCGTTCAATTTGAGCTCTCAGTATGCAATGTTGTTAATTTTTATATTTGACTGGTTATGGTTGCTGATGTAATCTTTTGGCCTCAGGCTCTCAGCAATTGCTAAGTTTTTATAAATGTAAGGCCTTCTGTTCAATTTTTTCTCAGTATAAGTTGTTGTTAATTTTTATATAGCCTGTTATTGGATGTAGATGTAATCTCTTTTGCTCAATTTTTACTCGATGAACTATAGTTGATCATCTGGATGGCACCACCAAGCCTCCAGTCACTGTGGTGGCTCGGAATACTTTTTCCCTCATTTAAGATTTATTGCAACAAGGACTAAAATACTAGTAAAGTAGGACTACCAATTTCCTTGATTTAGGACCAAAATAGACAAAAAGATCTCCAACAACCCACCATTGTGGTTGCATGGAAATACATCTAACAAAATACAAGTAAACTTTTAGAAAATGCAATTAAAAATATGGCCCTTGAGTGGTCCCCTCTTAGGGCAAGGGCTATATTGACATACATTATACAACATCCAAGATGCCAGTGGATAGATATGGCATGTCGATATGGCCTTGTCCCTAAAGGGGACCCCTCAAGAGCCATATAATCAATTGCATTTTCCTTGGTTGCACAAGGAAATACATTTTCCTTGGTGCACTAATATATAACTCCAAGAACTAGTGTGGTGGTTGTCATAGATCTCTATCTATTTGCCAATGCAGTGGTCATCAAAGATCTCATCTTGTAATATGTAAAAATAGGTAACAGAGCCATAACTCCAAGAACTAGTGCAATGGTCAATCCAAGACAACTTTTAATTTTCTTGATTTGCATGGGTGCGCTGCTGCTCGGTGACAGGTGGCAAAGCTGTTGCAAAAGGCTAGGCAATGACAGGTGGTCAGGGACCAGAGACTACACTACAACTGTGTTTAGAATGATAGATTGTGTCTCATTATTATGCCAAGAACTAGCGCAGTGGTCTCTCCAAGGCAACCTTGAATTTTCATGATCTCCATGGACGTGATGCTGAGTGACAGGTGGCAAAGATGTAGCAAAAGGTTGCGTGATGATGATAGGTGGTTGCGCTAGAGACTACATTATAGCAGTGTTCAGAATGATAGATTGTGTCTCATTATTACACTAATAACTAGTACGGTGGTCTCTCCAAGCCAACCTTGAAGCTTCATGATCCACATGGAAGCACTGCCCACTGACAGGTGGCAAAGCTATGGCAAAAGTTTGTGCGATGCGCTGCAATGGTTTTCAGAATGATTGATTGTATCTCATTATTACACCAAGAACCAGTGTGGTGGTTTCTCTAAGCCAACCGTGAATCTTCATGATGTGCATGGATGCACTTTCTAGTGATAGGCAAAGCTACAACAAAAGGTTGTGTGATGATAGGTGGTCAAGCTAGAGACTGTGCTACATGAACTAGTGCAAAGATGCATGATGTAGTGTAGAGCTACCGTATGTCCAAGCTCTATGGTGTTCATAATAAATACATTACATCTCATTATTATGCCAATGTAGCATCATGACATCGAAAAAATTACCTGCAAAAGTTAGCCATGACTCCACAATCATACGTGACTCTCTTTGAATCGATGCGTTTCACGTGAAAATGTCGTCCATATGACCATAATGCACTGTACTTTTTGTACTGCAAAAGAGCATCATTAAAACAGTGAAGATGCATCTATTTTATAGCGTATATTGCAACAAATAATTACTTAATTACGTCAAGAGGTAAGAAACTTACATGCATCATACATCCAGATGATAACTCTCGCTCGTGCTCGTTTATTGTCTCTCCATCGCATTTGGCTTTATGTAGAGCCAGTTGTAGCCAATCAAGTGACATGTGAGTGGGGAGAAGGGCGAGATCTCGTGGATATGGTTGCGATCGCCTGTACATTACTTTGAATCTCATCCTTCCATTTATTCTTTCTGCTTTGGCTGCTTCATATCTCTCAATCCACTTCTGCATCTCCTTGCTATTGAGGATACAAAACTTATTGAATTTCTCCATTTGCTCTTTGCTCATCTTTCTTTCAATCCCTTTTCCTTGGGGAACCTCGCCAATGATGTGATCATCATCCTTGTTATGCCAAGCTTGCGGCATATCGGGATCCGTGGATGCAAGAAACTCCGTGATATATACTAATGACTCTTGCACAAGCCATCCCTCTTCCAAGCTTGCTTCTGGTCTTGTTCTTTGTCTTACAAATCCCTTCAAAGTTTTCATAAACCGTTTGAGAAAAAACATCCACCGACTATGAATGGTACCTGCAATGGACACCTCATCAATTATGTGCACAAGAAAGTGCACTTGAGTTGTCATAATGCTCGAGGGAAAGTGCTTCTCAAGCAAGCATACGGCTTGGATGGATTCCACCCTAGCCTTCTCGATGCTCGATATGGAGATCTCTTTTTGAGATATCCACCTATTTCACATGCCCATGTAAGATATATTCGTAATCAGTCTATAGATTATTCAGCCTAAATTGAAGAAAATGCAATCAATGCAATTTGATAGTAAGCATACCTCACAATACCACTAATCTTGAATATAGCATTTCTAACATCTTCTTGTAAGCACCCTTTTATTGTAATTGGGAGGATGAACTATCAAAGCAACAAAGAAGTCATGTCAATAATATAACATAATCATAATTACACTAATGCATCATGATTATCAGTACACTAATCCTACAACTTAGAATACCTATAAGACCTTGTGCCAATCATGGGACTTGAGCCCACTAAGCTTATTGTCCTTTGAAAATGCTTCTTTCAAGCAACGCATGTACCCTGTGGGTGTTTGAAAAGAGGCAATGTCCGCCTTGACCGCTGCCTCCTCTCTCGTGTGGAGAGGATCCATGTTGCTTTCGGGAGGACAACTTTTCCTGAAGCATGCACTTGGGGCCACAAACGAGACATCCTATTCATAGCATGCAAGTCTTGTCACACTCCTCTCAAGTCTTTGGAACCAATCAAGTGTGCCCAAATAGTAGCCCCCATATTCTTGAAGATATGCATGGGATCCAAGAGATGATTGATTTGTAACTGACCCCAATAAGGAAGCTCGTGAAAGATCGATAGCCTCTTCATACCACAAGGATGTTCCTCTCCATTTGCCCTCCAATGAATCCAGTCACTTGCCTTTAAATATGGTGGTGGTGGATCAAGCTGACCTCCACGCACGAGATGGTCTAGCGGAAGGTATTGAGCATGACCTTTATAAACATTTTTCCTCATATGTTTGGAGTATCATGCAAGTGATTTCAGACCCGATCCACAAATAGGACAAGCATGGTACCCACTTGTAACAAGTCCTGCACGCGTGCATGAATGTGTTAGTATAAGACATGCATGCGAAAGAGAGTCATAAAAGCATAATCCTATATTATACATGTAAAGACAACCACATACATGCGCAGTCTCCATATCCTGGGTAGTCATGCATGGTCCACATCAAGATACCCCTGACCAAAATATCATTGGTATGTCTAGGAGCTTTGGAAATATCAAAGACCCGCACTCCTCTCCATAAGATCTGTAACTCTTATATCAAAGGTGCCATGTACATGTCCATATTTTTGGCCTTGTACTTCCTTGGCACAAGTAGTGCAAGCATGAGGTGTCCCTTCTTTATTGTTAGCCATGGTGGGATATTGTAATTCACCAAGACTATGGGCCATGTCGACCAAGATGTCAAGCATAAGTCGAAAGGATTCACGCCGTCCACGGTGAGCTCAAGATGTAAGTTGCATGGCTCCCTCGCAAAGTCTGGCCACTGATTGTCTATGTGCTTCCAAGCTGCACAATCTATGGGAATCCTCAATGTGTCATCAGTGGACCGAGATGAGATGCATGCCAAGTCATCAACTCTACTACGGATTTGCATCGGAACATGTGCTGTATTCTTACAATGATGGGAAAGTCTCTCAAGACCTTTATCAGTATCTGCTCACCCCTGCAAGTCATCTCTATATCATTGTTCCCCACACTTTGGACAACTAGCCAAATCTCCTTGCTCACGAGATGAAAGAGAATACAGTCATTATGGCAAGCATGGATGGTATCATAATCCATACCCACCGTTGTTAGCATCTTCTTCGCTTCATCTCTTGATGCGGGCATGGTATTTGGTGGAGGCAACATCTTTTGGAGCAACCTATCACAATTGAAACATACATAGGCTTCGAATAATGATGATTCTCATCTCTCTTTTCCCCTTTTCTTTCTCTTTTTCCCTCTTTCAAAGCAACAAAGAAGTCATGTCACTAATCCTACAGCTTAGAATACCTGTAAGACATTGAGCAAGCTTAGAATCCTATAGCCTGACATTGAGCAAGCATTTACAGACTCCTACAATCTTTGAATTAGAGTGACAGAAGTCTGTGTCTGTTTGCTCAATGGTAGGCTATTGAAGCTTCACGTGGGGAAAAAGAGAGAAGGAAAGAGAGAAGAAAAGAGAGGAAAAGAGAGGAGAGTGAAGATAGGCCTCGAGATAAGAGTGGTGTCACTTGCTATGAATGTAATGAAAAAGGTCACTATCGACCCGAGTGTCCTAGGTTGAGAAAGAAAGAAGAAAAACAAGTATCCTTGTTAGAAGCTTCTTCAAGGGATGAGGAAAGAGAGGTAATGATGGCTAAACGGGGGCATGGTAAAGCAAAAGAAGAAGAAGAAAGCAAGGAAGAAGTAGGTGAGGAACATCAAGAAGAGGAATGCCATATTAAGAAAAAGAGGGCATCTAGAAGGAGAATTAGCCAGTCAGACTTTCCTTTAGGACAAGGCATTGAAAGCTTTGGTTGTCCTTTGGAAATTCTCACTGATGGAGGAACCTCTTTTATAAATGAACTAATTGAAGATGTGGTGCATAAGCTAAAGATAAATCATAGCATGTCCATGCCATACTATCCCCAATGTAATGGCTTGGCTGAGAAAACAAATGGATTGTTGTGCAATTCAATGGAAAAGCTTGTAGACACCAAGAAAAGGCATTGGGATAGGCACTTGGCAGAAGTTTTATGGGCTTATAGAACAACGCACAAGCTAGCTATTGGGTTTACACCATTCCAACTAGTGTATGTAATAGAAGCCATTTTGCCCATTGAATTGGAGATACAAATTCTTCGCACTGCTGTTGCGAGAAAAGAAGGACAGGAGGATGCCTATGCTCAACACTTGGTACAGCTAGAAGCCTTGGATGAATACAGATTACAGGCCTTACAAAACTTGGAGGCTTCTCAAAAAAGGCGCAAGGCCCGTTTTGACACCAAATTATGCAAGAAGAAAGATATTGCAGAAGGAGATTTGGTCATAAGATTTGATAGCCGTCTGAACAAGCGGCTAGACAAAAAGTTTATTGGCCAATGGGAGGGAACATATCGAGTCAAAAATAAGTTCATGAATGGAGCCTATCAGCTTGAGGATGTTGATGGCATGGTGATACCTGGATGCACCAATGAGTAACGCCTTAAATTCTTCTATGCTCGACCACCTTGAGGGTCAATAGACTCTCTCTGTCACTAAAGAGGATCTATTGGGGGGGGAAAGATGTGATGCCAAAAATTGATATTTTTTAATATGGAATTGGTATTGTTTTCTTCTGTGTTTGATAAGAGTTTGAGTATCAAGTGATAACCTAGCGCCTCTCACTTATATATATTTTCTAAGATATTGTATGGGATTGAGAGGATGAGTGGAATGGATCATTGTAAATACCATGTGTATGAAAGATAAATACCTTGGTATGGGGTGAGTTATTTGTGTATGGGATATTATGGGGTTTTTAGAAAATAGGAAGAGTGCGTCATATAAAGAGGTCGGCTCATGTCCATGTGTTCCTATAATGTAAGAGAGATCACATGCCGAGCATGTGGAAGGCATGTGGAGGAGTGTGGAGTCAAGAGGAATCCTTCTAGAATTCCTATGTGGAATAAGGAGGATGTGGACATATGGAAAAGAGAGGGTGCCTATGGGCTCCATGTGGGGAGACTCTTGACTTTCTCATTATTTTAAGAGTCTTGAGCATCTTTTGATGGGACACATGGCAAGAGTAGCCAAAAAGGACATGGATGGTGACATACAGGCTTATGTGATTGATGGGGAAAGGAATCTACTGGTAGCAATTGTAAATGGGTGAAGGGAGGTGACAAAATCTCTATAAAAGGAGTCCTCCTCTCCCTTGTTCATCATCTCGTCCACCATTAGGCCTCATGTTTTTGTAGCTCTAGTCTCCTCAAGCCTCTTCAGGAACTACTTTGGATGCCCTTTAGGCCGAGTTTAGTTTGTTTTTGCCCATGGGATTTTAATACTACATACAGATTACATCTCAAAGACTCCTTTCCTTCAAGGGTTTGGTTCCACATTATTTTGAGCAAGTCACTTTTTTGAGCTCCCTGATTGCAGGCTCAGCCCTCCTTACTCCTTTCCTTGCTCCTTTTTTGAAGGGGGATGGTTCATTCCTTCAGGGGCTCAGCGCCTCCCTTCATGTTCCTTCCTCTTTCCTTGTTTTGAGCTTCATGGTTGTAGACTCGACCCTTCTTGGTCCTTTCTTGAACGGGGCTATGTGACATGAAGTTGGGGGTAATAAACTTCACGCACCTCTTCACTTCCTGTGGCTTTCGAACTGAGTGATAGAGATATTCATCACTAGGAAAGGGACATTAAAAAGAAGCTTTTATACCAAGAGACCACACCATACTATCCTCCCTTATATGAGAATGAAGATGGTAACATCCCAAGTGATGTTGTACTCAAGCATAGGGAGAAGGAAAGGATCAATGGAGTCCATAATCTCAGCAAGCCGGTCTGCACCAAAGAGAAGAGTGATACGTTGTTGAAAGAAGATCTTATGGCTCAACATGACATGAAATGATATATATTGAGGAGTTTGAAGGGGCTGATTAGGTCAGATGGGTAGATTCCGGGGAAACATTACACCTCCTTCATAGATACCTTTACAATTAGCTCAAAACACTCTCCAAAATATCATAAGACATAGAGACCCATAACTTTTAGCAGAGACATGATATTAAAAATTCAAACACATATCATGATGAGCCTTGAAATGGGCTTCACTCTGATATAAGCTTCGTAACAAACAGAGAAGCGATCGGAAAGATATGGGCAATTTACTGGACAGGGGTAAAAACTGTCTGAAAAGGAAATAGTAACACATACAAAGTCATAGATTTTTGGTTTTGACATTTAATACAATAATTAAAGAGATATCATGATGCTTGAAGAGAGCTTTGCGCTGATATAAGTTTCATCCAAATTGGACCACCGAGCAAAATACTAACAGCGGGTCAAACTGTCATGAAAAACACCTACTCCTTCTACTGCTGCCAACTTGGGAGAATACTACCTCCATGCTTAGACTTCATCAACGATCCAAGTCCCATAGAGGTCACCTAGGAGGGAAGGAAGAGCTCCCTTTGTGGCTTGGGAAATAGATAAACCATGTATGTGCAATGAGCGGCCGAATAGACAACACTTCTGAGTACTTTGGAAGAAAAAGCAATGGAAAAAGGGAAGAGACACTCAAGAGAGAGAACCTGAAGTGACCTTCATTACTGTTAGAGTGAGACTCCACTCTAATGCAACTCAAAGTACTACAAACACAAGGGAGAAGAAGAGGTTTCATACATACAAGAGGAAGCGGAAGCTCCAAGACTACTCATAGAGAGAGAATGAGAGAGAGATCGACTCAAGAGTCTACATAAGAGAATATCTACAAGAGGGAGAAAACCTGGTTTCGTGTTGACCTGCTTTCATGTTAATACCTAAATGTCTTTGGAAAGACAGTTGGTTTATTATTAGTGTCAATAATATGTGAGCGGAATATTTTGTGAGCATTTACAAATTATCTCAGGTCTGGTTGGGTAAACGGTTAAGGTTCCAATCTTATCTTAGTCGACCAAAATAAACTCAAATGGATCTCAAGTTTTATACACGATTGCTTAATACACAAGGTGGATGAAGCGATGAAATAGGACTATTCTAATGTCTTAAGTAGCCTGGTGGTGACTGAAATACTGAAATCTGAAAGTTAAAAATAACTAGCCTAAAGGAGACTGTTTTAGTATAGCACTTTGCAACAAATTTTAGGATAGCATGGTGGTAGTGTAGGATAAGTGGCCGCTAGCGTGGTGGTTGGTTGCACACTAGGATATTAACTACCACTAGTGTGGTGGTTTGCTTCTATTATTCCAAGATGAACGGCATACAATTCATTCGTTTAGGATTTGTGAATTTGTGGATTCGTTATGGAATTTAATAAAACCAGCACGGTGGTTGTTTGGGATATACTAAAAACAAGCATGGGATTTATTGTTTAGGATTTACAAAAACAAGCGCGGTGGTTAGTTTGGGATTTTACTAAAAGAAGCGTAGTCTCGAATACATTTTCCATTTTCCAATATAAGTGGAATATAGTTTCCTTGTTATGAGACTACATTTTCTTAGTACTATCTTAGTCATCCTCATCCACTTCTCCAAGACACCCCAAGATGTGCTCATGCATGTCTAAATACAATTTGAAGACACTCTTGCCCTTCTTTTGTTGTGGCACCAGTTGCATCTAGAACTTCATACCTCTTACTAGATGAGAGTACACAAATGTTTGTGGACTCTTATGTAGTAGTTCATAATTGTGGCCTCTTGGAAGTTTTTTTATACCAAAAAGCTCTGACTACTACATCCCACTTCTCATAGGTTGCTCCCCAATTATCCTTAAATGCTTCCTCAACCTTTTGTGCTTAGGTTTTGTGCACTGCAACATAAAGTATGGGTCATCCTCCTCATTATCCTCAGAGGCAGCGACAACTACAAAGTTAACCCCCTCTTTGAGAGAGTCACTAAGGTCATCAAAACTCTCTGCAAACTGTGGTGATTCATTGTTTGTCTCTCCATTGTTTGTCACTCCATCTGAGCGTAGAGCGAAAACTTGAACTCGCTCCCATGTCTTCAGAGTTTCTATGTTCTCACAATTGTCATGATCACCTATGATGCATGCACTGCAGAAACAAGAAAGTTTTCTTTTTTTAATTTGGTGGTTGTTTGAAAAGCCCCATATGCTGTAGAGACCACGAACTCCTTTATTTTCTTAAAATCGTGTCGGCTTCTCCTTTGCACTTCATCCACTTTCACATATGGACTTGGTCGAATAGGAGATTGCAAATGCCTATACATAGATTTATAGATTTTATGTGGATGATTGGGCTCTTGACAGAGGTGGTACTGTTTACATTGCAGCTGGGGTGTCCACTTTTGGTTTTTGACGTTACATGAAACAAAGATGTGAATGGTTCCTACAAATATTGGTTGAGGGGATTTAAAGCTAACCTTGGAGCAAGGAAGCTAGTCCTTAATTAATTTATTTATCCCATAGGTATCTTTTACCTTTCTTGTTGGTCTCCACCATCACAAGCTGCACTAGAGAAATTCATTAGACTATGCAAATCCTTTCTCTTGGGACGTGACAATAGAATCTCAAAAGTAAGATGGTCATTTTGTATAACTCCAAAAGCTGATAGTGGCTTAAGGGCAGCCAAGATAGACCAAGCAGCCAAGAAACTAGCATTATTACCATGGGTTATTAAAGAAATTCTAAATGTAGACAAAGTCTGGTCACAGCTATTAATGAGAACATCAAGCACATTAGACCTGCAAATGCTCCCAAATGGAAAAAATTGCCATTACTCTTTGCTCTTTATGAATCAGAGCGATGTTCTACCAAAGGAATCCCATTGTGGAGGTCCCCATGGATGCTATAGAGGATATAAAAAGGCAAATTTTGTTCCCAAGGAAGGGGGCTTTAATGGCTCTGGATTCCATTAGGGTATTTGTAATACACAAGATCAACTCCTTAATAGAAGCCGTAATGGATGCAACCATACTTATTTTCAACAAAGGCCTTCAAAGTTTTTGGGACGAAGATAAAATAAGATTAAAAACCAAGCTAGTGATAAGAAGGGAGTTTTCCTTGAACAACAATCTACAAGAAATTGTTATGGGAAGAATAGAACTGTGGGATAGTGATACAAAGAATTTAGTTGGATAAGTACTCACACTTCCTTCCTATACCTACACCCTCTCTATCCATAGATGAGCTATTTAGATTGCTAAACAGCAGTTGGAACCTACATGATAGTAGGGAAAAATGGAAATGCAAGTTTGAAAAATTTTGGTCTTGGAAAATTTCAGAGAAATACTACTCTCCTATGGCTCATTCTACACATGGCAATCTGGACCAATGCAAGGAGCCTCCAAATAGGCAAAAGGGATGGAATTTGGAGAAGATGCAATAGTAGAGAAGAAATCTTTCATCAGATGCTATTTTATGCTGAAGGATAGCTTTGACACATTGTAGTTGATGCACTGATAGTGGTATGCTCTCTTGGATGAGACATTATTTATGCTTATGCCCATGGATGGTGTTTATGCTTGAGGAATTTGGCTCTTATTGGCATTGGGTTTGCCATTGTTTTGTCATTGAAGATTGACATTTTCTTTTGGGACAAATTTTCACATATGTATGCATAGTATATGCACATGAGTCAGATGTATTTTGATGATTTGAGCTTTGAGTTTTTGGTGATGTTACTCTCCATTGTGGCAGACATATATTACCCTCCATTGTGGCAGACATATTTGGGTGCACCTGGTATTTGGTGTGATTTCTCTCTTGTAGGTACTAGCATTTGGAATTTTCATTTATTTGCATCATGGCATCCTCTTCCATGTCTGAAAAGGAGTTTAAGCCTAGGAAATGAATCTTACTAGGTTATGGTGAAAGCGGAGAGATGGGCTATTTTCTCTAGGATCTAGAAGCAAAGAAGATCATACGAAGCCATGATGTGGTCTTCAATGAGAAGAAGATGCATACGACACCCATGAGGGACGTGGAAATGAGGATGATCACTTTCCAGGATGTGAACCCACTTGCATATGTTGATCAACAACAAGCTATCCATGCACCAAATGTACAAGAAATGGTGCCACCAAGTACTCCCACAAGTACACAATCAAGGGCAGATTATGGATCATCTATTGGTGGAAATGATGAGCCAAATTTGGATGATATGCAAGTGGGACAGCAAGCTGAAATGCCCTTGAGAAGATCATCTAGAGTGTCTACACTGCCTGAGAGATTTGTTCCAGGGGCAGACTATGTAATGCTTGTTGATTGTGGGGAGCCTTCTTATCTTGAGCTTTGAAACCTCTAAAAATCCAAGATTTTTGGGTATGATTTTGAAAGGTCAGATTATTCGATCACTTTTGAACCAGTATGTTCACAATCTATTCATCATGTTAGTATTAATCTTTTCCAAAAGGTTCAAGCCATCAAAGGTTGCTTCTAAAATGCTTTTGTAGATTTGTTCACAATTTTGCAAAGCTAATTCTCAATGGGTGAAATCATCATCATTTGGCACCCAAAGGGTATGGACCATCACTTCAAGCACATTTTTATGAATACAATCTAGGAAGCTATGATTTTCATAAACAAATTTCTGGAGCACAATTCAAGTTCAGTGCAATGAACCTTATGGAAAATAGTATCAATTTCAATGTCATGCATTTTCATCTATATTTTATGCATATTTACAATACAATGGAAATCAAATAATGACAAGTTATTACCTTGTTATTGAATCAACAAATGCAATCAAAGGCAGATCAACATCATCACAAGAGCCTTTCATCTTCTTTTTTCTATGGAGCAATAGTTTTCAATCAAGGAGGATTTATGTATAATTGAAGCGGTCATTCAACTTTCAAATATTTTATTCTGAAAGCCTTTCTTTTAGCAAGTGTATTTCATAGATTGAGGATTTTAAATGTTTTTTGCATCAAGAAATTACTTCATCAAGAGGGAGAGAGATCACAAGAACAAGATTACATGTCAAAATTTTGATTTATTCACATTAAGAATGGTGTAAATTCCATAATTTAGATAGGGTTCATTAGACAAACTCTAACCCTAACCCTAAGGTAACCCTAAGGGATTCATGTATATATTTTAGTTTCTTTGGAATACACATCTCTCTCTCTCTCTCTCTCTCTCTCTCTCTCTCTCTCTCTCTCTCTCTCTCTCTCTCCTCTCTCTCTCTCCTCTCTCTCTCTCTCTCTCTCTCTCTCTCTCTCTCTCCCTCCCTCCCTCCCTCCCTCCCTCCCTCCCTCCCTTCCTCTCTCTCTCTCTCTCTCTCTCTCTCTCTCTCTCTCTCTCTCTCTCTCTCTTTCTCTCTCTCTCTCTCTCTCTATCTTTCTCTCTCATTGTACAAGTGTCAGTCCCTTGATCTTATAAAGGCACAAGGCATCCCCTTGAGGCATATCCTTCATATGTTATCATCTTCTTGAGCTTCATCTCCTCTCATATTTTCTTCAAAAATCTCCATTGTGACATTTGCCTTCCTCCATCTTGAGATATCACATTTTTTAGTGCTCTCTTTGTTGTGAGTTTCCTTGTATGTGTATGTGAGTGTTTTAAGCTTGAGAGTTCTCTTATGACAGTTGTTGAAGGTTTTATGTCTTTTCTTCCTCTTCTATTCAGTGTGGTCTTCCACACAATCTTCAAAGAATTTTTTGAGAGTGTGCAGAAAGAGAGGACTCCTTGTATTCTCTCTTAATTTTTTCCCATTCATGAGGCCACCAAATATATTTGAACATCAGCAAGTGTCTAGTTTTCTTCTACAAGGGCTTCATAAAAAGGTTTTCAACCCAAACAATAATACTTATCATGCCATTGGCTTGATAATCAAAAAAACCACAGGCCTTCTTTGGCCCTTTACAATGATGAAGGCTCATGTGAAGCTCAATTTTTTTGATGTAGTAACATGATTTTATACCTTTCTCACAAGGGACACATTTAAGAATATTTACACCTATTCATCTCCTTCCATTATTCTAGAAAACATTCCTTCACCAAATTTTCCCTTCATGTGCTTGTGAATATCATGTACCATTTTTTTGAAAACTCTTAATAATTTTAGCCCAAAGAACTTGCCATTAATTACTACTAGAGCTTGGAATCAAGAGCTCTTCCAAATATCCAAAACGCCTCCTCCTTGGTACAAAGTACTTGTATCTATAGAAGTAAATCCTTTCATTTAATCTTGTTACCACCGTGAATATTCTCTCCTATGTTTGCATGCCAAGCTTCAAGGAGCCTTGTAATACTTTGAATTGCTTCTTATTAGGAGAAGTCACTAGGAAATAGTCTTGGAACAAATAGTAAAGTATTCCTTTTGAAAAATTAATTAAGGAATTTCATCATGACTCCTCCATTAAAAAAAAGTGTGGGAGAATATTCCTATAGTTTTAATAGTGCTTTGAGATCATTTGTAAGTTTTGCTGAGCTATTGAGGTGTAAGTAAGAAGCTAATATTTTCAACAAAATGAAAATGGATATAGTTTGAGAAGCAAAAGGTAGATCAAGAACCTTGGTAAGAAATCTCAAAATCGAGTGAAAAAAATAGAAGAGAGAGAGAGAGAGAGAGAGAGAGAGAGGGAGAGAGAGAAGGTTGCAAGTGGAGCAAGCAGAGGTGGAAAACCTCTTGCTCAAGATGAAGATTTTTGTGCCATTACAAGGAATGATTTGAATACTTGAAATTAAAATAAAGAAAAAATTCTTCCTTTTACATTTATTTCCATTCTATTTCGTGATGTTGCATGGTGATGTTTATTTTTTATTGAGGAAAATTTTAGTCCATACGTGCATACTCATTGGATCTACTTATCCTCACAATGTAAAATGGATCCATCCTAATGACTCACTAAAAGGGATCCATCATAATGACTGACTAAAATTCAAAAATTGTATCCTAGAATTGAAGAACATAAACAAATCCAAAAGTGTTTTGGCATTGTATCCCACCCTTATGCTACCTAGCAATGTCCATGGACATTATATTTAGGAAATGTTAGCCTACTTACACCCACACATTTTTGTACCATTCTTACTGGATAGTTTGTGCTATATATTTTGTGATCGTTGATGCACCTAATAACATAGGTTGTCCTCATGTATTTTAAAACTAGATTACTTGTATGCAAAATGGTGTATATGATTCAAGTTACCAGAAGGTATTAACCCATTTCCAAGGTTAACATAGTGGCCATTCATGCTTGATAAGATGTAGGGCTCGTGTGCACATTTGCACTACATTGTATTACATTATTGGTGCACATAGCATATGTTTTGGACCATAGGTTAGGAGGATTACATTCAATCCTAGATCCTTGTAGTACATGTGGCCTCTCATTGTGATGAGAGTACTCATTCCACTAGCCCTAGTCTTGAGTTCACTTGTGTCCACTTGCATGAGTGTGTACATAGTTGGGTCCTCTTCATCTCTTGCTTTTTTGAAGTCTTGTGAGTGTTAGGCTCTTATGAGTGTGAGAGGATTGTTGAGAGTTCTTATGCTTGAATTACTTAGTTGATGTTCCTTCTTGCATAGGTGCTAGAAGAATACCCTTTCCTTATCTACGGTTTCTTGAGTATGGTCATGGTACCTAGCCATCCTCAAGTGTAAGATCCCACAATCAAGTAGCCCTAAGTGAGTAGTTCTTGCATGAAATCTTTTGTACCATGAGGCATTTAGAGGCCCATAACCTCATACATAGGGCATGGTGTAGAGAGAGAGAGAGAGAGAGAGAGAGAGACTTGTGTTTCATTTCATTACAATGTTTTATTGTGCCTCTTTAGGAGTCATTTATTAGGTCTCTTTTGATTTGTAGGCTAGGTTAGAGTAGGTTACTCAAAAACGGTTTCTATTGCCATTAGGGTTTCAATTCCTTGTGTTGTTCTTGTGGTTTTTAGCCTCCTATGTGGCATCCATAGTCACACGGACACCCCGGTGTGCATATATTGGCTACTGATTTTCAGTTTCATTGCTGGGACATTTCACAAGGTTGTTGTGGAGAGAAGACTAAAAAGAGACTACAAACAAGTTTAAAAGGAGGCCATTAAGAAGAAAGAGAACCAGTTTGTAACAAAGAGGCCGTGAAGTATTGCACAAGGGGGCTATGAGAGAGACTAGTCCACAACAAGAAGGTAGAGAAAGATTGAATACAATAGCAGCAAAACCCACTATCCTCCACGACAATGCCTGTTGTTGCTGTTAGCAGGAAAAAATTGGCTGGCAAGGGAGGAAAGAAACACAAGTGGCATTTGAATGTATATGTGTGAGGCATTATCTCATGTAAATGGTTCAAAACAACAACCTCAGGCTACGACAAAGCATATCTAAAAATTGTAGCAGTTGAAAAGCATTATCACATAATAGCAACAACAATAGCATGTGGTATCAGAAATGTAGAAAGGATAGAAGCAAATGCAAGCACAAGATCGAAGGGCAATAAGAGGGAAACATGCACAACCAGCAGGAGCTTAATGATTCTAAGAGGTAGCATAGAGATAGTAGGAGGGCAATGAATTGTGGACTAGCATGAGCAAGGCAATGATGATGAGCAAGAGGTGCCGAGAAAGAGCTAGTCGACAGGTAGATGGGACTCCAAGATGGAGGCCTTCATTGTGATGTCTTAGCTCCATCCTCTCCTATCCTAACCCTCATTGACATATCCTCATCGGGAAACATTTCCCCCTTGATATTCTATCCCTTGTATCTTGTACTTACATTGATGTATGTTTCACATTCACATTACAAGGATAGAATGTACTAATCTAGAGGTGGGGGCAAGTTAAGCCACTTCCAGATTTAGCACATTGGACATCCATGTTCGATAAGATCTAGGGCTTGTGTGCACATGTCTTCTCTCCTCACAGTGGGATTATTGTGGAACCATACGTGAAATCTATGAAATTTCTTTCATACGATTTAGTATTTTCATTCTTGATGTAAAATGGTTTAGAACTATTTACAACGGTCCCCATGCGACACTGAGAAAAGACAGTAGCGATTTCTTTGCAATAGACTCCACCAAACTTTGGACCGATGAAAGTGATACTTTTGTTCTTCCCGAGCATTGTGAGCAGGTGCATACTAATGATTTAATTAATCGAAGATTTCGTTTTTAAAGATCTATTGATACATGTACTTAAGCATAATTTCATATATATAATTGATGGCATTTGGCACCCATCTTCAATATAGGTGGTTTTTCAAGCGGATCGTTATGATCCAAGATGGTGGTACGTGATCCAAGCTGCACCATGAAGCAAGCAAATTTTTAAAGATAGAGATGTGGTTTTGGAGATGCCACTACCAATGTTGGATCCAATTGATCCGAATGGATCTAATATGAGCCAAGAGGAAGATGTGCATAGTGACATCGTACGGGAGGAAGATGTAGATCACAATATTGAGGAAGAAGATGACGATCATCAAGAATCACCACACTTTATTGAAGAAGATGATCAAGTCTTAGGTGACCGTACGATGCTAGAGTACGATGATGATATAGGAGATCAACTCGGTATAGAGTTAGAGATAGACTTGTTTGGCACATTATACTTGGCTTAGGATGAAGCCATTGATGTAAAAGCAAACTTGGACATGAATATATGAGCTTCAAGAGCATGTACATCAAAGGCTTAATGTACATGCTCTTGTACTTTTATTCTCTCAAAGGATCAAACATGTATGAAAAGGAAAAAAAAAGTTTGTCATTGGGAAAAACTATCTTTTAAAGTCGGTATGGGAAAAAACGCTCTCTATAAAATGTCACTATAGGAAATTGTCTTAGTGTCGCTATATAGTGACCATTCACAAGTTTGATAAGTGTCACTATATAGAGACCATTCACAAGTCTAATAAGTGTCGCTATATAGCGACGCTCTTTAAACTTCGCTATATAGCGACACTTGCCTAAAGTTGCTATATAGTGACACTTAACGAATCCCACTTTGGTTATCGACGATGAGCGCCCCACGCACGCTAAACAATGGTGCTTAAGCATCGGAATAGGACCCGTGTGTAGTAGTTTCTCATCCCATACCAAGGTATTTATAATTCATACACATGGTATTTACAATGATCCATTCCACTCATCCTCTTAATCCCATACAATATCTTAGAAAATAGAAATAAGTGAGAGCCGCTAGCCTATCACTTGATACTCAAACTCTTATCAAACATAGAAGAAAATAATACCAATGCCAAATTAAAAAATATCGAATTTTGGCATCACAGGCTGGTTCCTCCCTTCAGGCTCCTTTTCCTTATAGTCAAGCTCGGGCTTGGCCTTCTTCAATTCAAGCTCCTAAGTCTTTTGCAATTTTTGTCCAAATGGTAGATTGAGTTGCAACATCTACTTTCTCATCATAGAGAGTTGTAGCAAGTGGGCACATTTGATCTATCCATGACCTGGGGCAATGGAAAATGGCATTCTCTACATACCAATATTGAATGCACAAACACCCCAATGCAAAAAACATGTACAGCGTGGTAGCACGCAAGCCATCGGATCATGCAATCATCTATGATAGGGGTATGGTAGACCATGCATTTTGGACCCTGTTGCATAATAGGATAGGCATTTGATTTAACTATTGCGGCCGTCAATACCACAATCTTGCTCTGTACATGATGAAGTTGCTGTTAAATGACATGGTGCAGCGGAACAAAAACTGAACAAAGAATAGAGAGTACACAATAAACTGGAGAGGAACAAACATTTCCTTCAATACTGATGTAGTACAAATGATGGCTTTGTCCACCCATGCGCTCCCATAGTGGAGCTTAGATGGTGATCTAGACAGATACAAGGTGAAGAGCTACTAGCTGGAAGATCTGATCTGATCTGAACTGATCTGATACAATGGACTGGGGAGGTCGCCTCTTTATAGCTATGAGGGTGGTAGTCAGATCAACGTAGTCGGTGGAGTCGACCAGTTGACCTAGTCCATGGAGCCGACCAATCAACCTAGTCGGTGGAACCGACTAGTCGTCCATGGAATATTTAGGGAATATTTCCTATACCATCACCTCGGGGGCTCCTACCCTTGAACCCCCACCAGGGGGGCCGTTGGCCCCTTGGGACCCCCCAGCTAGGGGCCAGCTGACCCCCAGGCCCTAGCAAGAATAAGGGGCTCCCACACAATCACCTTTCTACCATTAACAGTCTCATTGATAGACCTCATCTGACATGCAAGTCAAGATCCATCCAGTGTCCCGGGCTCACAATGGCTTCTCCTCATATGGGGGCCGTACAACTTGAGCACCTTGGACCACTGGTGGTTACTAGGAGGGTGGGGCATTGAGCATATCTAACAGTGGCTTCTGTAGGAACACGTGAGATAGAATAGATGCATCTTGGAAGAGGAGTGAGAGCACAAGATGTAGCCAAAAGTATTGTTCTATATTGATTGTGAGAGATGTAACTGTCTCTTATAGAAATGGGGAGAGGGTAGCCTAGATCAAATGCACCTTCCCTACATCCGTGGCAATCAGCCCCTACATCAGTGGGACTGGCCTAAATCAAAGGAACCTCCCATGTGGGGGCCTTTGGCTTACAGCATCACTTAGGTCACACACTAGACACATCATAGCACTAAATGTGCCTCTACAACACACACACACAAACATGTGACTCCCCTAGATGCACACATGCACCATAGACCAAGCCCTTGACCATACTTATCCCAACATACCCCCCCTCAAGGGTTTGCCTCTTGCAATGTCAAGGATACATCTAGACTCATAGTTTCTCATGCCATCTCATGGTGGTCAAGGATAAATCTACGTCTAGGATCTCATGCTAGCAAAGGTGCGCACTTGGGTCAAGGTTTAAAAAAATGGGATAGACTAAACACATATCACATGGCCTACATCATATGGTGACCAGAGGTGATTTACAAAAGACAAAACACATTCTTTTTGGAGTACTACTTCAAGTAGAGAACCTCAAAATTTGACCAAGTGATGATAAATATAATTTAAAAGACAAAGTGCTCAAAAGGCATAGTCTTTATCTTCTACCACAAAGTTTGATTCTTCATTTGTTGATGTACTTTTCTCAATCAGATTTGCCTTGGCATTTTGCATAAATGCTTGATCATCTTCAAGATTTCCATTGTCCAAAAGTGATGCCTCTTGTTGAAAGGACTCACAAGAAATATGAGTATCATTCTTCATCTTGAGAACCTTGAGGAAGCCTTCTATGTTAATCTTGACATTCATATATAATTTGTTATTTGCCAAAGGGGTTGGCATAAAATTCAAATGTGGAGAGAGTAGATCTCCCTTTTTCTTTGATAGCACCAAGAATGTCTCATCATCAAGAATATTGTACTTGAGAAGTACAAAGTATTTCCAAAAGGAAACATACTTTGAAACAGAGTCATCAACATTGGCATCAATTTGTTCACCACTAAGAGTGATCATAGACTTCATGGTTGTAGAGAAGAATTCAATAGAGTTTGTCTCACCATATGATACCATACTTGCTCATTTCCATGTTGGCATGTCTCCTCAATGCCTTTAGAATTGAAGTCTCCTATCAATGCATCAACCTCAACACACTTTTGTACTTATTTTCAAGCATGAAGCCTCTCAAAAAAAAAAAAAAATCTTCTTCTTGAAGTAGTTAGAGTCTCATTCAATAACAACAAGAATTGGTCATATTCCCTTCAACTATCAAACTAATCAAATACTTGCAGATGAATAAAAGTCTTGAACTTCCTCCACTCGTTCAAAGTCAATGTAATGGATTCTTCAACCAAAACAGTCAGAATTCTTCAAACAGTAAACATGGAAGTTGGAGGCCACAATTCGCACAGCTCTTAGCTCTATTAAAGGGGATTTTTATGCAGAAATAAAGGCCTTATACCAGAGAAGGTCCTCAACCAAAGAAGAGTATAATGTTGTGCCAGGTCACCATAGAGAAGCTCTTCAACTTTGACTGTGTTTTTTATGATTTCGGCTGATTCTGTGGACCATTTGTCATCAAATTTCATCAAAGGATTTGTCATAATGTCATCCACCCATGGCTAGAAGGAATTAACACATATATGCGACATTGGGCGAGATTCGCTTATCAGTTGACGCACACAGTTTGAGTCACGGCACGAGTGATAGAGATCACAACTTGAAGAATGCTCCTAGACAGAGGTGCGCCCCAGGCTGTAGAAGCCTTAGTTCAAAGGATTTTGCAAATGGCGGGCTGAGTACAGAGAACAAGCTCTCACAAATTTGAGGAAGAAGAGGGGAAGAAATGGAGATGATGAAGAAACTTGAAAAAACTAGTAGTTCATGCTAGAGAAAGCATCTAATCTCCACCCACAAATCTCATCTGGTGAAATCTCTTGACATGCACCCCCTCTTGCCAATACCGAGCATCTAGGTCACGTAGATTGCTTCTAATGTCCCCTACTCTCCATTATTCTTTAATCGAAACTCCTCCCCTCCCATTGTATCCCTTAGTTTAATCATGGCCTTGTCCTCTTCCTTTTCACCCCCTCTTCTTTTCTCCACAACTAATTTATAGGAATTTACCATTTTTCAATGTTAGGGGGGTCATACTGCATGGTTGCTTCTATGCTAGAAGGCTTACCTCCACCTATATTGATTATAGAGTCAATATGCCAAAGTTGCCAAAAAAATTCATATGTTTCAAATCATTATAATATGTATAAACTTGAATTTACAATTCTTTCAAATAATAATTGTCACCTATTGATAAGATGGAAAGTTGAAGAATTGCACGTCAAGTTGTCATGTGTCAGCCAGGTGTATGTCAGGTGCGAGGGTACCACTCCTTGCCCCATAGCCATGCACAAACTTCCTCACACCCAAAAGCCCCAGGGGGGATATGAGGAGGGTAATTACCAAGTACTTATATCCAAGGTCACATAGGTCACGCGGTGTGTTGACATGCGAGTCCACGAGGCCTTCAAGCCTCCCATTTCTTCATTAATTCACATAGTCCTAGGTGGGGGCTAGGACCACACAAGGACCTATATTTTAATAGCCAAGAATATTGTTTGTTTGTTATTGATGTAAATTTGTTTCCTTGTAATAACTTCCCTTCTTGCATGATAATCCTCGTCTTGTACTAGTAATGGTTTGATAACATAAAGAACATTTTATGCATGTGCTTGTAGAACGCAAAGAATGCTTTTGAGCATTGAGTGGTCACTTTAGTGATATGAAAGTCCTTCTTGATTAAAGATTGTAACACCATATTAGAATTTTGAGAAAATCCCAATTTCCACTTTTTCCCAATTCCCAAAAATTAAAGGCATTTTGTTTCATTAGGAAGGGAATGAATTGAGGAGCTCATATATTCAAAGATCTATTCTAATTTGAGGAAAGGAATGAATTGAGAAACTCATATATTCAAATATCTATTCTAATTTTTAATTTGGCTTAATATCATATCATTATGTTGGGATATTGAGAAGGTTGCATGTGAATCACCAATTTTCATGCATTGTGAATCCAAACAAGCTCATATAATGGATATTGAGAAGGCCGCAACATGTGAATTACCAATAATCATGCATGTATGAATCCAAACATGTTTATATATTATTATAAGTCTGGTGTTGCAAATGATATGTTTGATACTCTAAAAGACAAGATCCAATTTTATCAAGAGAAAGGCGGTGTTAAGAAACACCTTTAATATTCAAATTAGTAATCTTAAATTATAAATCCAAATATCTTTGGGAGTATGCCAACAACAACATGACAATGGTGTTACATGTTAAAACTCATACTCACAAAACATCTCCTCTCCTGCATGGATATCCCTAAGGGGTTGTACAACCATATACCCAAACATACCAATATCCAAAACATCTCACCTGTCTTCAATCCAAGGTGGTACATCAAAATCATATACATATATAACATTTGTCCTCTCCTTATAGTTAATAGACATTCCCATACAAATCTCCCACGATGTATTGCTATCCTCTTTTGGTGTAACTTTTGGATCTTCAAGGAGGCCACAGGTCCTAAACCTTGAAAAGTAAGAGTAAAGAGTATTCCAAGTATCATAACCATACTTTGGTCCATCGTATACCAAAAAGTCTTTGTTTTCTTCTACATTTGTATGTACAAACAAACCATAACCTACTACTAAAATTGATTATCTTTTCAATTCAAATTGAACACCTTTGTCCTCAAGTATAGAATCAATTGGTATCGGGAGATTGTGCTCCCACAAGTCGTTCACCTTACTTCATTCTTCAATTCTTCTAGCAAATCATCAAACCTTGTTCATTAAAGAAAAAGGATTTAATAGTTATATAAACATTGGGACAAAAATGAGAGCTAAAGAAAACTACAAAAACTACACATCACACATAAGCAATTATGAGCAATTACCATTCTCAAAGATTTATTGCATCTTTAATCCAAGCGATGCTTACAGGCTTGTTATGTATGATTTTGCATATGTTCCACTGATATACCAGTGAACATCACCTAATTTTAGGGCATACAAAAAAGCTCGCATACCACTCAAAAAATTTGGTCGCTTTATTCTCTTCAAGAGCTCCCATTTAGAAAAATTGAAAGTAGTTCAACCTATTTTGAGCTCTTGCTCTTGAAATTTTGTTGATTGTTCCTTGTCTGAATCACAAAAATATCAACTTTAATTTATATGTTGGGCTACCCCCAATCACTTGAATTGTCGAACTAAATACTGTGTCTAGAGAAGATTCCTCCAATAACTTTTTTAGGTACTTAATATTAAAATCGTATTGGTTCATTGCGAGAACAATCAAGGTCATTTTAGTCCTTATATTTGATAGTTCTCAACTGAGGAGACAAGGGAGAATTTCAATATTCAAGATGTCACCAGTCTCATCTATCTCAAAAGAATATGGATATATACAATTATATCTAGGATCAACACACACCTTAAATGGACAATCATCAATCAGCAAGGTGTTATTAGGAGTGAATTGTTAATCATTTGCTGAAATAGAAAGCAAGGGCTTAAACACGCATTCAAAAGTAGCTTGTTCAGTCTATATAACTTATCTTAGTTTGGTAGTAGCACTGCTCTTGGCCCATAATGTTGTAGAATGGAAACTCTTTTTGTGCAAGCTTCTCAATCATTCTTATCATCTAAACCACATTCTTACTTAACAATGTTGACCATATGCCCACATGAAATTCTTGAAAAATATTTGGGTGAATATTGGAGGGTTTATTAGAATTGAGGATAAATTTTCCATCTAAGTTGAGTACGAGTAATCTTTATTTTGTCATAGATGGAGAACAATACGGCGTCCTGTTGACTCATCATGTTTCCCCTTGTGTGGTATTTCTGGATGCAATGGGTTTCCATTTGTGTCCTGTCACACAAAATTTCTATTGAGTTGTGAATTTAGGATTTAATAAATGTCCGCTAGGCTTACAGATGTGAGCTTAAATCTATGCTATATCTCAATCACATTCTCTATGCTCGTTTGAGATTTGATGTGTAAAGAACAATATCAGTTTTGAAACTGATATTGTTTCAAAACTTCCCAGGTGCTTGACAATCACACAATATAATTTGTGATTTGCAATGTGAAAAGAAAAAGATTATAAATCAAAATGCAAATTCTACATTAAATGTCCAAATACAGCATCAAAATGCATGTCTACATAGAGCTCCACGACTCCAAAGGCTTTCCTCATCCTCCACCAAGCTCGGTTTTAAAAGCTTGAAAAGCCAATCTCAGTTTTTAAATTGAGCTTGGTTATACAATAGGTTCAGGGGTTTGTGTTAGAAAGGATAAGAGTGGTGGAAGTTGCTTGCTACAGCCAAAGCCCCTCGCAAACAGGAGATAGATGAAACAAGATAGTGCCCAGGAATCACACAGTGTCAATTTCAAATCCAGCTTTCTTTCTGTGTTGTGTACTAGTGTGGGGAGAGAGAGAGAGAGAGAGAGAGAAAATGAACTGTAGATGTAGAAACAACAACACATATATATATGTCCAATGAACAACAACACATATATATATGTCCAATGTGGACAAGCGTGCACAGTATGCCACCCTTTGTCAGCAGGGTGCTGATTAAGATGCGGACCCGTGTGACACCCAAAAACTGTTCTCCTACCTCCTCCTTGTGCTGCTAGTAGGCAGCCTCATGTGAAGACTTGTTGCTGTAGATCTGGACCTCCCTGCTGCAGTGGTAGCAGCCCGAATTGAGGCACCAGAAACCCTGAACACTAAGAATGCCCTAGGGATGGGGCCTTTCTACAGGCTGGATCCCAGCAGACCTGCCCGACTTTTCCTGACTGGACCAACCCAGACTTGCTGCTTGACTTGGCCACGTGGCAGCCTGCCACTGGCCTGCCTTCAGCCACACCTGTTCAATCCAGGCACAACTGCCGTGTGGCAGATCTCTAGGCGCAATACAACCTGCTGGTTCTGCAGTTCTCTGACACACCGCTGTCTGCAGGGCTCCGCAAACACACCTTCCTGCTGCTCCCTTGGACAGCGTGATCCTTGACCTCCTTGCTGCTGTGTTGGCAGCCAATGGTGAGGCACAAGTCTCCTTCGATTCCATCTTCCCTTGCTGCTGTGTAGGCAGTCTCTTGTGAAGACCTGCTGCTGTGTAGGCAGTCTCCTGTGATCTGGACCTTGCTGCTGCAGTGGTAGCAGCCCAAATTGAGGCACCAGAAAGGCTGAACACTGGAATGGGGCCTCAGACTGGACCGACCCAGTCTGTGGCTTCTTTGCAGACTCTGGTCGACTTGGCGATGTGGCAGCCTGCCACTGGCCCGCCTTCAGCCGCACATGTTCAATCCAGGCACAATACTGCCGCGTGGCAGATCTCTAGGTGCAATCCCACCAGCTTCTGCAGCTCCAAATAGACTCTATCAGGTGCGCCCTCTCCTCTGTTTGTTGCTTGCAGACCAGTTCCAATCCATCCCAAAACCAGTTGCTTAACAGCCACGTGTTGGTCCAGCTCCAGATAATTTTGTTCCACATTATTCAGACCTGATAGCGTGGCCTGAACAGCTCCTGCAGTGCTCCAAAAGGTACCTGTGTACTGCACACTCTCTACTGCTTGTTGTAGCCTCTATTTCAGGTATTTCCCTTTCTTTTTCTGAGCAACCGATGTTCCTGGTCATATACCTAGAGAATCCAGGAACATTCCCAAACTCATCCTCTAAAAACACAACATAGTGCAGTTTCAATCTCACAATAGTCACTCATAAGATGGAAAACCATAGTGCTGTTCCTGGTCACATGTTTTGCCCATGGTCTGGGCCCTTCTTGGTGCACCTCCCCCATGCTCTCCTCATTTGGGGGCTCATAGATTGGGAGATGACCTTCCAAACTCCAACAAAATGTAGGGACCTGTAGGCATCACTCTGCCATGTGGCATGTTGGGATAAGTCCACTACAATGGCCCAATATGCGGGCAGGTCAACCTGAAAGGCTGGTTGGCCAGTCTGAAAATTGGGACAGACTGAGTCCTCTACTCTCCCATACTAGAGCCCACTTGGGGCTTTGCCTGTACAGTCGTAGAGGCCACTCACACTCCACAAGGGAGCACAGAGCTGAGCAGGGTGTAAGGTAGATTTGGAAGCTGTCCTTAGGTTTCACCTGGAGGTGTTTTGGCAACAGGTCTGCTGCACATAAAGAGCAAGGGAAGATTATCTTGCTGTCATTCATTGAGTGTCCTTGAGAGAGTATCTTGTTACGTGTCACATTCCATTAGATCTACTTTAGTACTCTTGCAAATGAGTAAGATCTAGCCTCTCACTTATCATTGCTTGCTTTGCATATAGTAATAGGACAATTTGATGACAATATCTTTGTGTGCTTCCAGTCCTTTTCTTATTCTTTTGTGGATTAGGGGACAGTCAATCTATTTGGAACAACCAGCTACAATGATGCTAGGTACGATCAGCTTCCTTCATCACACCACTATTCTTCAACGCTTCTCGCACATTTACTGCATCATCCCACATCCCGGCTGCAGAATATATGTTTGACAGTGTCACATATGGTGTACTGTCTGTTGGATCCAACTCAAAACAGTGATTTGCAGCACGTACTCCACGCTCCACATCTCCATGGATTTTGCAGGCACCAAGCAAGGACAACCATGCCACAGTAGCTTTCTCAGAAGGCATGTAGGCAATCAAGTCCTCTGCCTCATCCAGATGTCCTACACGTCCAAGGAGATCAATCATGCACACATAATGATCTTCAGTATACTGTAAACCATAGTCTTTATTCATAGAAACAAAGAAATGCTGTGCATCATTGACCTGCCCTGTGTGACTGCATGCATTGAGAGCACAAACAAAGGTAATCTCGTTTGGTTTGATGCCTCGAAGCTTCATCTGATTAAAAAGATCTAAAGCCTCCTTGCCATGCCCATTCTGAGCGAATGTTGCCATCATGGTAGTCCAGGAGACAACATCCCGGTGAGACATTTCATCAAACACCCGCTTTGCTTCATACAAACTCCCACACTTGCCATACATGTTGATGAGGGCATTTCCCATCGCACGATCTCCCATATAGCCCATATCAGCAATGGTAGCATGGATTTCCTGCCCTTCCTCTATAGCCGCTATGCTGGCACAAGCATCAAGTGCACAAAGAAAGGTGATCTTGTTTGGAGTGATGCCATCAACCTGCATCTGACAAAAGTAATCCAGAGCCTCTTTGCACTGACCGTTTTGAGTGAACGATGTAATGATGGCAGTCCAAGAGACCACATCCCGATGACGCATTTTGCTAAAGACATCCCTTGCATCACGGAGGCTCCCACATTTCCCATACATGTTGATCAGTGCATTTTCCACCACAGCATGCTCGTGGTAGCCAACGCCAACAATGGCGCCATGAACCTTCTGCCCCTCTTGAAGCGCTTCCAGGCTTGCGCACCCTTCAAGAGCACAGACAAAAGAGACCTTGTCTGGCTTCAAGCCTTGATGCTGCATGTGATTAAAAAGATCTAGCGCCTCTTTGCCGAACCTATTCTGAGCAAACGCTGCTATCATGGCCGTCCATGAGACAATATCTCGATGAGGCATTGTTGAAAACACCTTTCTTGCCTTATACACAGCTCCGCACTTGCCATACATGTTGATAAGTGCAGTTCCAAGCACGACGTCTACCTCATACTCCCCCATGTCAATGATGGAATGGATTTCCAGCCCCTCTTCTAAAGCACCCAGGTTGGCACATGCTTCAAGAGTGGAAGTAAAAGTGATTCTGTCTGGTTTAATTCCTTCCATCTGCATCTGACGAAAGAGATTCAGAGCCTCTTTAGAACGCTCATTCTGGGCAAAAGCTGAGATCATGGCGTTCCAAGAGACAATGCTGCGTTGAGGCATACTACCAAAGGCATTGTGTGCATCGTCCACACACCCATTCTGACCATACGCTTTAATCAATATATTCCACGAGAACAGATCAGGTTTTAGCAATTTGTCAAACACGGCTCTTGCATCTTCCACGCTCCGACAATTCCCATACATCTCAATGAGACAATTCCCGAAAAAAGTATTCCGATCATGTCCATGTTTGCTAACGTGAGCATGTACGCGCCTACCGGCAAACAACACCTTGACTTTACGGTAACGGTTCAACAGAGAGACAAAGGAGGCAAAATTCGATGTTTCATCTAGCAAATCATCAAGTTGGACGTTATCGAAATACCAACCGTTAGGGGTGCTATCCTTTACAGAAACTCCGGCAGGTTTCTGCCCATTTTGAGCCAGAAGACAGCGTTCCAAGCTTCGAGCGGCGTCATGGGTTGAGAGACTGGCAGGTGTTTTGGCGTGCATGTCCTCTGCCAAGGCTGCCAAGAGCCCATGATTGCTGGGGAAGCGCATGGTGGGTGCTGAGGGGGTCATAGCAGCAGAGGTGGGAAGGTGTTGATGGGTGCCCTCGAAAGACCCAAATCCATCGCCAGGACGTGTTCCATCATATGATGACAAGCCATAGGAAGCTCCCCATCAGGACCTGCCTCCATCATATGATGGCAAGCCATAGGAAACCGCCCATCAGGACCTGCCTCCATCATATGATGGCAAGCCATAGGAAACCGCCCATCAGGACCTGCCTCCATCATTTGATCACAAGCCATAGGAAGCTGCCCATCCGGACCTGCCTCCCTCATTTGATCACAAGCCATGCGGGAGCTCCCAATTGGCTTTTATTTATAGGAGAAAGGCTCCACGCCTTAGGGAAATGAACATGGGAGGAAATTCTCATGCCCATTTGCAAAGACGTCGAGGTTCGGCCACAGGCCAATCTTCCAACGGGGCCAACTCAGCATTCGATCCATTTGTTAGGTATGATGGCGACCTTCGAGGTTCTTCTACGTGATGTTGCCATGCAGACATGCTGATCCGATCTTCTGTAAATTCACTATGGTGTACATTTTGTTTTCGTCGACCACCGAAAGTCAGCCCTTTCCCCCATGTCCGGAGGGAAGAGGGAAGGTTACAAAATTGACCGTGGGTGAGGTCTAAGTTGTAAAGTTAACTCAGACGGTGGGTTACACTAATTGTGGGTGGGTCAAACAGAGGGAGGTCACATTCCAGGTATTAAAGCTCTGCGATCGGACAGTCCAGATTCAATCTAGACCGACCTCGGCCCTTTACTTCTTGCGAAAATAAAAATTTTATTATAACAAGGTGAATGATATTTAATCATTCATATGACCTGCCTCGGATCCATACACGGTGAAAATTTCACTAGGTTTGCCAAAGGCGATGGGACAGCCTCACCCTTAGATTAGGAAAACCTTTGAATCCCCTCTCAAGTTATCCTTCCATGATAGCAAATATTTAAGGACAAGCTCACACTTAGATTAGGACAATCATTAAATCCCCTCTCAAGTTATCCTTCCATGATAGCATTCATTTAAGGCCCTTGCACAATCCCCATAGGTAGAGAAAGGCAAAACAAACCCTTAGGCATTTTGTAGGATTGATAGGCAAAGAGAGAGTGCAGATTGCAAAGAAGTTGATAGAGTCTGCCCTCACATCAACTAGGATGATGAAAAAAGGGAGGACAAGGTACAAGTACCTAGACCTAGGACTAAGTGTCCTAGGTGTCACACAGGACTAAGTGTCCTATGTGGCCTAAAAGGCACTAACACTACAAGTGCCTATATTTATGCCTACAAGGCACATACCATGGCCTATAGGGCATCACTAGAACCACCAGGAGATGGCCTACAAACCCCCCTCCATGGGATGGGCTGAAGTATTCTAGAAACCTCTCAGAATACCTGGTATTTTCTGGTCATGGTGGCACATGTTCATCCAAAAGGATATAGCCACCTATGAATGTACAAGGGATGTCAGACCATGTAACAAAGGGAACCAAGTGTAAAGTTTGTCGGAAGACTTCAAACTTGGGACGAGAAAGTGCCTTTGTAAACATATCTGCTATGTTGTCCTTTGTGGGAAGATAGGACAACTCTATGTCTCTTGCTAACAACCGCTCCCGAACATAATGATAGTGAACTTCAATATGCTTGGTATGCGCATGAAACACTGGGTTACGCGCAATGGGCAAAGCACTCTGGCTGTCAGTGTAGACAATAGTGGAGGATGCCTGGCGAATACCAAGCTTTAACTGTTGAAGCCAAACACACTCTACTGTAGCGGTGAAAGCTGCCCTGATTGCAAGCTGTAGCAAGGAGTGCAAACTCAAGAAAGTGACCATGCTGTCTATTCCCAGATCTTGTCCAGGCGCAGCAAAAGGTTGATCTTGTTTATTGTCCCTCAATGTATCAAGAATCCATCTGGGAACTTGCCTTTGCTGCCTATTGACGGCTCTTTCTTCAATGACTACATCATGAATAGTGGGATCATTTTATGTCGAAAGAGAAACCCACAAATCAGCATGAGGTAGTGGCTGATTATTGCTTGGTGGAGGGCCTGCAGGAGGCTCATGTTGCTGGTCAAAGTCCCCTTCTGAGGATGGCAGAGGTAACCAAGATTCAAAGGCATCAAACATGTCAACATCTAGCTTAGCTTTGTAGTCCACAAGAGGAGAAGCTGAATGTTCATCAAAGATTACATCTCTACTGACAATAATCTTCCTAGTGTTTGGTTGGTATAACCGATACCCTCTGCTCTCCTGGCTGTAACCAATAAATATGCATTTGATTGCCTTGTCATCAAGATCATTGCATCAAGCCAATATTTTTTGGGCAAAGACTTGGCCTTAAGCATGCATTTGGCCATCTCCATTGTGGACTTGTTTTTCCTTTCAGAAACAGGATTTTGCTGAGGAGTGTAAGGAGTAGTACATGAGTGAATAATGCCCTGTG
Organism: Dipteris shenzhenensis; assembly: GCF_047967505.1. Classification (NCBI taxonomy): domain Eukaryota; kingdom Viridiplantae; phylum Streptophyta; class Polypodiopsida; order Gleicheniales; family Dipteridaceae; genus Dipteris; species Dipteris shenzhenensis. The sequence continues at coordinate 41,430,210 of NC_141602.1, read as the reverse complement.
AAGACAAAAATGCATCAAACTCCTTTAACATATACTCTCCCCCCCTATCTGTGTTGAGGGTGACAAGCTTGCATCCTGATTCATTCTAAACCATATTCAGCCACCTCTGAAAGCATGAGAAAACTTTAGATTTGGCTTTTAAAGGATATATCCAGCAATATCTTGTGAAATCATCAATGAGAGTCATGAAATACTTGTACCCCCCAATGGCATTTGTTCTCATTGGGCCAAAGACATCACTATGCACTAGCTGCAATTTCCTTTGTGAGAGTTTTGGACAATTCTTTTGAAAAGGAAATCGATGCATCTTACCCAAAAGACAACCCTCACACACATGTTTGGAAACTGTGTGAGTTTGAGGTATATCACTTGCCATCTGCTGTGAATGTAGCTTTGCAAGAGCTCTATAATTAAGATGGCCCATTCTCTCATGCCAAAGATGAGTTTCAGCAAGCTTTGAATCTGAAATAGCCAATGCTTTAATAGAAAGTGCAGTTGAGTGATGATCCAGGTGATAAAGCCCTTTTTGCAAAGTGCTAGTGAGAACTATGGCATTGTCATCATGAAGATCATAAACTAGGCATCTGTAGCCATAAAAAATAACTCTGAAACCTGAAGTGCAATTGCTGAAATTGAAATCAAGTTGACTTCAATTCCAGGCACAAAAAGAACATTTGTCAGAGTGATAGGATGGCTTGAAATGGATGTGAGCTGCATATCTCCAATTCCTTTTACAGCATATGAAGCATTATTAGCACATGTGACAGTCCCCCCTGGAGGTGCATCAGCTAAAGAATGAAACAACTGTCTGCAAGATGTGACATGCTTGGAAGCAGCACTATCAAAGTACCAGGACTGAGCATCATTAGCAGTAAAGAATGCATCAGATTTGGAGGGATCAAATGAGCAATGGACAACCCATGCCCAATCATCCTGAAGAGCATGTGCATGAAGCATCTTCTAGCTCATGGGATTCACATCTCTATCAACAGCAAAGTTTTCGTGTGTTAGTGGTTCAATGAGGTAAAGGTCTTGTATGCATCTAACACAAGGAAGAGTAGTGTAAGCAAGTGCATGTGAATGTACTCCTTTTGGAGAGAAAGCAACTTTGTCCATGGTAAGCCCTTGAGCTCTGTGTATTATCCTTGTGGTTGCTAGTTGTATCGGGCATTGTTGATGTGTGAGGATGCTTGTTTTTTAAGGTCCTACTTGGACTTCTTTTGTTGTGCGATGAATGGGTGTCTAGCTCCTTGTAATGTCTCTGAATGTATGCACTAATTCATGTTCGCATGCCTATTTTCTCTTGCTAGAATAGTATCCACATGATGCCTTGGTCATTATGGATGGACATCCCCATGAAAACACCATCAATGCTATTCATAATCCATCCTATTGGTTGATGTTTCCATAACTTATTTGCACTAGCATTCCTTCCTTTATATGTAGTGTTGTGTAGAATCCATTAGTAACTCTTGGGTCTTCGAATATGTTAGAAGACTTTGGCATGGATTGGGAGAAATGATCAATGGCATATAATGTGTGTTTTCTACCATTTGCAGTCTCTAGAACTTTTTGATTATGTTTGTTCATTCCCAAGTTAGTGTAGAACAAATGAGGGAAAGTATGACTTCTTGGTATTTCATGCAAACAAGCATTGTTAATGCAATCAATATCTGCCTGTGTGTGGCTGCAATTTCGAAAGGAGTTTAGCGCTTGAATGAAGGAGGTGTTCTCTTGTCTCATGGTTGTTTGCAACTCATAACATTTTGGCATTGATTCCTAGTATGTGCTTGCCATGCTTTCCAATGTGTCTTTGCTTTTCTTAAAGCTCCAAGTCTTTGACAGCTTTGGCCTAATAGAATTCACTTGCAAGAAATCAGATTAACATCGCCAAAATCAGCTATGTGGTTTCTCTTCCGTGTTTACATGCATAAGTCTGATAAGTCTGTGGCTAGCTTGCTGACAAGTGATATCTCATTGAAGACAAGTAGATGCATTTGGATATATAGAGATATTAGCTCGATATTAGTGCATCCAACCTCTCCTTTGCCAAAGATGTCAGGTGCTTGCTATGGATTGGGGGTTGCAAGGCAGAGTGCACTGTTGTGCCATTAATGTTGAATGAGGCATTGCCAATGTAAGCTAGCATAAGCACCATTGACAAGTCTATGTCAATATCATGGAGAATAGTATTGTCATGTCAGAGAAAGCCTTGTACAATCAGTAGAAGCAAGTATGTTTTCCCAGTTTCTTCTCCACTAGTGAGGAAGAGGTGGATTTCTTTGAAGGCTCTATTCTCTTACAAATCATTATGACGTCAAATAGATCTCTTTGTTCATAGTTTAGAGTCCAAATCCTATCAAATAAATCATCCTTTGGAAGTAAAATATGCTTCTTTATTGAAATTATGAAAGGCATGTCTTCAACTTTCTTGGGGATAGGTTGCATGTCTAAAGAAATATTGTACCTTTCTCCTTGGTTTGCTGGATCCGTTGTCGATGGGATATTGTCTACCTCATCCCGATTGCAAGAACGGCATGTGTCGTTAATTGAATCAAAGACCTCGTAGTTGAAACTATACTTGTCTCTATCAACTTTGATGTTTCCCTCATGGCCCTTGTATGCAGCCTTCCATGAGCTATACAGCAATAGCTGTTCGTTCTCTTCATTTTTGAAAGGGCAATAAAGGAGCAACTATTCTTGATGGTAGTTCTTGGGGTCCTGGATTTTGTTCAACTTAATGGACCTAATGATTTTGTCTTTTTCCTTGTTTTGATGGTGTTGTTGTCATGATTGTATTCTATAGCGAACTCAACAAGGCAGACTTCCTCCTATTTGTCAATGATTGTTCAGTATACAATATCAATTGAGTCATTGTCCAATGTTTGTAGCTGAGCTCACCTTTTAAGCAAGAACTATTGTGCACTTTTCTCATTTGTGTTGACAAATATGAATTCCATAATTGTTTGATGTAAGGGGAGAGATAGTGAAATACATTAACCTAATTGTGCAATCATTTGTTGAGTGTGTAAGAAAGCATTTCCTAATCTTTGCAGCCCTTCTTGTGTGCTTAAGTTCTCTTGAATACATGTTGACATTGCTTGTTTGAGGCTGCTTGTTACTACATTATCCATTTTTGTTACGTACGGAGTATAATACAAAGCTGTTGCGTATGGATCCATGACAAATTGAATGTCAATGTTTTATTGCCAAAGGAAGCTTTTGTCTTTATTGAATGCATTCATAAGAATTTCTTTTGGTATTCTCTTGAGAAACTAAGTTGGTTTAATTAGCTCTGACCTAATGCAATGAATGTCTGTTTCAATGTCCAATTGAATATGTGCATGTGAAGAGAGTGCGAGAGAAGAAAGGAGTCTCACTTGCAGCTTTCTCACATACACAATGGGGGAATACACACAAAGCTGGAGGCTGAAAACCATTTTGCTCTTCTTAGTTGTGAAAGCCAAAAGAACTCTCTAAGTATAAAAGGAATAGGTGAACCCTATATGTGGGTCTCAAACCAAACTCAACTAACTGAGGTGGCATACTAACTGAGCCACTAACTAGAGTACATAAGGATAGTTGTCATCCAGCTATTATTCATGGGTGATGTACCAACCGCATCTGCACCTAACAAGTCGGTGACATAAATGCACAACAGTCACCTTGGCATATCACGAGTGGAGCTCGATATCTCAACACTCCCCCTCGAGCTCAATCCCAATTCCTGCACACCAAGTAGGTCTCTGAACTTGTGCAGCTTCTCTGTGCCCAATGCCTTCGTGAATACGTTAGCTACCTGATCCTCTGTGCTGACATAAACTAGATCAATAAGACCTACTAGAGCCTTCTCTTGCACATAGTGATAATGCACCTCAATGTGCTTTGTTCTAGCATGATAGACTGGGTTATTTGCTAAGTGTATACTACTCATGTTGTCATAATAAATGACAACTGGCCCATCTATAGACTGATGCATATCATAAAGTAACTTATGCAACCAAGCTACCTCACATGCACCCATTGCTGCACTCCTATACTCTGCCTCTGTGCTTGACAAGGCAATTGTAGGCTATTTCTTGCTACTCCAAGTGACTGTAGCACTCCCAAAAGAGAACATATATCCACGTCTATCAAAAATACTACCAGCCCAATCAGCATCAATGTATCCAGGCAACTGTATCTGAACCCCAGTCTCATAAAATAGTCCATACTACAATGTGGACTTCACATACCTCAGTGTGCGTTTAGCTGCATCCAAATGCGGTTTCCTTGGAGCCTGCATAAAATGACTTACCAAACCAACATCATAGCTCAAGTCTGGCCTGGTAATAGTCATATAAATCAAACTTCCTACTATGCATCTATACATAGTAGGGTCTTCCAGAAGCTCACTTGCATCCATGCTCAGCTTCACATTTTGCTCCAAAGGAACTAAAATAGGCTTATAGCCTATCATCCCATATTTGGACAGCATGTCCAAACCAAACTGCCTCTACAAGAACCATATCCCGCTTGTGGATCTAATCACCTCAATGCCCAATAAGTAACGCAGCTCTCCCAAATCCTTCATCTCAAACTTCTACTTCAATAGCATTTTCACATGAAGGATATCTTCATCACTATCACTTGTGATGATCAAATCATCAACATAAATGACAAGCAGGATAATGCCTTTCTCTGTTTTTCTCACATAAAGTGAGAAATCTGCCTTGGAAATTTGAAAGCCAATAGTGACAACATACTTTCCTATCTTGTCAGACCATGCTTTGGGTGCTTGCTTTAAGCCTTACAAGGCTTTCTTCAACCTACAAACAAACTCAGGATGAACAGCATGAACATAACCTGGTGGCTACTCCATATAGACCTCTTCTTGCAAATTACCATGCAAGAAAGCATTCTTTACATCTATCTGATGTAAAGACCATCCCTTTGATGTTTCCATAGCAATGACTGCTCCTACAGTTGCCATCCTTGCAACTCAGCCTATCCACAGGATACCTAGCTCTAGTAGACCTGTGCAAAATAGGCTCACTACCAGGTGCTCTCAAAACATCCCTTGTCTTCCTTATTCTAGGTGTAACAACAGGAGGAATACCCAACTCATCATCAAGGCTCTGTTTTGAGCCATTGGATTCACCATCCACATAAGAGTGACCTGCATTCACATCAACCATGGGCTGATCTACTTTCTCTTTTTCTTTTCATGATACTTGCATACCACTATCTGCATTGCTTTGAGGAGATTCTCTTGATCTCAATCTGCCTGTCCATGGCAAAGTATGTGAACCACTGCTAGAGGACACTACAGGTCCACTAATATTTTGTGATTACTGTTGTGAATTCTGTGCAGCATTACCATTTTTTGCATCTACATCATCAATCACATTTACTGGTTTATACCAGCTACTCATCTCATAAAAAACAACATCTCTGCTCACTGTAAACTTACAAGTAGAAGGGTTATAGCATCCATACCCTTTCTGCTATAGAGAATAACCAATAAAGATGCACTTCTCAGCTTTTGGATCCGACTTGGATCTCAACTCATTTGGCACATGAACATAGGCAATGCAACCAAAAACTTTCAAATGAGAAATATATGGTTTCCTACCAGTATACCTCTCCTCTAGCATCATGCCATGTATTGCTGCAGTGGGAGTCCTATTCATTATGTAGACTACTGTAGCAATTGCTTCAACCCAGTAATCTGGCAGGTCTTTTGGTTGAGCATGGCACGAGATACCTCTCCAATATGCCTGCTTTTCCTTTTTGCAAGTCCATTTTACTGTGGGGTATGATTGCATGAATATTGCTGCTTTATGCTATGCTCCTGTAGGAAACTTGCAAACTCATTTGAGAGGTACTCTCCCCCTCCATCTAACCTTAGGCATTTTATTTGCAGGCCTGTTTCTTTATCAACCATAGCTTTAAAAGCTTTAAAATGCCCAAACACTTCACTTTTATTTTTCATAAAATACACCCAAAATTTTCTACTGTAGTCATCAATAAAAGTGACAAAATAATGATAGCCTCCAATAGATTTAGCTTTAGTAGTCCACACATTACAGTAGATTAATTCCAATGGCTCTTACTCTCTTGAACATGTCTAGGAAATGGTTTCCTTGCCTGTTTTGCAAATTGACAGGCTTCACATACATTATGCATTTCTGCAACCTTGAACTTAGGCAATCCTCCAACAATATTTTGGTCTTGCATTAATTTAAGTCACTGTACATTAACATGACCAATGCGTTTATGCTATATATCAATATCTGCAACTACACCGGTCCCATGTGCAAACATTGCTGCACTCAATTCAGGCATGTCCGCATCCAACGTAAACATCTTGCCCTTCTCCTTCCCTTTTTCTATCAAGCGACATTATTTTTCATATCCTCAACAAAGCATCCATGAGGATTAAATCTGACTTGCAAGCCCTACTCAACCATTTGACCAATAGAAACCAAGTTCTTGGTGATATTCGGGACATAAAAAACATTAGACAGGTATTTCTTTTTTCCATCCTGCATAGACAAAAGAATTCTACCAATCTACACAATAGGATGTGCAGTATCATCACTAGTCTCCACAAATCCTGGTCTTTTCATTTTCCTTGCATCCTGCATCCATTCTACATGACCTATCATGTGGTTTGATGCACCTGAGTCAACATACCACACATCATTGCTTTCTTCTACACTTATCACAGAATTGATCATGTGCTGCACCATAAACAAATGCTCATTTCTGTCATCACCCTGTCTACTAGAGGATGCATAATTACCTTGTTGCAATTTTCCAGTCATGATGTCATTTTGCTTTTTATAGCAGTCTTTAACCATATGACCCATTTTACCATAGTAGTAGCCTCGTAGTAGCATTCAACATTGTTGTTTGCATTTTGGCATCTCTCCCATCCACCACGACCTCTTTGGCTCCCCCTGCCTCTAAAAATACCACGTCCTCCTCCATAGGATTGGTTTTCTTGAATTTGTTGCATATTCTCATTTTTGCTACAACCTCCAGATCGGCCTGCTCTACCTATGCCTCTACCTCTTCCAGCATTTGAGTAGAAGACAATTTCTTTTGAATTTCCTTCTGAAGAAGATGCACCACCATTTCTCTGCTCTTCAGAAATTAGAAGAGCAATTAACTCCCCAAAATCAAGAAAATTCTCACGAATGGCAATGGATGTCCGGAACTGTACATAATCCTTTCCTAAACCATTCAAGGTCACAGAAACTAAAATCATCATCTTCCACTGGTGACCCGATAGAAGCAAGTGCATATGCAATCTTTTTCACCTTCATGTGGTAGTCATTGATGCTCATATTTTCTCTTTGGACATTATGCAACTCCTGCTTGAGCTGCATTTTCCTGGCTTGCGTATTTGTGCTATACATTTTTGTCAAAGTATCCCATACCTCCTTCGGCATGCTTGCATCTTGAATATGCACAATCATAGAATCTGAAATGTTGATAGACAGCCAGTACATAACTTTTTTGGCTCTCTCATGCCAGCCTTTAAATGCCTGCAACTCCTATTGATTGGGAACAAATTTAGGAATAACGGGTTCTTGTTCAGCTCTAGTAATAAACTCCCAATAGCCTTTTTCCTTAAGGAAATTCATCATTCTAAACTTCCATGCTTGGAAGTTGTTCTTGTCAAGCTTTTCAGTGACTATTTGTGAAAGAGCATCAGGCACCATTACAGAATAGTGCAAAAATGTTCTGTCACTGCAAAAAACACAACTTCTCCCTCACAAGGGCAAATCTACAAAATTGATAAAAGTGGTGTTTGACCACACAGCCACTTCCTAGTGACAATTTTGCATCAATAGGAAATAAGAATGATTCTATCACTCCCAATATCTTTGCACATAGGCATATGATGCAATTTCTATGGCAACTTTTCACTGGCCTATAAAACAGTGGTCGCACAGCAAAAACAGGGCACTTTTCTGAGTGCCTATGGAAAACTTATGCCACCAAAACGGGCCCCAAAATGGCTTCTTGATCCTCTTACCAAGACACTACGAACTTGGTTTACTTTCTTAAGCAGGCTTACCACGAACCGGGCTCTGATACCATGTGAAGAGAGTGGGAGAGAAGGAAGGAGTCTCACTTGCGGCTTTCTCACATACACAATGGGGGAATACACACAAAGGTGGAGGCTGAAAACAAATTTCCTCTTCTTAGTTGTGAAAGCCAAAGGAACTCTCTAAGTACAAAAGGAATAGGTGAACCCTATATGTGGGTCTCAAACCAAACTCAGCTAACTAAGGTGGCATACTAACTGAGCCACTAACTAGAGTACATAAGGATAGTTGTCATCTAGCTATTATTCATGGGCGGTGTACCAACCGCATTTGTAGCTAACAAGTCGGTGACATAAATGCACAATGGTCACCCTAGCATATCACGAGTGGATCTCGATATCTCAACAGTGCAAGCCATTCGTCTAGGGACATGTTGTTTTCAAGCGGCAATTGCTTTAGCTCATTTGAGATTTCTTCGAACTTTTCCCTATAGTACTTCTTGTTCTCGCTTTCCAATGGTGTCAAAATCATTGTTTGTGGCAATGGCAATTTTGGAATCTTAATGGAAGTAGCAAGACCTACCCTTGTCTTTGGCACAAGTCGAAGTATGATTATGTGTTTGTATCTCTCTAATGTTCCCACACAAGAAAGTTTTATGAATTTATCAATGAAATCAATACCTCCTCATTTGTGTTCTACTTGTACAATGGTGCATTTTGCACCCATATCATTTCGTGTTCATGCTGGCTCCCTCTGCTTTGGAATTTTGTCACAAAGAAGTAGTCAACCACTTTTCCAAGTATGGTCATGTCTTTGGGAAGAAGCTTCAACACATGTTTGAGTTTATGTGTGTAATATCTAGCATATGGAATTGGGTTCTCTCTAATTAATTGTCTTAAGAGGTCAGCAATGTTGGATGACAAGCTTCTTGTTCTTTTTTATTGAAATTTTTTTGAAGGCACGTGCATAATGGATCCCATGTCCTCTCTGCATAAGAGAAGGTCACAAAGAACATTGGAGAGTCAAGTTGTTGCATCATTGCAAAATCGTCTTTGTGTGAAGCTTCTCCTTTTGATTTGGTGAGGTTCTGAGATTTTGGAAATCTCTTTACCTATCCTTGAGTTGAGGACTTTCTCTATATTCATGTCATTCTTTACATCCCTCATAGTTATTGTTCGGTTGAGCAATCTTGAGCTTTCTTAGGCACACCCATATTGATTGCATCACTTGATGAATCATCACTTAAATGGACTTGAAGAAGAGATTTGGAATGTTTTGTGAAAACCTTATGGATTTGTTCATCAACTCCCACTTGGAAATTTCTAAGTAACTTAGCTTGTCATTTCCAATACTTCTTGGTGATCCAAAATACAATGTTGGGAAGTTTAATTCCTCCCCATTTTTGTCTTTGAATAAACCTAATGGCTTTTGATTCTTCACAAGGAGCAACAAAGGTTGCATCTACATTGTAGGCATTAAAGAGAAAGGGACGTGCCAAAGGGGGAGGGGGAGGAGGGACCATTTATAATATTGTAGTTATCTTTTTTATGTTATACTACTAGACTATAGCTTATTGGTAGAGCTCACATATATGAAATACAAGAGTATGGGTTCAAATGAGTTCCCCCAGACTCTAAGTGAGAGATTCTAAGTGAGAAAGAAGCCGATCGAGACCCACAAAAATGAATCAAGTTCTTTGTGTGCCCATTAGAGCGGAAAGTCATTTAGCATCGTATAAGTCCATCTCATCAAACTCTAAATGTCCACTACAAGACTGACATTACATGATTTATCCATGGTGAATTCACATTAAAGGATCTCCTCCAATAAGCTCCACAAATTCATAACCGTGAGTGTCAATCGACAGACACACACACACACAAAAATGCAAAACCATGAGTGCTAATTGAGACACACACACACACAGAGTGAAATGCAAAACCATGAGTGCTAATTGAGACACACACACACACACACACACACACATACACACACACACATACACAGAGAAATGCAAAACCATGAGTGCTAATTGAGACACACACACACACACACACACACACACACACACATAGAGTCTCTTTCTCTCCTACTCTCTCACATGCTCTCTTTCACTCACTATCACACACTCTCTCTCTTATTCCTACTCTCACTCTTTCTTTTACTCTCTCATTCTCTCTCTCTTTCATATTCTCTCTCACCCTCTCTTTTACATCCCACCCTCACTCTCTCTTATTCATCATCTCTCTCACACCCAATCTCTCTCTCTCTCTCTCTCTCTCTCTCTCTCTCTCTCTCACACACACACACACACACACACACTCACACACACACACACATAGATCTCAACAATGAAAGCAGAACAAAAGAAGGTGAGAGAGAAAGCCACACAAGTTTTAGTGGGTGAAAAATACCCTAATCTTCAATGTCATCCATATATATATATGTGTGTGTTTGAATATTGTACATAACCGAGGTTAAGGTACAACAACGGATGCAGAACAGAAAAAGGTGAGAGAGAACTAGAAGAGAGAGCAACACAATTTTTTTTTGGTGGGTGTAGAACACCCTAATCTTCTATGCTATCCATATATATATGTGTTTTGAGTATTATACATAATTGTGGTTAAGGTACAGTGGCCTTTAACCCCCACAGCCTCCTACTTAAAGGCCAATGTGCCTTTAAGGGGAACAACCAATGGACATTCTATCCAATGCCCATCAATACACGACAATACTCAAATGGCTGAGTAGGTAGATTGTTCATTAGCATATTTGCAGGGTTATCATCTGTATGAACCGTGACAAGCTCTATGCGCTTGTCCCCAAGTACCTCTCTGATAAAATGGTACCTGACCTCAATGTGTTTGTATTTGCATGAAAGACTGCGGATTCTGTTCCAGCTGAATAGCTCTCATGGAATCACTATGCAATGAGATACACCTGTATAAAACAAGCCATATAGCTTCCTTGCAACCCTCTGTGGCTGCAACATACTCGGCCTCTCTGGTAGACAAAGTGATGCACTTTTGTGCGTGAGACATCCATGACACTGCACTACCTACAAAGGTGAACACACAACCAAAAGTGGATCTCCTGCTATCCACATGCCTTGCATAGTCTGAATCTATGTACCCAAGTACACGCATCTCTCCCAAAGTAGATGCACATCTCCTTGGTACCCTTCATCTCTCCCAAAGTAGATGCACATCTCCTTGGTACCTTTCATGTACCTCATGATGCACTTAACTGCCTCCCAATGCCTCTTTCTTGGATTAGCCATATACCAGCTCTAATAACTCCCACTGCAAATGCAATGTCCGGTCTAATAGCTATCATAGCATACATAAGATTCCCAACCACTGATGCATGAGGAACCTTGGCCACCATGGCCCTCTCCTCATCTGATTTGGGACTATCTGCCTGACTTAGTTTCACATATGGAGGCAATGGAGTACTTGCTGCCTTCCCCCCCTCCATATTGAAATGCTACAACACTTTTGTAACATACTCCTTCTGTGAATGCCGAAGGACTTTCCTACTCTAGTCACGCGTGATGCACATACGAAGTATATGAACTGTAGGTCCCAAATCATTCATGTCCATGCAAGAAAGATGTCTTGACATCCATCTGCATAAGCTCCATATCCTCTATTGCCACAAGTCCAAGTACGCATCTAAGTGTGGTCATCTTCACAACTGGAGGGTATATCTCATCAAAGTTCACACCCTTCTCTTGCTTGAACCCTTTAACAACCAAACGGGCCTTATACTTAGGCACATCATCACCTGTGACATTCATCTTGTAGATCCATTTACATGGCAATGCTTTCTTTCCATGTGACAAAGAAACCAAGTCCTATGTCTTATTCCTTATGAGTGAACTCATATCTATTTGCATAGCATACTTCCACTTGCAGTGATCCTTGCACATCATAGCCTCTTTCTAGTAGCAAGAAGGCTCTACGCAATCAGTAATCCTCACATAGCCTACCCCTTGAACAAATCTCTTAGGTGGTCTTGACACTCTAGATGATCTTCTCAAGGGCATTTTAGCTTGCTATCCCACCTGGATATCAACCACATTTGGCTCATCATTTCCACCAATATATGACCCATCATATGTTCTTGATTGTGTACCTGTGGGAGTACCTGGTGGCACCATTTCCTACACATTTGGTGCGTGGACGGCTTGCTGCCTACTATCAACATATTCGGGTGGATTCACATCTTGGAAATTGACTCTCCTCATTTCCACATCCCTCATGGGTGTCTTATGCATCTTCTTCTCATTGAAGACCACATCGTGGCTTTGTATGATCTTCTTTGCTTCTGGATCCCAGAGTCGATAGCCCATCTCTCCACTTTCACCATAACCCAAAAAGATGCATTTCCTAGACTTAGGATCTAGCTTCTTCCAAAGCTCTTTTTGCACATGTCCATATGCCTCACATCCAGATATACGAAAATGAGAGTAAGAGGGCTTCTTGACACTCCATGCCTCTTCAAGAATACCACCATCCAAACTCTTACTAGGTGATCTATTGATCACATGCACTGCAGTCTTCATTGCCTTAGCCCAAAAACCACCCAAAGATTGGCATTGGAAAGCATACATTGCAACCTTTCCTAAATGGTGTGGTTCATCTAGCCCAAAACAAAATTCCAATTGTAATGACAAAAAAATGGCAATCCCAATGCTAATAAGTGCCAAAATTCCTCGAGCATAAACGTTGTCCATGAGCATATGCATCAACAAAATCTCATCCAAGAAATCATAGCACAACCTGTGCATCCATTGCAATATGTCAAAGCCATCCCACAGCATAAAGTAGCATATGTGTGCTAAACGTCCATCAATAAAACATCCTATAAGGCAATCTATGCCTATCAATGCATCCAACAAGGATCACAATGCATCCAAATCACCTATAAAGCATTCATTGCAACCTCGCCCCTGATGCTCCAGTCTCAATGATTGATGCAGATGCCGGTCTACAGCCACGGTGGTGCCTTCCCTTCTTAAAGCTAGAGAAATTTTGGCGATACTACCGTAGTGCCCAATTCGATCACCGAATCCACCCCTTGTATATGCCAATGGAATGATGATGGACTTGGGAAGAATTCAGAGAGCTCCAACAAAAGGATCCCAATATGTTGTACAACTTTCCCAAGTACAACTTCCCCAAAGAGATGACTTAGGAGGGATCGCTTCTACCTCTAGTCATTCAATGACACGTATGTCTCGGTCCTCGATCCTACCATCATAGTAGTAGGCCACTTCAACCACCTCCTCCTCTTACTCCTCCATGATCTCCCCACCCACACTTGCCCCATCGATGACCACCTCCACAATCTGACACAATAGATTGTCTTCAATCCTGACATTGGTCCTATGCAATTTCAGGACCTTTGCCTCTACCTCTGCGCTCACAATCTCTACGGACACCACATTTGCACATATGAGGATATGCATGCCACACATTTTTGGAAGTATCGCTTGTACCTCACTCGGCTCACTCCATGATAGCGGGACTGCTATGCAATCCTACAAATAGTCCTCACCACACACCTCCTCTAGTGCAACTGACCCAAGGGTAGATCAACAATAGGAAGGGGAGCATGTTAACATCCAAAGAATATAGTCTCCGAATGCAGAGTAATCAGTGATTAGAGGTGATAATGCTTCATGATTTACTTCAACGGTTACAGCCATGGAAGGAGTACAATACAAGCTTAGGGAGTTTGAGCCCCAAATACCCCAAGGCCATAGAGTGTGGTTTCGGCTGCGACATTGTATATGACAAAATATGAAGAGGGGAGAGGAGAAGAGTGGAGTTTATCTGCAGAGTTGCTTACCACTTCAGATGATGCATATTCCCAGGATTGGATTTTGGATTCTGGGACATGAAGAGAACGTCATTGTCACTATCATGTGTGACTGCATTGATCTCCTCGATCTTCACTTTTCCTTTGTCCTCCCTTGGACTCTCTTCCTTTTGATTTGCACCCCAATTTGCATTCTTTTTCTTATCGTTTTGCTCTCTTTTTAGCTTGTAGCAATCCTTTTTCATATGGCCCTTCTTGCCATAGTGGTAACACTCAATGTTCCATGCCCTGGATTTGCTACGAGACTTTTCTCTTTCTTGAGACTTCCTCCTGAACTGTGATCTGTCCCTTTGCACATTTAAGGTTGCATCTTGCTTGTTGCCATCCATAGACTTCCGTCTAATGTCCTCGACCAACAAGCTACCCACAACATCATCAAATTTCAGTACTCCACCATGTGCAGAGCTACTGATAGCTATATGGAAGGTATCCCATGAGGATGGCAATGAACATAAGAGAAATATTGCCTTAGTCTCCGCATCAAAATTCATCTTTTGAGCCTGAAGCTGGCTAAAAATAATATTGAATTCATTCAAGTGAGAAGCAATAGAGACCCCTTCCTTCATCTGCAGCTCAAACAACCTCTTCATGAGGTAAACTTTATTAGAGGCAGTTTCCTTCTCATAAGTGGCACACAGTTTCTTCCACAAACCTTTTGTAGTCTGCTCATTTACTACTGTGAAATAAATTGACTCTACAAGATGAAGTCTAATAGTAGACTTTGCTAATGCATCCAACTCATTCCAATCATCCTCAGACATATTTGCAGGCTTAGCTTCAATCCCTGCCAAGGGTTTAATCTACTTCTTTTGAATAAGCACATCCCTTATTTATTCTTTACACAAAGAAAAGTTTGTCCCATCAAACTTTTTGATGCCGAAAAACTCCTTTTCAAACATGGAAGAGGATGCCATGATGCAAATGAAACAAAATCCCAAATGCTAGTACCTATAAGAGAGAATCACACCAAATACTAGGTGCACCCAAATGTGTATGCCACAATAGATTGAAATATCACCAAAACTCAAAGCTCAAAGCATCTGACTCATGTGCATATACTATGCATCCATATAAGCAAATCTGGCCCAAAAGAAAATGCCAACTGCAATGGCAATCCAAAATGCCAATAAGTGCCAAATGACTCAAGCATAAACACCGTCCACTGGCATATGCATTAATAATATCTCATCCAAGAGAGCATAGCACTATCAGTGCATCACCTGTAATGTGTCAAAGCTGTCCCTCAGCATAAAATAGCATCCACGTGCAAAGTGTTCATAAAAATAGCATCCCACAAGGCAATTTGGGCCTATCAGCACATCCAATAAGGACCGTTCATAAAATGCTTATTTTAATGCATTTAACTTTACTAAATGTTGAAACAAACATGATAGATGTGTAAATCATGTCTTGCCATTCGATTTGATTTGCTACATGACCCCATTTGGATTATTCAATCAAAAGATATAGGATGTCAAAGTTTAATGCTAGAATAGCCCGCATCGGTGCGACCTCTTCTAGCATAAAAACTTTCATTTTTAATGATTTGCTGTAACACTAAAATAAACTCAGAAAAGGCACTTGAAAATGAAATTTTGTTTAACCTAGAATAGGCCACGCATAAGAATTTTAGTTTTGCAGCTGTATTGGAAGGTGAGATGCACTCACAAAAGGAACTTGAAAGGCAAATATTTTTACCTAGACCAGGCCTCGCCGGCGTGGCCTATTCTAACATAAAAACTTTGATAGCCTATATCTTTTGATTAGCAAATTCAAATGGGGCCATGTAACATATTAAATCAAATGGAAAGACATGATTTACACATCTATCATGTTTCTTTTCGCATTTAATATTGCATCAATTAAACATTTAATGAAGCTATGGCTAATTTAGTCCACCAAGTTAGAGCATGATCGCCCATTTTATGATATTATTTTTCTAGGGTGAGGTTAGTAGGATGGCCCAATTAGACACTCCTTTTCAAAGGGGGGTCTTTGAAAAAAAATCGGTTTTTAAAGATATGTAGGCAACAAGCTACATTAGACTTGAGATGCACTCTGACATGCACTTGGAAAAGCAAAAGCTAAAAACACAATACTTGGACTAGCCACTTGCCTTTGAAATGAATAGGCCTTGCTTTTTTTCTATCAATGAATACTATGCTCACTTTGGGAGAGTTAGCTATTGGTTCTTTGAGAAAACTTTTTCTTCAAGTAAATGTACTATTTGAAAAAATGGTTCTCGTCTTCTTGATGTTATTAAGAGTCTTCAAATTCAATGAGGATGGTGATGATGCATGTGAATGCTTATTTTGGTGGGTTTTGCTTATATTCTACATTGCTCAAAAAATCTTGCTCAAAGGTTGGAAATGGTTGTCGAAATCCCTTCTTGAATTTCACACATAATTTGCACCCTTTGGATAAACATACGTTAATTAGCCTCCATGGGCCAAAACAAATACAAAACAAATAGGAATAAAATTGAGTTGAGTGAGTATGTCCCCATATATACCTAAGTAAGACTTAATCATTGTGAGTTCATTGTAAACAATCAACAATTTGGGCAAGCCTCTATCAGAGAGCACCATTTGTATTAGTTTATCAAAGCCTTGTGAGCACCACCTCAATCAAGATAAGCCTCAAGCTATGATCACCAACTTTAGTCAAGGTAAGCCTCTAGAGTTAGCACCATAGTAATAATAATTTTTATAAGCCTTCAATAAGAAGCACCTTTATGTCATGTAAGCTTCTTATAGAGAGTGTTGCATTTAACCATTGGCAACCATGGATAGATGATATTCTACCTTAGAATCTAAGTAGCCTTGACATGTATTGCTAGTAGACATGGAAAAAGTAGAGCTTCCAAGTATTAATCAAGAGTAAATGTTTGTTGACAACATATGGGAAGCTTTCTCGAATTCAACAAATTAAGCACGATTCTTGTAGATCACATCTAAAACAAACATCAAACAATTTTCTAGAGTATTATCAAGCTTTAGGAAAATGTCAAGAATTCCTTTCAAGTCAAAATTAATTAGATGAGGCAACCAATCTTATAATCAAAGCAAGATGATTTACATAAAAGGGGAAGTCTAGTTCAAACATAAAAAATGCAATAGCGTCCAATGACATTGCACTAGAGTGCAATATTCCGTCATATTTTTCAAGTCATGAAGTTCTCAATGCAACAAATGATATATTATCATAAGTGTTCATGCTTAGTCAAAAGCTCTAGTTTATGCAAATTTTGATAAATTAAACTTTGTGAGTTCTTGTAATCGATAATTTTGCCAGTGGATGAGCTGCATTTCAATGATCAAAAGTTTTGTTTTAGAATCAATAACAATGTAGTCATTTTTTAGCCATGGAGATCTTTAGTGATTTTTGGTAGATACTCATCAAGTAGATGAATGCTATTTAGCAATCATAGAAGCAAAGCCTACTCAAACAATTAGCAAAGAAATTTCTTCAAGTGACTATCACATAATTTTCTTTGTCACATAATTTCTTCAATTAAATTATGTGCTTTGTCACATAATTTAGACATGATGTTGACATTGCATATTTGATTATATGTGCTAATTATGCTAGAAAACTTGATTCCTTTGTGATCCGAGTGTATCTGGGGTTGGTGAATCCTAGGTGCATCTGAGGGGGCCGAGTCAAGGAAGATCCGCTGCGTAGGAAAAAAACTAAGGGCCGAGGACCTGGTCTCTCCATAGTGCTTAAAGAGATATCTTAAAACATGAGTATGAGTACAAAGCAGCTTTGTACTCATACTCATGTTTTAAGATTAGTTTCACCCCACTCCATAACTTTTTTTCAATTATAATTCCACATCAAGTTGTTTGAGTTTGTGGTGGTTAAGCTTCTATTTTATTGTGACCCTAATGACAAGACTCACATGCTGAATTCCAAACTGTGCTTGGCAGGGGCTGTGTGCTTAGGTGGCACTTAACTAATCCTGAACCTAAGTCTAACCATGGCTTAGTGTGAGTTAATTGACCATGGTTTCTTTTGGGTTGCTTGACCATTGACCAAGGTTGAACTAACCCTAGTGACTACAGACCCAACCATAGTTACATCTTATCCTATGCCACGTGGCATTTTTCTAGCACCTTACAAAGAAACTTTTGAAGCTACAGAGATCTTGGGCGACGATGGCATGGAAGAATAGAGGCGCATTGTTGCAGATCTGAAGCTCATGAAGATGCCAGGAGCTGCTCGTAGTTCCGTGGAAGATCGTTGCTGCCCGTTGTTGTTGAAGATCTGTCGTTTGAAGGAGCCGTTTGGCATTGGCGCTGTAGGTTATTGGTCGTCTTGGAGCCAGAGCTGTTGGCTAGAGTTCGAAGTTTACAGAGAGTCCTTCGGCGGGCTGGCTGGCAATGGCGTTGCAAAAGGCTATGAGCCATTTGGAGCTACGGGAAGCAGAGAAGGGCCTCATAGAAGGCTTTGGGAGGCGCTAGTCTCGCTGAAGGAGGCTTTGCTACAATCGTAGCATCTGCTGAAGCGTGTGCACGTTGAAGCCTCTGCAGAAGGTTGAAGCACGTTGCGCGTTGGCCGTTTGAGGATGATACTGAGCTTGCTTATCTCGCAAAACCCTCCTCTCCGTTGATCCTTCATCTCTGTCAAAGTTTCTGTTATTGTGGCGGTTTGTCACTCGTGGTACGTGATCGATTGCTCATAGTGGAGTCCGTCGCGATTACCTGTAGATGGGTTTGCGGTGTAGAGGACGTTGACGGACTAGAGGCACATGCGTTGATTTGCTGTGAGTGTTGGAGAAGGAGGCCCATATGGCGTTCATGCTGTGTAGAGCTGGCGCAACCGTATGCTCTAGAGACTTGGTACTGCAAGGCTATTGGAGCTAGGAGAGGTCGATGCAGAGGTTTCGCCAGTGGAGGTCTTTGGTCGACCAACACTATGTAGAAGGCAGATAGAGAGAGGCCGTGCTGCTGGCAAAAGCGTTTGTTGCAAGGCATATGTGGCTTTGGGCATTCGTTTAGTCGTTGTAGGTGTGGCTGGAGGCTTGGAACGTGGGCATCGTGCTTCTAGTCCTGTGAGGCTAGAGGTTATGGCTCTGGTTGTGTAGCAGTAGATCATGAGGAATGATCATTATCTCTTTCTCTCACAGAAGAACTCAATCTCTCTCTCACAAACTCAATCGAACGGAAATCTTCAAATGCAGTGGAAGGGATGGAACTTTTCTCTCTCTAGGGACGGAATTTTGTCTTCAATCTAAAACTAAAACTAACCTAGGAGAACTCATGAGTTCCTAAGGCATGCCTACAACTAATCTAGGAATGGGAGCAATCCTAGTGAACTACTAATGAGCTAAACTAGGAGAGCTAAACCTATGCTCTGATACCATGACAAAACATGTGTGCCTCAGGATCTATGGAGCACTCTAAGGTGGATGGAACCTATGTGGAGACATGATGAAGAGAGTGCTCATGACATGTATCTCAAGTCAATTAGGTTCCAAGATAGATTAGCTTGGACTCATAAAGAGAATCTTGAGATAGTGCAAAGTGCTTCATTGATATTACTTCAAATGAACCTCCCTTTTATAGGTGAGGGTACTTACATCCATTTGCTTGCTCACATGTGGGATATCTCCTCCATGCCATGTGGCAGCTTGTCCTTTGCTCATACCTTTGCTCTACATGTGCTCATGGCACCACAACTCTCAACACCTAATAACAAGGGAAAACCATTTTTCCCAATCAAATTTAAGCTGGTTCTCACTATGTTTTCTTATTGGATGGTGGCAGGTAGGCAGACTCCCCTCTTCAATAAAAGTGATGCTTGCCACCAAGACTTATCCAAGCTCAACTTCCATAAAGTTTCCACAAAGTCATTTCTACAAAAGTGCCCACTACTAGCTTCCTTTATAAACAAGGATTCACCGACTTGTACAAACTTTTCCGCCAATGCAATTAGTCTATTTTCATTGTCATATTTAAAAGACGCATACACAAATGTAGTACACATAAACATGCATGCAATTCTATGTAAAATGTTATTCTCAACAACAGTGCTAATGCTTCAATGAGAACCAATTCAAAACATACCTTCAAAGTATTTAAATATGTAGATTTGTAAATAAAACCTAAAATTGTGTTCCTTGAAATAAAAGCAACCCACAATCCTAACCTTGAGACTTAGGTCCCTAATCTATCATAGATTGGTCATTGCATTGAACATTCATAGTTTTAGGGCACGTTCTTAGCTATCTATCTATTCTATTTCTTAAGAATGATTTGTGCCAAGCAGTTAGGAAGACTTTGACAAGGAGAAGTCATAGTGAAAGCTTATTTTATGAGATCTTGAATAATCATCCACCACTTTATACTGGTACCATAGGTGGATTGAATTTAGTTGTCTGTGAAAACCATGTGGCAAGAGGAGATGAAGTGGAGAGGGAGCTAGGAGGTTGCCATGTGGCATGCAAAGGAGGCTTCCACAAATTCAGTGGTGCTCCTTCTCTACCTTGCCACCCACAATATGTGATGCATTTTGATATATTTCATTGTGTAGCTTTGCTCTTTTGTCTTTTCACTATGCAAAGGGGTGTTGTAAAATCTTACACACACACATACACACACACACACACACACACACACCCCTTAGACTTTCAAATATCTTTTTTCATAAAAATGTTTTTCATAAAATAAAGACACATACACAAATGTAGTACACATAAACATGCATGCAATTCTATGTAAAATGTTCTTCTGAAGAACAATGCTAATGCTTCAATGAGAACCAATTCAAAACATACCTTCAAAATATTCAAATATTTAGATTTGTAAATAAAACCTAAAATTGTGCTCCTTGAAATAAAAGCAACCTATGATCCTAACCTTGAGACCTAGGTCCCTAATCATGCCATTGAACATTCATAGTTTTAGGGCATGTTCTTAATTGTCTTCTATTTTCTATCTATCTATTCTATTTTTGAAGAAGGATTTGTGCCAAGCACTGAGGAAGAATCTAACAAGGAGAACTCAGAGTGAAAGCTTATTTTATGAGATCTTGAATAATCATCCACCACTTTATACTGGTACCATAGGTGGATTGAATTTAGTTGTCTACGAAAACAATGTGGCAAGAGGAGATTGAGTGGAGAGGGAGATGGGAGGTTGCCATGTGGTATGCAAAGGAGGCTTCCACAAATTTAGAGGTGCTCGTTCTCTACCTTGCCACCCACGATTATCTATACTACTAGGTAAAGCGATAACAACCCGAGGAAAACATGCATTACTTGTCTACCCAAACATAACTATGATGTTCTAAAACCTAGTTTGTTTGGATGGTGGTAGGTAAGTGGACCTCGACCTCGAAACTTGGATTGATTCGACATCTTTTTTCAATATTACGTTTGTCAAACTCAATATTATTAAAAATTCTTAATTTTGATCAAAATTTTTACAAACTATAGTTGCATTTTCCAACTTAGATGTCTCAAACATTTTTTCCTTATATGTTTCCCTTTTAAAACTTTTTATCAAATGGATGGAATTAATTGTATGGATCAATTATTGATGGGACTTTTTAATCCACATACACACACACACACACACACACACACACACATGCCAAGATCAAAATTGAAAAGACATACCAGGATACTACTAACTTCAAGATGGTATGTAGAAAAAACGTCGGTACTTCAATATAAATACAAAAGACCATGACCAAGTGTGTGTCATAGCATATGAGGGATCAAACTCCACCCTATGGATTTTTGCAAAGCTCTACAAAATTTCATGCTTATCAAATCGATGATGGATTAATTTCTCATGACGTCCAGTGTGAACAATTTCTTTTTGTTTATTCCCCAAAACAATTAATGTAGATCACATATCAAATACAATTTTGATGAACATACATCTACAAAACATAATCCTTATCCATATTAGTAATGCACATTATGTGGTTTGGATATGGTTATGATTTCCTCACTATACTTATGTTTGGAGTTCTTGTTCCTCTTAATTTGTTTGATTCTCTTTACTTTTATTTTTAGTACTATAATTCCTTCAGTTCATACTTTTTGGGCCTCTCGGTTTAAGTGTATTTTTTCAAGAATGACGAATTTTATACTCTCTATACACTATACAAATATATAAACATATATTATTTATTGTTGGTTACACACACACACACACACACACATATATGATGTTTGTGTTTAGGAGTGAATAGAATATTATTATTGTTGTTATTATATATATTATTATAATATATATATATAATATTACATAAGTTTTGAGTCAAAGAATTTGTCTAGGAGTTCTTCGTCCGTGTTTTTTGTCGGCTTCATGTTTCATTGAGAGGCTAATGATAATTAGGTCATAGCATTGGGATCTCAATAGTTCTTATGAGTATTTCATGATAGTGTTCAATCTTTAGTTAATCTTTCAAATATGATGCCATAAGAGTTGGAGATGATGAATATTTTGTTAAGCGATAGTGTCGATTCAATAGATGGATATTTTACTAATACCTAGATTTGCATTTTTGCATGTCGAGTTGATTTATGTATTAAAAAATTAGAAGATAAGGCTAATGCCACGCTTTCAATGGCTTGATGTTGTAGTGGGTTACCATTTTCAATCGAGGTTAGAAGGATTTTTATCTTTTAAGTTTGATATTTTAGTCAGGACTTCTTTAAAGTTTTTGACCAATGTTTAATAGGTAGCTACCCACCATTCTCTCCCTCCCCTAATGATCGTGTATGAAGCATGATGATGTTTTGATGTGATTTATCTTAACATCACCTTCTTTCGACTCTGCGTTTGTTCAACCGTTAGTTGAGGCTTGCCTAAGACAGAGATTGTTTCAATGGTGGGAGACCCTTTGGGCTCATCATCTCTGGTGGACTCTACTCAGTACTACTACATTTTTTTAGGGCTT
Source organism: Dipteris shenzhenensis (assembly GCF_047967505.1). Lineage (NCBI taxonomy): Eukaryota > Viridiplantae > Streptophyta > Polypodiopsida > Gleicheniales > Dipteridaceae > Dipteris > Dipteris shenzhenensis. Next base: position 41,407,360 of record NC_141602.1, on the reverse strand, counting down.
TCTTAAGATGTGGTGGTTATATTGGCATATATATAGCTATGTATTTATTTGTAATTATATATTTTTATATAAATTTATATGCATATATATATATATAGATTTACATATATAGATTTATATGAGGGTAGGTTAACGTTGGCTTAATTCCAAGGTTGGTACCTTCTCTTGTTTTGACTTTTTTAGCTTCATGTGGTGCTCTTGTTATTTTGGTAGCTCATCCTTAGTAATGTTAGATGCAAGTGTCAACATTTTTTTTGCCTTGAGTTTAAGGCTGACCTAAGCAGTAAATTCTCCTTCCTAATCACTGGTGACTCGTAGTTTCTACATCCTTTTCTAGATTTGTGCTAGTGACTTGTGAGGTTTAGAGATTGGTTTCTGGTTGCAGGAATAGTTCCTCTATGTATGAGCTTGTAAATGTTTATCTTTCGTCGGAGGGGCTCTCGTGCAGATCAAAGTGGTTCTGGTTTTTGTCATGGCAATGGTGACTATCTCCTTTGGCTAGTGCCAATTTCACTAGTTTCTATTGGTTGGATACATAGCTTTCATTCCTTTAAGTGCTCTATTAGTCGTTCTTATGATGGAGTTTCTTTTAACTCTTATACCTATCGACTATATTAGCCATCCAAAAATAACAAAAGGATACATACTCTTAAAATAGTTCTCTTATTGTAGTTGCCAAAAGTTTCAAATTCATGTTTTGATTCTAGAGGTATGCATCATGCGAATGCTTGCTTGGGGGGTCATTTTTATCTCAAACAGCTATGATTATAGGGGAAAAGAGGATATCTTACTTTGATTTACTATTTATCTTATGAGAAGCCAATTCTCCTTCTTTCTCTAGGAAAGATTTGGTCCAACTTGGTGTAAACTATTCTCCTGCTACCTACATAGTAGTACTACTCAAATTGACATTCCAAGACACTTTTGTGGACATAAACATTTCTCATGATCCCATTTTCATGTTGATCTCATTCCATCCATCATGATGGTTACAACCTATGCAATGAGATCAACATGAAAAGTGGATTGCAAAAAATGTTACATCTTCATTTAGATCCTTAGGAAGAATGCTATCAGCTCCCCGTTTCCTGATAAACCTCTCTGACTATCTGGTTGCTAGATTTTTGCTCTTGAAAATACTATAAAATGTATACCTATCTAGCACATGAAGCATGCACTCTATATCTTCTTGTAGCTCAGCCATCCTCTATCTTGTGCCCTTTCCTTGTCGGTTTTGATAGGTAGGTTAGAAAACCTATTCCTCGTGAAACTATAGAAAGGGTTAAAAAAGGGGGAAAATGTATATAGATTGTTCCAATACTAGCACAGATAGCTAAAACTTAGCCCTACTTTTTCAACAATACATTATTAGCATAGATAGCTAAAACTTAGCCCTACTTTATCAACAATACATTACTTAATGAAGTAGTGGGTTCCCATCCCATATTCTATGGCACCACATTCTTTAATGAGGTATTGGTTTCATGAGAAAACATATGGATAGAGAAAGAAACAATACATTCCTTAATGAAGCACTGGTTTCACACACAAAGAAAAAGTGTAAGAAAAGTTTGTGTTTCTTATCAATGCTACCAAGATAGTGCCAATGAGACTTTTATTCACTTAAAGACATTGAAAAAAAATCACAAACACAATAGATTTACATGGTATGGAGACAAGTGTTGGGATTCCTCTAAAGTTTATAACATCCTATTATGCATGCATTCATAGACCTCAAGTGATAGTTGAACAATCACTTGTTGTTAATTTTATGTTGGACTATCGGGAACTTGATGGCTTGAACTAGATGTAAGTATATTAACAAATCTGGCTTGGTATGCAATAATTCATAGGTCTAGTAATCCCATCTTACATAAACAAGACCTTTTACTATGAAGGAGCCTCAAGCAATGATGTCTCCTAGATATCTTGAGCAACTCCCTTGGCAATTTCCTTCTCATTTATGCACTTGATGATGCAAAAGTCAACCTTCCCTGCATTGTCCTTTTTAGCACTCACTAAAAATTATGACTAACCAACAAGGAGTCACTGATTGTTCATGATGACCTCATATGTCACATCATCAATGATGTCCTCATCAAAATTATTAGCAAGACTACCCTCTACCAATGGTTGATCTTGATGTAATTCCAACTGGCTACATGTGATTGATTAGTACATCTCCTCCAAAGTTACTGCATGTAAGCCTACAAAAGCATGATAATCTCTTGGTTGTTAGAGTCATTTCATGATGATACGAAACCCTAGAAACCAAATGCAATGAACGTGACTCTCGTCCTCAAACCTTGTAATCCTAGATTTTCTCTTTTCTCTCATCACCCACTTTTATTTCCCAAAATACTCTGGTTACTTCATGAGCCTTGGAAGCATATGATTCTTTAGCTCCATAGCACAACCTTGCCTTCAGAAACCTCACAACATTGTGGCATATTACAACTTTATACCATCCTCCTTGAGTTTCTCTTGAGTCAATGCTCTTTTAATGATAGCTCTTGCACCATCCTACTCACACTTCCCGTGATCACAGAGCCAAACATGTTCCACATCACAACAAGACAAAGCACCTATAGACATGCACACAGATGCATTTTCATAACTTTAAAAAAAACTTACGGGCGCGTCTATTTGCACGTCTATAGACTCGCATCTAAAGGTGCATCTATATAATAGACAGACATGCCTATAGACGCGCAAATAGGTGCTCTGCTAAAAATTTAAAAAAAAACAAAGAGACATGTATATAGACGCTTTTGTAGATACATCTATAGACGCACAAATAGGTGTCCTCTTAAACAAAGAGACACGTAAATAGACGTGTTTATAGACGCTCTACAGAATATTTTTTATTAATAAAAGCAGAATTTTGTGTGCTTGAACAAAATGCTATGTATATTGTGTAAGATATGTGGTTACAAGAATCCCATTTCCACATTGTGCAATTCAATTCTTACAACCAACTGCATTTTAATTAGCACTCTTGCAAGCATGTTGATAGTCGACGATTACAATTCCGAATAAAACATTACAACTCCAAAGGGTTTAGTTCACAAGGCATTAATTGATAGAATGTTGCACAACAAAATTGAAAGCCAAAAAAATAAAAAGAGTGTATATTAATTCATAGCTCAAAAAGTGCTTGTATGTACATATAGCATGAAGCCAAGCCACGTCCTATAGCTTCAAGTAGAAAAAATAAGAGGAGTGTATATACAAGAGAGACACGAAGCCAAGCCAGTGGCTTTAAGTACAAAGAAGAGTAGCTAGCACTACTTCTACAACTAATCTAAGTTCTCCGTGTCCTCGCTCCCTTCTTCGCCCCCTTTTGCGACTCCTTCCTCATCTTCTTCCTTATCTTCTTCTACAGGGCCCTATAAATGAGGGACAACATGTATCAATGTATGAAAAATCAAATCTTTACTTATAATATTGACATTATTTAATTACTTTCAAATACTTGGGGGGCGCTCTAGTAGCCCGGATATACTGCTCCTCAATAATCAACCCGTCATCATAGAAGTGTCTCCATGTATCTCCTCTACGATGGTGGCAGTGGTAGGCTATCTCGACAAGAGTAGGGTACCTGCCCATGATATCAAGCTGCAAGGTGACACAATTTATGGAGTTAGTACAAAGAAACAAAGAGAGAAGGAAAAAGAGAGAAAAGATGAGGATAAAAGAGAGAAAAGAGAGAAGGAAAGAGAGGAGAAAGGAGAAGAAAAGAGAGGGAAAAAAGAGAGGAAAAGAGAGGAAAAGAGAGGAGAAAAAAAGAGAGAAAAAGTGGGGATAAAAGAGAGGAGAAAGGAGAGGAAAAGAGAGGAAAAAAAGAGAGAAAAAGTGGGGATAAAAGAGAGAAAAAGAGAGAAGGAAAGAGAGGAGAAAAGAGAGGAAAAAAGAGAGTAGAAAAAAAGAGAAAAAGAGGAGATAAGAGAGGAAAATTACCATGAAAGAGAAGGAAAGAGAGAAGGAAAAAGAGAAAAAAGGTGAGGATAAAAGAGAGAAAAAGAGAGAAAGAGAGGAGAAAGGAGAGGAAAAGAGAGGAAAAAAAGAGAGAAAAAGAAAGGAGATAAGAGAGGAAAATTATCACCAAAAGAGAAGAAAAGAGAGGATAAAAGAGAGAAGGAAAAAGAGAGAAGAAAAGAGAGGAGAAAAGAGAAGAGGGAAAGAGAGAAAAAGAGAGAAGGAAAGAGATGAGAAAAGAGACAAAAAGAGAAGGAAAGAGAGGACATAAGAGAGAATCACTTTTCTTCATTCATGTAGTCACTTATTTCCATCATTCAATATGTAATCTTTTTCTTGGAAGTGGAAGGAGAAGAGGAAGGGAAGGAAAATGAAGAAATCTAAGACTATCAGCAGAACGCATCTATATTTGTGTCTAACAACACGTCTATAGGCATGGTTGTTTGTTTCCAAATACAGACGCGTCTACAGACATGCTGTTAGACATGCTCTGATAGAAACACTTTTTTTAGAACCTGAAAAGGACATGCATCCGACACAAAAAAACAATACTAGTACCAAAAACATTTGTTCTTGCATACGACAAAGGATGAATCCAAAGAGAGCAACTTTCAAAGAAGATCAACTGTCAAGAGACTTACCTTGGATAGAGGTATGGAAGCTTCTTGTCCTTCAAAGCTGCTTCTCTTTCTTCTCTTCTTTGTTCACCCTCTGCTTCTCTTTCTTCTCTTCCTTATTCACCCTCTTCTCTTGCGTGCTTGGGGATGATTGTATAAGCTTAGAGATGATTGTGGGTGCTTGGAGATAAGTGTGGGTGCTCGAAGCTGTGTCTGTGAATAGCAAAGCAAGCCACATGACATTAAAAGTATGTGAAGAAAAGCAAGCACACTAAAAGTAGGTTCGAAAATCAGCTCACAGTCTGTGCATCTATATGCGCGTCTAAAAGCGTGTCTAAACACACGCATCTAAATGCGTGTCTATCAATGCATCTATAGTACATTTTAGACACGCCTATAGGCACGCACCACAGTACAGACCTGCTTTTAGATGTGCCATAGAGTTTTTTAACATTTAGAACTCATGCAAGAGTAAATATTTTGGGTTGTTTATTTGTAGGATGTCTTCATCTTCAACAAGTAGCTCTAGTGAGGATGAATCCCTCCGTATCCACCATCATGAAATACACTTGGAGCAAAAAATCAAATGTATGTGTGATTGATGTCGAGGAAACATGTATCGTGCATACAGAATTACACTCAATCACATCTCAAAGTATGGAGAATGGGATGCGGCCGTAAATATGGTAAGTGTTAAAGAGTTAAGGTTGATTGAGATACTTATGGGTGTTCATGTGTTTGAGTTATGATCCCGTTTTAATTTGATACAGGATGCAGTGCCACACCCGCATATGTTGTCCTATGCTCATCGTGAGGAGGTGAAGCATTGGCGATATGAGGTGGGATCTTCAAGAGGGATTGTTACGGATGCATGGAGTGATGGTGATAGTAGCACTCCGCCGTTACCTCATGAGGCCGTGGAGGAGGAGGTGTTTGCTGATATGGTGCGGGATTTATATGCCCATTAATCCGAAGGGAGGGATGATAGCATGGAGTAGGATTATCTTTTTACCACAGCATCGACTCCACTATTTAAGGGGCGCACATTCTCTGTTCTACATGCCTCCCTTAAGTTACTAAACTTGCAGACCATCTATGGATGGAGCAATGCAAGTTTGAATGCATTACTCAAGTAAGCTTTAAAGTCTATTTTGCAAACATGGTGAATTATGCTATTTTGCAAACATGTAGTTTCATTCAAGCAAACATCAACATGA